>NW_020837945.1:15482940-15499325 GCF_003676395.1 Aethalodelphis obliquidens
TTCCGACTCTTGTTGTTTCCTGGGCGAGTCGAAACTCCTAGGAGACCACGAAGGTCTAACAGCCAAAAAACACATGAAAGGATGCTCAACATCACTAATCATTAGAGAAATCCAAAGCAAAATTACAGTGAGGTATCACCTCACACAAGTCAGAATGGCCATCAGCAAAAAATCTGCAAACAATAAATGCTGGAGAGGGTGGGGAGGAAAGGGAACCCTCTTGAGCTGTTGGTGGGAATGTAAATTGATACAGCCACTATGGAGAACAGTATGGAGGTTCCATAAAAAATTAAAAATAGAACTACCATACGACCCAGCAATCCCACTACTGGGCATATATCCTGAGAAAACCATAATTCAAAGAGTCATGTACTACATTGTTCTTTGCAGCTCTATTTACAATAACCAGGACGTGGAAGCACCCTAAGTGTCCATCAACAGTTGAATGGATAAAGAAGTTGTAGCACATATATACAATGGAGTATTAGTCAGCCATAAAAAGAAACGAAATTGAGTTATTTGTAATGAGGTGGATGGACCTAAAGTCTGTCATACAGAGTGAAGTAAGTCAGAAAGAGAAAAACAAATATCGTATGCTAACACATATATATGGAATCTAACAACAACAACAAAAGGTTCTGAAGAACCTAGGGGCAGGACAGGAATAAAGATGCAGACGTGGAGAATGGACTTGAGGACACAGGGAGGGGGAAGGGTAAGCTGGGATGAAGTGAGAGAGTGGCATGGACTTATATACACTACCAAATGTAAAATAGATAGCTAGTGGGAAGCAGCTGCATAGCACAGGGAGATCAGCTCCATGCTTTGTGACCACCTAGAGTGGTGGGACAGGGAGGGTGGGAAGGAGACGCAAGAGGGAGGTGATATGGGGATATATGTATACGTATAGCTGATTCACTTTGTTATACAGCAGAAACTAACACAACGTTGTAAATCAATTATACTCCAATAAAGATGTTAAAAAAAGAAAAAAAAATCCACATCTATGCAATGAAGCTGTAGAAATTAGGAGATGTTGAATTCCATCCAGTAAAGGGAAATATCATTTTATACTAATAATTTGAGAAATTTTTCCTAAGTAAAAGGAGGCTTTAGAATTAATGTTAAACTTAGAGTTCTAAAAGCATCAATTTAAATTGATGAGAACATTAAAAAAAATTGCCTCCTGAGTAAATAAGATTTCCAGAAGAAACTCTATTGGGATTTTTTTTTATAGCCCTTAGGATAAACAAGGAAAGGAAACCTAGGGCACATGTCTAATTAACTACATGTGCCCCTTTGGTTTCCAAAAATAAGCTCTAACATAATTTGATGCTTTATCCTTAGCAATGAGAAGTCAAGCATAGAACCATTTGCAAGTGCCACATGATGTGTCATAGAAAGGAACCAAAAATAATCATAGACATTTTTATCATTTTTAATAGACAAAAATCCATATTTCTGTTACCAGATCCAGAGAGATCAAGCTTTGCCTTTCGTACTTCTCTACTTGGTGCCTGAAATCCCTTGGAGATTAATTTTGGGGGATAAAGGTTTTGCATATTCAGAAGTTCTCTGTTAAAATAAAAATTATTTCAAAGGCAAGTACATTAAGCCACCTTCAAGGACAGTCACAATTACTCTAGTGAGGATAAGCTTATAAAAATAGTCATAATGAATGAGGTTCAAATGCATATTTATAGGAAAGTGGAAGTAAGTAGAAGAAAGTTGGAAGCTATACTTGGGAGCCTTGCCACGTAAAGAAGTATGATGGGGCCAGGAAGGGTAGTAGAGGGCATTGAATGCTAAATAGTAGGATACGGACAGAGACTTTTTCAGAATTATTGCAAAGAGCTGGCACAGCTTTTGGAAACAAGTGTTACCTATTCAGTAAAATTTTTATTAAAAGTCCATCTTTAAGTATGATGCTGAAAATAACATCCTAAGAAGTTATAAATTCATCATGCTCAGTAGAAAAATAAAGGACAACAAATGTCATACAAGTATAAAAATAGGAAAGATTCAGCTCTATCAGTCAATATACTAGTGTGTGTATTTAATACTAGATAATTTACAAAGCATTTTCATGGATTTTGTTTCATTTAATACACCATCCTCTAAGGTAGATAATACAGTAATTATGCCTTTTTTTTTTTTTTTTTTTTTTTGCGGTACACGGGCCTCTCACTGTTGTGACCTCTCCCGTTGCGGAGCACAGGCTCCAGACGTGCAGGCTCAGCGGCCGTGGCTCACAGACCCAGCCGCTCCTCGAATTATGCCATTTTTGAAAGGAGGAAGCTGAGTTTTCAGGCCAAAAGCTAGCAAAGAATGCCCTGCAGCTCTTTGGGCTCCTTTACTAAGAACCCTTCTCCTCTACCTGAAAGAGTTTCCCTGAGGATCCCCTAAATTAGTACAAGTAGATAAATTTGAATCCATGGATTTCAATATTGTCCTCTTACATTGATTTATATGCATGTTTAAAAGCTTTACATTGTACAATGTGCAGCTATAGCCTTTATTTTTTAAGTACGATTTGTGATCATTTCTGTAAAAATTGTCTATCAACTCTATTATAGAATGATTTGTAGGAGATCTGTAAATCAATTTTACCTATCATAGTCAAAAATGGCAAAATCTTGGCCTCTGTGGAGTCCTGCTGGAAGGGTGTATGGAGTAAGCCAGGGAAGGCCTAGAACAGAAGCTGGGAGGAAGCTAAATTGGGCTTCCCGCTACCTACCAAGCTGCTCTTCCTTGCTAATGACCAAGTTCAGGCACTAATTATTTATTAGTCTTGAGTTCTTATTAGTCCAACTCAGATTGACAGAGAGTCATTGATGAGAAAGTGGATGGAACACAAATCAATGTAGGCTGCTTTTGGAGGGAATCCTGTCCTCATAGGAAGGCATTTCAGCATAGAGGTTACAAGCGTGGACTCTAGAGCCAGACTGTCTGAATCCCAGCTCTACTCCTTAACCATTTGTCCTTGTTTCTTCAACCGTAAAGAAGGTAATGCTCTTAGGATAGTTGTAAATACTAGATGAATTAATGTACAGAGAGCATTTAGAACAACACATAGCACAAACTGCATAAGTATTAACTTTATTATTCTGGAAGCCAAGAATATTTAGACATATAGACAATTTGCTGCTTCTGAGAAAATAATAGATAGCTTGGTGAAGTAGGAAGATGATGACACAGAGGATTTTGTACTTGTGCAGTTATATGATGGGAACACTAATTTATTAGTGTGCAACTATCCAAGAGCTTTTTACCCTAGCTTAAATTTAAATCTCGGTTATTAACTAGCTAGATTCTAGTGGTCAGGGTAGGGAATGTATGTGTACTTTGAGAGCAGCCTCTTCTAAGGTAAAAACAAAACCACAGGAACAACTTCTCCAGGAGTGGGTTGGGGGTATAGTGGACAATGTTGGTGACCCACCCAGGCCCTTTGGACCCCTTTACCATCATTGTGCATCTCTCCAGCTTCCATGTGCTTTTGCTCTCAACGGCCAGCACCTTCAGCCCTTCTTTAGAAGACTCCCCTTAGTCTACTGAAGCTACTTCCCCGAACTCCATCACACATGCAGATCCAGAAATGCCTCAAATTGACCTCCCCTGGGTCGTAGTTAGCTGATGGGCACAGGAGTAGGAAAGCCCAGCTCCCTTGCCTCAGTTGGTACAACTCCACGGTCCAACTTGATCTCCACATTTCCTCAAGGAATCAGGCTGACCCCACTTTCTGCAGGGTTTTTGCCTGAGATGCCACCCTTGTCTTCCTCCCCTTCCCTATTCTTCTTCCTTCACTTCCTTTGAGAATTTCCCTGGGAGGAAATAATAAATAAATTGCTTACACACGAATCCTTGTCCCAAGGTCTGCTTCTGGGAAACCTGACCTAAGACCTAAGTGAAGATGCTTTTTGTCTTATTTTATAAATAAATGCTTGATAATTGGGGCAAGCTCCGAGTTTAACTCTTGCCTTACCACTTAGCTGTGCTAACTTCTATGTGCCTGCTTCCCATCTGTGAATGTTTTCAGCTTAAGTAGTGTTTCAGTTCTTCTTAACACAACCAGAACTAATTTAGATTTTGAGTTGCCTAGGTAGAGGAACACACCAACAGTTGCTGAATGCTGGGCACAGAGCTAGAGTACATTGATACATTACTGAATTTAACCTTCATGACAACCAAAACAGTGGAAGTATGCCCATCCCTGTTTTCATGATGAGGAATTTGAGGGTCAGAGAAGTAATTTATTTGTCCAGTATTACACTGAATGAGTATTTAAGTTCAAGGAAGTGTATATAGAATGTAGAGTTATAAAAAGGAATCACAAAAAATGTAAAATTCTATTATGCATAACTTTGTTGCATTAAGGATATCTGCATGGAAATTCTCAAAAGTAGACTGCAATCAAAAGTGACTTCCTGGGCTTCCCTGGTGGCGCAGTGGTTGAGAGTCCGCCTGCCGATGCAGGGGACACGGGTTCGTGTCCCGGTCCGGGAAGATCCCACATGCCGCGGAGCGGCTAGGTCCGTAAGCCATGGCCGTTGAGCCTGCGCGTCCGGAGCCTGTGCTACGCAACGGGAGAGGCCACAACAGAGAGAGGCCCGTGTACCGCAAAAAATTAAAAAATTAAAAATTTTTTTAAAAAAGTGACTTCCCTCTCAAGGGTCTCTCTCCTACTCTCACCTCCTCACCACCTGACATAACTACACACACAGTAAACAATGACAGTGTGTTGAATGAATGAGTACATGAGTGAATCAGCAAAGATCAAGGAGGTCACATATTCTATAGCTTTTATTGAACTATAGAATTCAACAGACAGCCTTCTTGCTGCTGCAGTAAAAAAGTTCATTTATTAATTTTAAATATATACCTGTATTTGGCGGCTATCAAAGAAAGGCATAATTGGGAAATTCAATCTCAGTGTTTGAATTTTTTAAGGTAATTTTTCCCCGATGGGGATTTTTTATTTTGTCAGTTATGTGTTTGGTGTATTTTTTAGAAGACAAACCTCTTTCCTAGAGTTTACAGCAAATGGCTAGCTTTAAGTGGAAATCAATTATATTAACATATGTGCATATGTATTAAATATGTAAAAATAGTAAGGATGGAGAGATATCAGTGCCTGTGTTTTCATAAACCCTTTCAACTCTTCAAAACAGTGGAAAAGAAACATGCTGAGAAATAAAACTCTTCAATCACAATTTTTTTGGAAAAGTTGAGAAAGCGCAGAGGTTTAGGAAGCAGACCCCACTGAACATTCTGCTAAAGGATCGCAATTCGAACATTCTGAGAGAAAACGGAGCAAATGGAGAAGGGTCTACTAAGTATAACGTGAAAGAAGGAAAATCAGAGAAGGCTGTGTTTGGGGGAGGGGGCTCTCAGTGTTAAAATATGGTGGGAAATTAAATGAATGAAGTCAAAGGAACCACTGCAGGAATGGAGAGAGACTTCTAAGGAGAACAGTGGTGATCAGCTCCTTGAGATTGGGGCCAGAAAAAACTCTCTGCAAGTTATGATTAGCATAATTACCAGGGTAAACCAAACAAGAACTCAAGTGTGTTGGTACAAGCCCTCCAAAAAGCAGGCTCCAAGATGAGATTAAACATGCAAGTATTTGATGGGGAGGAATGCCTATGTGAAAGGAAGTGAGGAGGGAGCCAGAAAAGACTGGCAGAGTCATAACACTCCAAAAGTGTGACCTTAAGCAAAGGAGAGTGGGGGATAAGTTTGCATGGAAGGGTCCTAGGAATGGGGTGCAGCCTAATGAGGGTTCAAGCAAAGGCATCAGGATGTCCTTGGGCCTAAACTGACACTGGTAGGAGTCCAGTGGCTCCATGAATAGGTATGCCTTAATATT
This sequence comes from Aethalodelphis obliquidens, assembly GCF_003676395.1. NCBI lineage: Eukaryota > Metazoa > Chordata > Mammalia > Artiodactyla > Delphinidae > Aethalodelphis > Aethalodelphis obliquidens. The sequence continues at coordinate 15,488,807 of NW_020837945.1, forward strand.
CCCCACGTACTCCATCACTGGCTTTGAACAAATGTACTTTTGCATTCCAAAGCTTAGCAGGTGGGACCTCTGGTCCATTACAATTATGTCCAAGTTCAAGGTCTAGGAGGTACACTCTCATGGCCACTTTATTGAGTTTCTAAAATGTCTGTGAATATTATAAAGTAAGATCCCTTTTATTTTCAGAGTTTCACAGAAAAGTAATGCAACTAGTCACCTTTTATTGAGCACTTGTGTGTACCAGTCACTGTGCTAAATGCCTTATATTTTTTTTCTCTTATAGTCCTCAGACCAGTCCTATGAGGTTAAAGGACTTGCGCAATAATACAAAATCAGTAAGGGGTAATGCCAGGATTCAACTCAGGCATTTTCACTCTTGATACTGATCACCATTTTGTAACCTACAATAATAATACCAACTTTGGTATTAGGTAGTGTTGTCATGAGAATTAAGTGAAATAATTCATGTTAAAGCCCTCAACATGGTGCCTAGCCAGGTATTAAGAGCTCAAGGAACATTACTGTTATTGCGTAGTTGAGCCAGGACTCAGATCCATCTCTGACTGATGCCAGTTTCTGTACTCTTGGCCACTCCATCAGTGTAAATTCAGTATTTCAATCAGATAGTATCAGAAGCACCTGGAAAGGCATTAAAAAGAAAAAGGAGGGCTAGAACTAAACCTTCTTTCAATAAATAGTATCAGTCACACAGATAGAATTCAGTGATAGGAGATACTAGAAATGCAAGGTATGCTTCCTTTGGTTCCCCAGGGAAGAAAGGCACATAGGTGTGGCCTGTTTACTGCTTATTCATAAATAGAAATATGTAAGATTTATGAGACTGCCATTGGGAAAAGGATGAGACAAGTAACCCTCCACATTCTTTTTTTTTTTTTTTTTTGCGGTAAGTGGGCTTCTCACTGTTGTGGCCTCTCCCGTTGCGGAGCACAGGCTCCGGACGCGCAGGCTCAGCGGCCATGGCTCATGGGCCTAGCCACTCCGTGGCATGTGGGATCTTCCCGGACCAGGGCACGAACCCTTGTCCCCTGCATCTGCAGGCGGACACTTAACCATTGCGCCACCAGGGAAGCCCTCTCCACGTTCTTTTAAAAGAAAGCAGAAAGGAAAAAAGTGTTTGCAAAAGAAGGCATCTGAATTTCTGCTATGACCAAGATGAGTAATAGGGACAAGATTTACCCTCCTACCAGAAACAACCAAGAAATACAAAAACAATATGAAACAATGGTTTTTAGACATTGGATTCTGATGACATAGGACAGTGCTCCCTGAGAAAGGAGAAACACATAAGATGAGTCCTATGAGTGCCCCAGACTACTACCTAGATAGAGTGAACCCAGGTGGAGCCTCATGGTCAACTTAGTTGAGGAGATGGAGCTGGACGTATATAGGCTGGAGAAACCAAGGCAGCTGGAATTCATTCTTCAGCAGAATGCTGAAGAAAGGGAGCTACACAGAGGGAGAACTCTAGCAATCTATATATAATCCCCCTCAAGTCCTCAGTTTAGTAATGGTCAGTGCATGCCTGTGAGGAAAATGCTGGAGGATGGGGGAAAGCCACCTAAAAGGACCAAAGGAGCAAATACTGGAGCTCACACAGGGCTGAGAATAGTTCAGGCTTCTACAAGCCCAAGTAGAAAATCTCATAATTCATGGGGCCTTGAATAGAGCACTCAGGAAGTTATTGCCTCAATAGTGGGGCGAAACTAGTCATAAGCTAAAGACTGCTCTTGTCTCACTTAACAAAGCTTAAAAGCAAGACTTGAAAAGATCAGACTGTTTTCATAACTTCATCTTAATAAAAATCAAGAATATTTATGAGAATAAAAAAATATCCAGGACTCTAACATGGTAAAATTCACAAAGAACAGCATCCAATCAAATATTACCAGGAATACAAAGAAGCAGGAAAATATGAATATCCATCATAAAAGAAAAACCAATTAATAGAAACAGATCAAGAAATAATAATTCAAAAAGAGGGCTTCCCTGGTGGTGCAGTGGTTGAGAGTCCGCCTGCCGATGCAGGGGACACGGGTTCGTGCCCCGGTGAGGGAAGATCCCACATGCTGCGGAGCGGCTGGGCCCGTGAGCCATGGTCACTGAGCCTGCATGTCCAGAGCCTGTGCTCTGCAACGGGAGAGGCCACAACAGTGAGAGGCCCGCATACCACAGAAAAAAACCCAAAAGAGTCATGTACCAAAATGTTCATTGCAGCTCTATTTACAATAGCTAGGACATGGAAGTAACCTAAGTGTCCATCAACAGATGAATGGATACAGAAGATATGGCACATATATACAATGGAATATTACTCAGCCATAAAAAGAAACGAAATTGAGTTATTGTAGTGAGGTGGATGGACCTAGAGTCTGTCATACAGAGTGAAGTAAGTCAGAAAGAGAAAAACAAATACCGTATGCTAACACATATATATGGAATCTAAGAAAAAAAAAGGTCATGAAGAACCTAGGGGTTAGACGGGAATAAAGACACAGACCTACTAGAGCATGGACTTGAGGATATGGGGAGGGGGAAGGGTAAGCTGTGACAAAGTGAGAGAGTGACATGGACATATATACACTACCAAACGTAAAATAGCTAGCTAGTGGGAAGCAGCCACATAGCACAGGGAGATCAGCTAGGTGGTTTGTGACCACCTAGAGGGGTGGGATAGGGAGGGTGGGAGGAGGGAGACGCAAGAGGAAAGAGATATGGGAGCATATGTATATGTATAACTGATTCACTTTGTTATAAGCAGAAACTAACACACCATTGTAAAGCAATTATACTCCAATAAAGATGTTAATAAAAAAGAAATAATAGATATACAAATGATGGAATTAGTAGACAAGGACATTAAAACTGTTATTGTAAATATATTCCATATGTTCAAGAAGGTAGAGGAAAGATTAAACATTTTAAGTAGAGTTATTGGATATATTGAAAAGACCCAAATCCCACTATTAGAAAAAAAATAGTGTTTTAAATGAATACTCCATCAATTAGATGGGATTAACAGCAGATTAGACACTGTAGAGGAAAGGATTAGTTAATTTAAAGACATGGCAATAGAAACTGTCCAAAATAAAATAGAATAAACAATTGAACAAAGAAAGAAAGAAAGAAAGAAAGGGAGGAAAGAAAAGAAAAGAAGACAAAAGAGCATCAGGTAACTGTGTGACAACCACAGCAGCATAACGTACATGTTATTGGAGTTCCCAAAGGAAGGGAGGAGACAGAAAAAAAAAAATTTTAAGATATAATGGCTGAAAACTTTTCCAAATTTGATGAAAACCATAGACATATATACCCAAGAAACTCAACAAACCTCAAACACAGAAAAAGGCATTTTACCACACAATGCAAACAAATTTAGAATGGACTGGTTGTGCTACCATAAAAGTTGCCAAGATAAGGAAATAACACCCAAAATCATATTAAAAACAAACAATTAAGAGTTCTTATATAGGAAGTCAGGTGAAGTGGGAAACCTCCATCCAATCAATTCAAAAACAGATGAGGTTATATATAAGGAAGGAGCAATTAGAAGAGTCAAAAGAGATACATTTACACACCATGCCATAGTGTGTAATAAAGTCAAGATGAAATCCACAAAAAGGGGTAACCTAAATACCTCATATAATAATGATGGAGAGACTTCCCTGGTGGCCCAGTGGTTAAGAATCTGCCTGCCAATGCAGGGGACACGGGTTCAATCACTGGTCCAGGAAGATCCCACATGCCGCAGAGCAGCTAAGCCAGTGTGCCACAACTACTGAGCCTGCGCTCTAGAGCCCACGAGCCACAACTATTGAGCCCATGCTCTGCAACTACTGAAGCCCACATGCCTAGAGCCCGTGTTCTGCAACAAGAAAAGCCACTGCAACGAGAAGCCCACGCACTGCAACAAAAAGTAGCCCCTGCTTACCACAACTAGAGGAAACCTGCACACAGGAATAAAGACCAAACACAGCCAAAAATAAATAAAATTTTAAAAAATAATAATGATGGAAAAACTACCTCATATGATAATGATAATAGGACAATATCTCTATCCCTAACCTATTTCTAACCTTTAGATCTTTATTTTCAATTACCCCTGGGCATATTCATGGTCCCAAAATTTCTTAACTCAGTACTTCCACCTTATTATCTTACTACACACATATCCCTCCTCAATTCGAACTTCTTGTCGTTTATATGTCAACTTCCATTAATAGTATCAACTGCCTTCTGCCAGTCTACCTTTTTCTCTTCTATGATTCCTCTGGCTTCCTCAAAACCAGTCACCAAATCCCGTGGATTTTTCCTCTGTAATATCCTTAATATCTGGTACTTTTCTCCCCTTCTCTCTATTCCCACTGCTTCAGGCCTTCATCATTTCTTTTATTTTAATAAACCTTTTATTGAAGTAAAGCATACATACAGAAAAATGAACAAATCATAAGTGTACAACTTAAATTTTTTAATTCACATGTATGTGAATACATGTATTTAACCACAACCTAGATCGATATATCAAATTTCCCATTACCCCAGATGAATCCCTGGTGTCGCCTCCCAATAATTACCTGTGTCCCTAAAAGATAGCCACTATTCTGAAACTAACACCATAAAGTTTGCCTGTTTTTGTAAACTTCATGTAAGTGAAACTGTATGGTATACAGTCTTGTGTCTGGCTTCTTTAGCTCTACATTATTTTTGCAGAATTTGTCCCTGTTATTAGGAGTAGCCATAATATGCATATTTCATTGTTGTGTATGAATATACTACAATGTATGTATTCATTTTACTATTGGTGGGCATGTGGGTTGTTTCTATTTTGGGGCTATTATGAATAAAGTTACCATGAACATATAAATGTTTCTGGTGAATGAATATACATGTATGTATTGGGTATAAAACTAGGAGTAGAATTGCTAGGTCAAAGGGTATGCAGATGTTCAGCATTAGTAGATACTGCCTAACAATTTTCCAAAATGGTTGTTTAAAATACATTCCTACTAGTGATGTATGAGAGTTCCAATTGTTTCACATCCATCAAAACAATTGGCATTGTTCATTTTTAAGTTTCACCCATTCTGGTAGTCATGTAATGATATTTCACTGTGGTTTTAACTTACATTTCTAAGATATTAATCCCATTTCATAAATATAATCACCATTTCAAAATCCTATTATAATATAATCACTATTTCAAAATCCTATTACATAAAGTCTTACTTTAGTCTTTTGCCATTTTCTATTGGATTGTCTGTATTTTTCTTAATGAGTCCCAAGAAGATATTTTTCAAGTATACATTCTGGACATATGTATGTCCTTTGTCAGCTTTTTTCTCATCCTGTGTCTTGACTTTCAATCTCTTAATTGCATTTGGTTTTGTTTAATCAACTTTAAGGAGATAAAATTTATGCACCATTAGCTGCACGATTTTAAGTGTGCAGTTCTGTGACTTTTGACAATGTAGACATATGTGTAATGCCAATCACAGAGTACAACAGAGTACAACATTTCCAGCATCTCAGAAAAGTCCCTCATGCCCCTTTGCCTTCTCCCCCTTCTCCTCCTCCAGGCAATGCTGATCTGATTTCTATTAACATAGTTTAGTTTTGCCTGATCTTAAGGCTTATGTAAAGGAATCAGAAAGTAGATTCAACCATGTTATTTATTGCATGTGTGAGTAGTTCATTCACTTTATTGCTGAGTATACATTTGTATGGCTGAAACACAATTTGTTTATCCATTCGCCTGTTGAAAGACATTTGGGTTGTTTCAGCTTTGGACTGTTGTAGATAAAGCTACTATAAATATTCTTGTACATGTTTTTTATAGATATATATTTTTAGCTCCCTTATTTCCCTAGAAATGGAATTGCTGGGGGTCGTATAGGTGTATGTATAACTTTATAAGAAATTGCCAAACTGTTTTTCAAATTTTGTAACATTTTACACTTCCATCAGCAATGTGTAAGCATTCCACACATGCTCTCCAATACTTGATACTGTCAATCTTTTAAACATTGAGGTATATTTCTATTTCAGTGACAACTAATAATAATCTTTTCACCTTTTCAAGTGTCTATTTGCCATCCCCATATTTTCTTTTGGGTAGTATCTATTCAAGTTTTTGCCCATTGTCTATTGATTATTTGTACTTTTATTACTGATGTCTAAGAGTTCTTTTATGTGTTCTGGATACAAGAGGCATATACACATATAGTGTAAGTGAGAGTGAGAGAGAAAGACAGACAGAACATTTGATCCCAGTCTTTTCTGTGGCTTGCCTTTTAATTTTTCTGTTGGTATATTATTCTGAAGTCCCCCCTATCAAGTTTGCTTTTTATGATTAGTGTTTTTTGAGTCCCATCCTAGAAATCTATGCCAATAGTAAAATCTTGAAGCTATTCTCCTATGTCTCTTCTGGAAGTTTTATCATTTTAGCTTTTACATTGAGGTCTATTTTCCATCTTAAATAGATTTTTGCAGGTGGCATGAGGTAGATATCAAGGTTAATTTTCTTCCTCATATAGGCATCTAAATTTTCCACACCATTTATTGAAATTATTTCCCCCATTGATTTGACTTGGCATTTTGTCAAAAATTGATTACCATGTAACTGTGGAACAATTTCTGGGCTATTCTTTCCTTTCGCTCTTTTTTTTCTATCCTTACACAGATATTATACTATCTCAATTATGGTAATTTTAAAGTGTGTTTTAAAATCAGGCACGTAAATTATCCAATGTTTTTCTTGTTTTTTCAGAATTTTTTGGCTATTCTTCGTCCTTTGCAGTCCATAAAAATTTTAGAAACTAAAAAAATTCTTAAAGCATTCTGAGATTTTATTCTGAATAGTGTTGTCTATAGATCATTTCTGGGGATAATTTATATCTTAATCTTGAATCTTCTAATACTTGAACATGATATATTTCGTATATATTTCACTATTTCTCTGCAATGTTTCTGTCATTTACAATATACTGGAGGTAATAGCCAGTTCCATAAGGCAAGAAAAATAAATAAAAGGAATAAAAAATGGATAGCAGTAAAATGTTATATTAACAGTTGATACACTTTTTATGTAGAAAACTGTAAGAAAAATATTTTAGCTTACCAGAAACTTAATTAAAATCTAATGCTTATGAAGTACTGCATAAGAAAATTATCAGTTTTAAAATTATATTAAATTCAACAAGCATTTAAAAACATTTTTATCTGTATATATTTCTAAAACATGTATACGTTTGTTTTCACCTTTATTAAAAAAAGGTAGCAAGCTGTAGATAATCTCTTGGTACTTGGTATTTTCCACTTGATATTGAATTTGTAACATTTATCCTGTGGTAAGTGTTACAGTATTTTATTAGTTAAGAATGCTGTATAATATTCTACTGTGTGGTTATACAATAGTTCTTTAATCCACTCTCCTGTTGTTTAGCATTGGAGTTTTTTCCAGGTTTTTGCTATTGTGAACAATACTGCTATGAACATTCTTACAGGGTGTTCTTACCTTGCCCATCATACATTGGTAAGAGTTTCTCTTGGATATATTCCTAAGGGTAGAATTGCCAGGTCACCTGATATATGAATATTCAGCATTAAGAGATAATGCCAGTCTATTTTCCAAAGTGATAAGTTCTATTTATATGCCCACTAGTAACACATAAAACATTCAACATCTATTCAAGACTTTTCCTTTCTTTTTTTAATTAAAAGCTACTATAACCTTAGTACTATCCTTAAATACAAATGAGAAATATAACCCTGTCCTGGAGAAGAACACAATCTAAATGAGAAGAAAAATTGTATCTAAAACAATTAGAAAGCAATTCCAAAATATTATATAAATGTCATGACAGCTCCTTATAGGGCGATAGTAAACCTCAGACTTTTTTGTGAATGTACCCCTGATGCTACAAGAACTGGAACTTGCAGTTAGTCCCCCTTACACCTCCTTCCCAACTCTCCTTATCAAAGCTGGGGACTTGGTACAAACTTCAAAATTCATTTGAAGTTTAATATTTCATTGTAATTTTTTGTCATTACTCTAAAATATAATCATTTTATTACAATATAAAGTAATATTTTTATCGCTGATCTTTGAGTACAATTGATAGCCCAAAATTATGTGACACATTTATCTTGTGTTAATCTGCTCTTACTAGCATATTCATAAGTATATATATATATATATATATCTCAGTTTAAGAAACACAGTTATAAGTGGTGGGTATGTCTTGGATTTTCTTGCATGATCTCAATATCCATTTTTGGATTTCACATTGGAAATGTTTTCAAACTGTTTCAAAAGACTTTTTTGCATACCACATGTTTCTTTTGAAAAATAAATACTTTCTTAATGTTGAAATGTCGTATTTACTTTGAAGGGACAGATTAAGTGTGTTTATTTGTCAAAAATCTGTGCTATACAGCATTATTCTAACTACCATTTATCTTTACAGGAAAAGTCAGTGAAACTATATTGCTTGAATTATGCGTGCCATCTTTTAATACATCTTTTAATTACTTTGGCAAAAATTAAGTCAGGAACTTCTGTGTTATTAATCTGTATATTACATATGAATAAAGCTGAGTTTATATTTTTCAGTTTTAGGCAAATTAAATGAATAAAGCTGGAATCTCTAATATTTTCTTAATTTACCTCTATTTTGGAGCCCAGTGCTCTGGTGAATAATGAAAGTAATGCTTATTGTTCTACTTTCTTTTCTTCTCTTTGTCTCAAACAGGCTACACCACAATATTGAGAAAGGGAAGAAGGGGATAGCAATTTCTATATTTTTTCAAAGATATCTGTTCTATTCATTTGATACTATTAAATTAACATTTGATACTATGTGATATTGTTGAATTTTAACTATCTTTTGGAGTTTTCACTGAAAGTAGAAAAATAAAGTACAATATTGTAGTCACAATTCTGTGATTGTTGTGTTGAAATGCATTTTTAGTTTTTTTCTTAATTGGTCTTTATTGACCTAGAGTGACCAACTGTTCCAGTTTTCCAGGGACTGAGAGGGTTCCTGGCATTTGGGACAGTCAGTGCTAAACCAGGGAAAATCCTGGGTAAACTGGGATAAGAGGGTTCCCCTTCACTGATGCCCATTCAACTGACTTTCAAATGACATGAGTACATTGTACTTCTTTTCGCCCAGTGGCTTTTGTGTTTTTCTATATGAAAGCTTGGAGGAAACTGAGCAGCGCAAAGAAGAGGAATGTTGGGTAGTTTTCAGTTTTCTAAATGATTTTGATAAGAAACATGTCACAAACCTTTCCTGAAATAATACTTCCGTATTCTGAGTAGTCATTTCTTAAAACCCTGAGGTAATTGGTATGATTCTGAATGTTACTTGTTATAGGGAATTTCCTCAGGAAAAAAAGGTTGTATAAGCATAAATAAAATTGGATTTTTTTTAAAGTGATCTGGAAAATTATGAATCTTCCCTTCAAAATGCAAACATAGTCATCTAATTAAATGTTTAAATGGTGCTTCAAACTGGCATACTAATTTAGAGCACATTTATATTGGAGTCATATTTTTATACACTGCATATTTTTGCAGCGAATTGAAGCTCTTTATATAATTAATGTTATATTTTTATTCATTTAATTGGAGTTGAAGCATTAAATTGCCTATTTTAAAGGGGAATATAGAAATTTTACTTACAACTTTTCTTTTATGATGTTTTTAGTCAGAGCTATGAATCGTTTCATGTTGAATCAGCAATATAACCCCCAATTATATCATTAGTCCTATGACAAAATACAGTTTTTAAATGATGACATTTCTGAGAATACATTGCAAATAGAGTAGGAATGTTTTTTTTGTTTTTTTGGTTTTTTTTGCGGTATGCGGGCCTCTCACTGTTGTGGCCTCTCCCGTTGTGGAGCACAGGCTCCAGACGCGCAGGCTCAGCGGCCATGGCTCACGGGCCCAGCCGCTCCGCGGCATGTGGGATCTTCCCGGACCGGGGCACGAACCCATGTCCCCTGCATCGGCAGGCGGACTCTCAACCACTACGCCACCAGGGAGGCCCCAAGTAGGAATGTTTTTATATTATAATATGATATTTCAAAATGCAAAGTCTATATTATTCACTTATATACACATAACCAGAGTGTGTGTGTGTGTGTGTGTGTGTGTGTGTGTGTGTGAATGGGAGGGGTGGGGGGAAAATGAATCCTGACCACTAAGCAACAGAAACCTGCTCTCTGTTTCTCAGTGCTCTCAAGCTTAACTGTGCACACGAGTCACCTGGGGAGCTTGTAGAAGTACAGATTCTGATTCTGGGGTAGGTCTGGGTGGTTGCCAAGATTCTGTCTTTGCAACCAGCTCTCAAGTGACACTGATGCTCCCAGCTGCTGACACCCTTTAAGCAGCGAGGTCTAGTAAGTCTCTATGAGGTAGAATGTACCCTCCCCCCAGTCACTCTTACAGCTTTACCCTGCGGTACATTCTTTTTTTTTTTTTTTTTTTTTTTTT
>NW_020837945.1:15499425-15518761 GCF_003676395.1 Aethalodelphis obliquidens
TTTTTTTTTTTTTTTTTTTTTTTTGCGGTACACGGGCCTCTCATTTTTGTGGCCTCTCCCGTTGCGGAGCACAGGCTCCGGACGCGCAGGCTCAGCGGCCATGACTCACGGGCCCAGCCGCTCTGCGGCATGTGGGATCTTCCCGGACCGGGGCACGAACCCGTGTCCCCTGCATCGGCAGGCGGACTCTCAACCACTGCGCCACCAGGGAAGCCCCCTGCGGTACATTCTTAATAGCATTATTCCTACCCCAATCATCTTATTTCCTTATTTATTTACAGATGTGTCTGTCTTTCTACCAGGGTCCATGAGGGCAGGTACCTTTTCTTTCTTATTCAGTCCTGTATCTCCAGTGTCTACAACATGATAAGCCATTACTTCTAAAGGTCTATTGGTTAAGTAATGTATTTGCACAAAGATATAGTATATATGCCGTGTAGGTTACCAGATACACACCATGTATATATCAGGCAGGGGACTGGTGATTAAGAGCATGACTCTTACCTGCACTCCCTGGCTGTGTGACACCAGCAAGTGACGTAATATCTCCTGCTTCTATGTCCTCAACCATAAAGTGAGTGTAGTAATAACCACAATCACAATACTGTTGTGAAGACTAAATAAGTTGCAACCTGTGACATACTTAGAAATGTGCCTGGAGCATAATAAATATAATATAAATGTGAGCTCTTGAGCTATAATGTTTTACCACTGATAGGTAATTTTATTTACAAAACCTAGAAGCTTCCTGAAGGCAGTAGGCACGCCCTGTGTTCTGTCTGAAAGGGATCAAGACTAGATGAGTGATTTTTAAACTGTGCTTCTCAGAGACACAGAGGATCTGTATAAATCTCCAAGGGCTAGCTCTGAGGGGAAGGCGGCTGAAAAGCTGGGCAGGACACAGCTGCCCATCTGCCACCACCACCACTCAAACAAAGCAACGCCACCCTCTCTTTCATTATTGACATTTCAAATAAGCTTCCCAAATAAAGGGATGTGTTGCTTTAAAAAAACAAGCAAACGACTAATTTGAGAACCAAAGGATAAGGTGGTGTCCAAAGCTTTATTCAGCTCTATAATCATATCAATCCCTAAAAAGTAAGGCATTAAAATAGCACAGCTTATGACCCATAGCAGTTTTCAGGTAGATGTTCAATGTATATTGATATTATTGTGTATTATGTTTTGATTATATCATGTATTATATTTTATTATTATATCTAATGTATTGATGACATATTAACATATATTAAATCAATTAGTGGTGGAAGCTCAGTTCAGGTTCAGCAGGTTGGAGATCGTGGCTGCTGACTTGAGATGCATTTAAAAGTGAGGAAATAGGACAGGAGCAGCCTCTGCTCTTTAGAGACAAGTATCTGAGGGAAGGCAATAGCACCTGAAGAGGTTTCAAGATCAAAGGAAGATTCTTTAATGGATGCTGGACAGATGTGGGCATTGATTTTGGTTTTTAGCCCCATGTACTTAATTCATTTCATCAAATATTTATGGTCCTGTTCAATTATGTGCTCCTACTTTTCCTTCAGACAAGACTGTCAGCCCTGACTGCCCATTAGAATTAGTAGGGGGAGCTTCCAAACAATGCCTATTCTCTGACGGTGAAAACACACTATGGAGGAGGGTCTCCCGTGTGCTTTTGTTGCTGATGTCCTGTCAAAGCTCCCCAAGACAATTCTAACGTTTGAATTGTTTTAGACTTTGTTGGAAAACTGTTTTAGACTTTTAAGCTTTGTTTCAAATCAAAATGTCTAGGATTTACATCAATAAGTTTTTAACTTGTTAATCAAAATGTATTCAATTTGCCTCTTAAATAGTTGCTGTTTACAGTTTTGTCGCTGTTTCAATGTGATGTATATTAAATCATGTGGTCAGAATATTTAATGAACAGATTACCAATTTTATAATGAAATTCCAAGAAAGATATAATTTGATATATGAGAATTTACTTTAATGAAAGTATATACTTGCCTTTGGGCCAAATAGAAGTATTAATATATATAATGTGAATTCCACCTTATTAATCAAGTTATTCAAATATAAAACCTGGAAACCAGAGGTTGGACAGAAGAATGGTTTTCCATGGCCCCCTCATACTAAAGTCCACTTAGCCTCCTTTGGAATTCCAGAAATCAGCAGGAGAGTGACTAAGAGGTGTGGAGGAAAGGACTCCAGTATTGGACCAATCGGGCTTAAATGCTGGCTCTACCCCCTACCCTCAAGAACAAACTCCTGAATTTTTCTGAGCCCCCTGAGAAATGTCACCTATTTCTCATCATTCTTTTGAGTTGTAGATGTGATAATAATTATAAAGGACCCAGCAAAGCATCCAACATATTGCAAAGATAAATATCTCTACCACTGATGATAACAGTAAGAGCAAAAAACATGTCCATTGATCATTTTCTGTGTGCCAGGCTCTGGGTTATGTGCTTTTTATATACCACCTCATTTACTTAGAATTCAGCTTGGTCCCTCTCGTAAAACTTAGTCTTTTAGTAGGAGATGGAAAGAAGAATGAGATAATGAGATAAAGTGAGGAAAAGCTTTCAGACTCCTTGCCATGGCAATGTCTGGGGTCTACCTTACTGCCTGGTGTGAAACTACACAATACTTTTAACATATCACATGATTTCAAAATAAGCCCCATACCTAAATGGCCATATGTGCTTCAAACTTCTATTAAATAGGAAGAGATCATCACAATTATGACATGTACAAAATTGGGTATATCTTACGCTTATCTTTATAAATATATCATTAGTGAAGTTAGAAGTGTCCCTTTAATTCATTGCCTTGCAGTAGGCCATTCGACTCAGGTGTATTTAACCATTGGCCAGTACTGCTTCAAGGCAAGTGCAAGATCTCTTACTTGTTTATTCATGGAGCTGTTCATTCCATTGAACACGGCCTTCCTATCCAAAAAGCTGTTTCCTACAGACAGACGTAACTAAACCCAAGAAAATGTAATAGAGTACTATTTTCATTTAGTTGATGTTTTTCCCAAAATAACCAAAATATAAATTTTAAAGAACATTACACTCAAACATCCAGTATCATCTACGTTATTACCTAAGTGTAGTTATCTCAGTTACTAACCTCTAACATTTCTGAATCACTGCTGAGTCAAATCCTGTTTTTTTCCTCTGGCTTAACTAATTCAAATTCATGGCGACATCTCTTAATTTGGAAAACGAGTTTCCCAGAGTTTATCTGGCTTCTCGGCATCTGTGTGTTCAGAGACCTGGCAAGCACTTTCAGCCAACATATGATCGCCTTAAAAAGTGTGGTTTATAGCTAGATCCTACAGCTTACGATGAAAAATATAAAATTCCTTCCAGGTCTCTCTCGCTCGCTCTCTCTTTCATTTGTCTCTTATTTCTGCACCCAGTAAAATGAGAAATATTAGTCACATAGTCACACCATCACTCTTGACTTCAGTGAAACATGATCTTTCTCCAATTTATGAGCTGCCTGACAGCTTTCCTCTAAGTCTTCATCAATGTTTCATATCTGAAAAATTCTGTACCTTCCTCTAGCTAAATTTTGATCAGCATCTCAAATACAGTTTTTAGAGAAAGACCTCTAATATGTACTTCTTTCTGCCATCAAGACTGTGTTACTGTAGTTTAGCATACGAAAGATCTTATTCCTTAAATCCTATTTAACCAGTACATATTAAAACTTAAGGGGCTTCCCTGATGGCACAGTGGTTAAGAATCCGTCTGCCAATGCAGGGGACACGGGTTCAAGCCCTGGTCCAGGAAGATCCCACATGCCACAGAGCAACAGAGCCTGTGTGCCACAACTACTGAGCCTGTGCTCTAGAGCCTGCATGCCACAACTACTGAAGCCCGCGTGCCTAGAGCCCATGCTCCGCAACAAGAGAAGCCACTGCAGTGAGAAGTCCGTGCACAGCAACAAAGAACAAATGCAGCCAAAAATAAAATATAAATTAATTAATTAATTTTTAAAAAACTTAAGCAACGATATGATATACCTTCTCCATAATTATAAATATAGGATATCTACATCATATGTTATCTACATCATAATATAGGATATCTACATCATATGTCACAATCATTTGCAGCATTTTTGTAAAAATCCAGCATTTTATAAATCAATTCTTGTGAATTCTCTTCCTGAGCTAAGTAGACAATTCCTAATAGACCATGCCAGATGCTGTGCCTTCGACTTTGGCTACTAAGTTGACAGAAGAAAGTTAGGGAATAATAAGTAAAGCTAACATGAACTGAAACTGTATCATGGGCAGTTACCATTCTATTTACACATATTAACATTTAATGCTTATGATAATCTGACCAGATGGTTCCTATTCTTATCCCTGTTTACCATTAAGAAACTGAGGAGCCTCAGCAAGTGCTAGCCTGGTGAAGAAGCTCAGGGTAGAGGCACGGCCGCCAAAGCAGGAGTGAGAGCGACTTGACACGGGGAGGGAGACCCCAAAGAGGCCGCAGCCGCAGGAGGCCGGAGACATGGCCGCCGTCGGCCTTCCCCGAGACTTCGACCGGGCCCCTCAGGCCATGTAGCGGCGGAGCCCCACCCACCTCACAGACCCCGTCCTGCCTCGCATCGCTGACCCAGTCGCCCTGTTGCCAGAATGAGCTGAAGTCTGAAAATTGCTCAGCAGTACCAGGCATAGCACGGGCCTCTTCTCTTGTGGTTTCACTTGCCAATGGCCACTTTCTTGATAATTCTGAGCTCTTCTCACAAGTGTCCATCCAGTGGCATCTACTCCAGCTGCGTGGCTGACGAGGTCTTGGTGCTCCACCCTTGGTGCTCCAGTCAAGCCTGAGCCACTGAGGTGGAAAAGCCGAGTTCAGGACATTGGACCACCAGACGTCCTGGCCCCAAGTAATATCAATCGGTGAGAGCTCTCCCAGAGATCTCTGTCTCAACACTAAGACCCAGCTCCACCCAACAGCAAGCAAGCTCCAGTGCTGGACGCCCCATGCCAAAAAACTAGCAAGACAGGAACACAACCCCACCCATTAGGAGAGAGGCTGCCTAAAATCATACTAAGATCTCAGTCATCCCAAAACACAACAATGGACGCAGCCTGGCGCACCAGAAAGACAAGATCAAGCCCCACCCACCAGAACACAGGCATCAGTCACTTATAAAAGGAAGCATACACAAGCCACTAAACCAACCACACCCACTGGGGGCAGACACCAAAAACAACAGGAACGATGAACCTGCAGGCTGACAAAGAAGACCCCAAACACAGTAAGATAAACAAAATGAGAAGACAGAGAAATACACAGCAGATGAAGGAGGAAGGTAAAAACCCACCAGACCAAACAAATGAAGAGGAAATAGGCAGTCTACCAGAAAAAGAATTCAGAATAATGATAGTAAAGATGATCCAAAATCTTGGAAATAGATTGGAGAAAATACAAGAAACGTTTAACAAGGACCTAGAAGAATGAAAGAGCAAACAAACAATGATGAACAACACAATAAATGAAATTAAAAATTCTCTAGAAGGAATCAATACTAGAATAACTGAGGCAGAAGAATGGATAAGTGACCTGGAAGATAAAATAGTGGAACTAATTACTGCAGAGCAGAATAAAAAAAAAAGGAATGAAAAGAATGGAGGACAGTCTCAGAGACCTCTGAGACAACATTAAGTGCACGAACATTCAAATCACAGGGGTCCCAGTAGAAGAGAAAAAGAAAGGGACTGAGAAAATATTTGAAAAGATTATAGTTGAAAACTTCTGTAATATGGGAAAGGACATAGTTAATCAAGTCCAGGAAGCACAGAGGGTCCCTTGGATAAATCCAAGGAGAAACATGCCAAGACACATACTAATCAAACTATCAAAAATTAAATACAAAGAAAACATGTTAAAAGCAGCAAGGGAAAAACAGCAAATAATATAAAAGGGAATCCCCCTAAGGTTAAGAGCTGATCTTTCACCAGAAACTCTGCAAGCCAGAAGGGAGTGTCAGGACATATTTAAAGTGATGAAAGAGAAAAACGTACAACCAAGATTACTCTACCCAGCAAGGATCTCATTCAGATTCAACAGAGAAATTAAAAGCTTTACAGACAAGCAAAAGCTAAGAGAATTCAGCACCACTAAACCAGCTTTACAACAAATGCTAAAGGAACTTCTCTAGGCAGGAAACACAAGAGAAGGAAAAGACCTACAATAACAAACCCAAAACAATAAGTAAAATGGTAATAGGAACATACATATCAATAATTACCTTAAATGTAAATGGGTTAAATGCTCCAAACAAAAGACATACACTGGTTGAATGGATACAAAAACAAGACCCATATATATGCTGCCTACAAGAGACCCACTTCAGACCTAGGGATGCCTACAGACTGAAAGTGAGGGGATGGAAAAAGATCTTCCATGCAAATGGAAATCAAAAGAAAGCTGGAGTAGCAGTTCTTATATCAGACCAAATAGACTTTAAAATAAAGACTATTAGAAGAGACAAAGAAGGACACTACATAATGATCAAGAGAACAATCCAAGAAGAAGATATAACCATTGTAAATATTATGCACCCAACATAGGAGCACCTCAATGCATAAGGCAAATGCTAACAGCCATAACAGGGGAAATCAACAGTAACACAATAATAGTAGGGGACTTTAACACCCCACTTTCACCAATGGACAGATCATCCAAAACGAAAATAAATAACAAAACACAAGCTTTAAATGACACATTAAACAAGATGGACTTAATTGATATTTATACGGCATTCCATCCAAAAAAACAGAATACACTTTCTTCTCAAATGCACAAAGAACATTCTCCAGGATAGATCATATCTTGGGTCACAAATCAAGCCTTGGTAAATTTTAAAAAATTGAAATCCTATCAAGTATCTTTTGTGACCACAACACTATGAGACTAGATATCAATTACAGGAAAAAACCTGTAAAAAATACAAACACATGGAGGCTAAACAATACACTACTAAATAACAAAGAGATCACTGAAGAAATCAAAGAGGAAATCAAAAAATACCTAGAAAAAAATGACAATGAAAACACGACAACCCAAAACCTATGGGATGCAGCAAAAGCAGTTATAAGAGGGAAGTTTATAGCAATACAACCCTACCTCAAGAAACAATAAACATCTCAAATAAACAACCTAACCTTACACCTAAAGCAATTAGAGAAAGAAGAAGAACAACAAAAAAAAACCCCTAATGTTAGTAGAAGGAAAGAAATCATAAAGATCAGATCAGAAATAAATGAAAAAAAAGAAATGAAGGAAACAATAGCAAACATCAATAAAACTAAAAGCTGATTCTTTGAGAAGATAAACAAATTGATAAACCGCTAGCCAGACTCATCAAGAAAAAAGGGAGAAGACTCAAATCAATAGAATTAGAAATGTAAAAGGAGAAGTAACAACTGGCACTGCAGAAATACAAAGGATCATGAGAGATTACTACAAGCAACTATATGCCAATAAAATGGACAACCTGGAAGAAATGGACAAATTCTTAGAAAAGCACAACCTTCTGAGACTGAACCAGGAAGAAATAGAAAATATAAACCAAACAATCAAAAGTACTGAAATTGAAACTGTGATTTAAAATCTTCCCCGAAATAAAAGCCCAGGACCAGATGGCTTCACAGGTGAATTCTATCAAACATTTAGAGAAGAGCTAACACCTATCCTTCTCAAACTCTTCCAAAATATAGCAGAGGGAGGAACACTCCCAAACTCATCCTACAAGGCCACCATCACACCCTGATACCAAAAGCAGACAAAGGTGTCCCCCCCCCCAAAAAAAAACTACAGGCCAATATCACTGATGAACATAGGTGCAAAACTCCTCAACAACATACTAGCAAACAGAATCCAACAGCACATTAAAAGGATCATACACCATGATCAAGTGGCATTTATCCCAGGAATGCAAAGATTCTTCAATATATGCAAATCAATCAATGTGATACACATTATTAACAAACTGAAGAATAAAAACCATACGATAATCTCAATATATGCAGAAAAAGCTTTCGACAAAATTCAGCACCCTTTTATGATGTTGAAAAACTCTCCAGAAAGTAGAAGAGGGAACCTATGCTGATAGAGGGAACCTACCTCAACATAATGAAGGTCACATATGACAAACCCACAGCCAACATCATTCTCAATGGTGAAAAACTGAAAGCATTTCCACTAATTTCAGGAACAAGAAAACGTTGCCAACTCTCACCACTATTATTCAACATAGTTTTGGAAGTTTTAGCCATAGCAATCAGAGAAGAAAAAGGAATTCAAATCAAAAGAGAATAAGTAAAACTGTCACTGTTTGCAGATGACATGATACTATACATAGAGCATCCCAAAGATGCTACCAGAAAACTACTAGAGCTAATCAATGAATTTGGTAAAGTAGCAGGATATAAAATTAATGCACAGAAATCTCTGGCATTCCTATACACTAATGATGAAAAATCTGAAAGAGAAATTAAGGAAACATTCCCATTTATCATTGCAACAAAAAAGAGTAAAATACCTAAGAATAAACCTATCTAAGGAGACAAAAGACCAGTATGCAGAAAACTATAAGACACTGATGAAAGAAATTAAAGATGATACAAACAGATGGAGAGATATACCATGTTCTTAGATGGGAAGACTCAACATTATGAAAATGACTATACTACACAAAGCAATCTACAGATTCAGTGCAATAACTATCAAACTACCAATGGCATTTTTCACAGAACTAGAACAAAAAATTTCACATTTTGTATGGAAACACAAAAAACCCCGACTAGCCAAAGCAATCTTGAGAAAGAAAAACAGAGCTGGAGGAATCAAGCTCCCTGACTTCAGACTATACTACAAAGCTACAGTAATCCAGACAGTATGGTACTGGCACAAAAACAGAAATATAGATCAATGGAACAGGATAGAAAGCCCAGAGATAAACCCACACACATATGATGGTCACCTTATCTTTGATAAAGGAGGCAATAATATACAATGGAGAAAAGACATCATCTTCAATAAGTGGTGCTGGGAAAACTGGACAGCTACATGTAAAGAATGAAATTAGAACACTTCTTACCACCATACACAAAAATAAACTCAAAATGGATTAAAGACCTAGATGTGAGGCCAGACACTATAAAACTCTTAGGGTAAAACATAGGCAGAACACTCTACCACATAAGTCACAGCAAGATCCTTTTGACCCACCTCCTAGAGAAATGAAAATAAAAACAAAAATAAACAAATGGGACCTAGTGAAACTTAAAAGCTTTTGCACAGCAAAGGAAACCATCAACAAGACAAAAAGACCACCCTCAGAATGGGAGAAAATATTTGCAAATGAAGCAACTGACAAAGGATTAATCTCCAAAATATACAAGTAGCTCATGCACCTCAATATCAAAAAAAACATACAACCCAATCCAAAAATGGGCAGAAGACCTAAATAGACATTTCTCCAAAGAAGATATACAGATTGCCAACAAACACATGAAAGGATGCTCAACATCACTAATCATTAGAGAAATCCAAATCAAAACTACAATGAGGTATCACCTCACACCGGTCAAAATGGCCATCATCAAAACATCTGAAAACAATAAATGCTGGAGAGGGTGTGGAGAAAAGGGAACCCTCTTGTGCTGTTGGTGGGAATGTAAATTGATACAGGCACTATGGAGAACAGTATGCAAGTTCCTTAAAACACTAAAACTAGAACTACCATATGACCCAGCAATCCCACTACTGGGAACATACCCTGAGAAAACCATAATTCAAAAAGAGACATGTACCACAGTGTTCATTGCAGCTCTATTTACAATAACCAGGACAAGGAAACAACCTAAGTGTCCATTGAAAGATGAATGGATAAAGAAGATGTGGCACATATATACAATGGAATATTACTCAGCCATAAAAAGAAACGAAATTGAGTTATTTGTAATACGGTGGATGGACCTAGAGTCTGTCATACAGAGGGAAGTCAGTCAGAAAGAGAAAAACAAATACTGTATGCTAACACATATATATAGAATAAAATAAAAATGGTTCTGATGAGCCTAGGGGCAGGACAGGAATAAAGACAGAGACGTAGAGAATGGACTTGAGGACACGGGGAGGGGGAAGGGTAAACTGGGATGATGTGAGAGAGTGGCATGGACATATATACACTACCAAATGTAAAATCGATTGCTAGTGGGAAGCAGCCGCATAGCACTGCTATGGGAGATCAGCTCAATGCTTTGTGTCCACCTAGGGGGTGGGATAGGGTTGGTGGGAGGGAGACGCAAGAGGGAGGGGATATGGGGATATATGTATACATATAGCTGATTCACTTTGTTATACAGCAGAAACTAACACACCATTGTAAAGCAATTATACTCCAATAAAGATGTCAAAAAAAAAAAAAAGAAAGAAATATAGGAGAGGTAACTTGCCAGAGATCACACACCTAGTTAGGTGTGGCACCAGGAGCCAGACTCAGGTCATCTGACTCCAGCTTCTTTACCCGCTGGGCCACACTGCCTCAAGACAGTGTCTTTATTCATTCACTCATTCATGTAACAAATATTCATTTAGTGCCTACCTCATAAGGCAAGGCCCCTACCCTGATGGGGCAGTCAAATAATTTGAAAGGAGTATGGTGTCATGACAGGCACAGACAATGGGAGTAATGAAAAAATACATAAACCAGTCTGGAGGACACGAGAGAAGGTCCCCAGTGAGAAGTGATATCTAAGTGGGGTCTTAAACAAGCAGGCAAAAAAGAAGCTGTGGGGTAAGAATGAGCTTCCCAAAGGAGAGAGAATTACAGGTGCAGGGGGCAGGAGGAGAGAGAGAGAGAAGAAGGTCTACAGGTAACTCTTAAGTGGGCAATGTAACCAGGACATAGACTAGAGGTGAACGTGTATGAGAGGGGCTGGAGGGCCAGGCAGAGGCCAGATCATGCTCCCCGAGTCTGAGGATGCCCTTGAAAGATACGAAACAAAGAGGAGTAGCTTTCTCTTGAGAAAAAGATTGCTCTGGCTTAAGTGTGTTAAAAGACTGGAAAGTGAGGACCAAGAAGACTAGACAGGAGACTGATTTGGTCATTGGAACAACAGATTTTGATTGTCTGAACTGAGCTGACAATGGAGGTAGTAAGAAGTGGCAGATTATTGTCTTGTGATGTAAAGCTAGGTCACACAAAAATAATGAAGCACAAATACTATATGTATGTTGAACAATACTTATAACACACACACACATGCACCACAGATATATTTTTAAATAATTACTCAAAAGCATCCAAGACAAAAACATCCAGGAACAAAGGGGTTATATTTAAGAATGAAAAAAGAGAGGATAAATTAGGAAGAAATCATTAATAATTCATTAAATTGTAGTTACTGCAAATAATCATGTCCCAGAGTAAATCTCAAGGGATCAGTTTTTCCTGCCACTGATAAGTAAAGGAAATCCTAACAAAAACAAATAAGAAAGGATTGCACAATTTGGTACAATGACAAAAAGAGAGATGATTGATTCGAGGTATGCAACAGCCAAAATCACATAGGCACAGCTTCCAGAAATTGAAGCACAGGATAAACACGTGCCAGGAGGCTGCACCCAAATTCCAACTGCTCTTGTTACATAAATTTTCTTCCACCTTCCCTTGGCTCATTCCAGCAGAAAACAGGATTCTTGAAATCAGTCACAGGTCCTAAGTTTGCCCCATCCTCTGTCATCCATGTCTCTTCATGCCTCTTCCTTCCTACACTTTTGGAACTGTGTTTTAAATACTTACTAAATTTTATTGATTTAGGGTGTCTCTCATTTGTGAATACCACTGCACAGCATCACTTTATGTATAAATGGTCAAAACAGGAGTAGCTCCATTTTTTATCTTTAATAATATCTTCTTTTTTATTAATTTTTATTGGAGTATAGTTGCTTTACAATGTTGTGTTAGTTTCTTACTGTACAGCAAAGTGAATCAGTCATATGTATACATATGTCCACGATTTTTTGGATTTCCTTCCTATTTAGGTCACCACAGAGCCCTGAGTAGAGTTCCCTGTGCTATACAATAGGTTCTCATTAGTTATCCATTTTATACATAGTATCAATAGTGTATATATGTTAATCCCAATCTCCCAATTCATCCCACACCCCCTTCCCCACTTGGTAACCATAAATTTGTTCTCTACATCTGTGACTCTATTTCTGCTTTGCAAATAAGTTCATCTCTACCATTTTTCTAGATTCCACATATAAATGATATTATATGATATTTGTGTTTTTGCTTTGTTTGTTTGGCCATGCTGCGCGGCATGTGGGATCTTAATTCCCTGACCAGGGATTGAAAAGCAGGACTAGCTCTTAGCATCTTTTCTTTGTGGTCCATCCTCATTCTCACTGGAATGCCTCAGTGTTAATGAAATAAGCATGGCTACAAAAGGAAAGGCAGTGGAAGGACTAACATTTACTGAATATCTCCTATGCACTAGGCTCTGAGATGGATGCACTTCATACGGTATCGTATTGTTTTAGTTCTCATATCCCATGAAGGAAGTGGGATTATCTCCATTTTACAGTTAAGGTTACCATTTAGAAACTTTCCCCAAAGTACTCAGATCTTTACTACCAAAGTCAGGTCTAGAACCTCAGTCTGATTCCAGAGTCTCCATTTTTTCTGCTACATCACATTCTAAAGTCCTTTAGTCTGAAGTCCTCAGGAAAAAAAGAATGATATTTTCTCCCTTTGTACTCTGTAAGGACAGCAATAGGATTAAAGAAAAATTTTAAAGAAACTGGTCCCCTGAAAAATGGCCAAATAGGAAATATTTTATGAAGGTCACTTCCTTTGAAAAATCCCAAGAACTCTGCATTTTGTTCATGTTGCAATTTAAGTAAAAAGGTATTTTTTGAACTTTAATTAAGAACTCATTAAGGTATTTTTTAAAAACCGTACCCATATGGAAAAATATTGGTATTCTTGAACACAGGCAGCGGTACAGAAATATGAAAAGGGGTTCCATAGTCAGACAGAAATCCTGCAATCCTGACTTTGCAATTTATGAACTACATAGCTTTGGGCCAGTTATTCAACCTCCCGGACCATGAGTGTCCAGCTCTGAAAGATGTAGGTAATAGAACTTCTTTGTGTGTTTGCTGTGAAGAGTAAATAATAGAAGTAAAGAGCATAGCATAGTCCCAGCATATTATAGGTGTTCATAAATTATAAGCATAAGTTGACTATCATTGTTTTTTAACTGCGGGTGATTCAACTGTGCAGCCAAGGGTAAAAAGTGGCAGCCTGAACTATTACACATAGAATGGATGGATAACAAGTTCCTACTGTATAGCACAGGGAACTATATTCAATGTCCTGGGATAAACCATAATGGAAAGAAATATAAAAAGGAATGTCTATATATGTATAACTGAGTCACATTGCTGTGCAGCAGAAATTAACACTGAAATGAAATATACTTCAATTTAAAAAAAAAAAGAAAAGAAAAAAGAATTTCAGTAAAAAGTGGAATCTCTGCTCAGTGGTTTTAAAAAATACTGATGCCTTGGTGCACATCCAAGAAACGTTGATTCAATTGCTCTTAGGTGAGGCCTAGGTCCTGAAATCTTGAAAACCTCCGCCATGTGATTCTAATGTCCTGCAAAGTTGAGGCTGTCTGGGATAGAACAGTAGTGGTGGTAAATCGTGGTGGCAGCAGGGGATGGAATGAAGACTCCAAGCCCTCCTAATAGCTTTGACACATCATAGGGAAGGTAGCATGTGGCTACCTGTTACACAGGAGGCATTGTTTATTGGTCAGTGCTGGCCAGACATGCTGTGGCAATCTGCCAAAAAGAGGTCTGCAGCCTACCTCCACCCCATGTAGGGAGACTCCACTCTCCCTTCTTGCTAGCCCATACCAGAGCGAAGAACAAGGTAGCAGGAATTTTAAAAATTTTGTTGGGGAGAAGAGTATTTCCCCATTTCTTCCTCTAGGCCGTAAAGAAACAGGCATATCCATTCCAGGGAGAAGGTAATCTTTACACCAAATTTGAAATTTTAAAATGAATAAGACTGAGTTTTACATACAATTCTGATTACCTACCGCTGTGTACCATATCATTCTAAAATGTAGTGGTGTAAAATAGCAACTATTTTATTATGCTTGCCTCCGTGGATCAAGACCTCAGAAAAGCATAATGGGGATGTTTCTCTGTTCCACAGTGTCTGGGGCCTCAGCTGGAAAGTCTCCGTCAGTTATTTTCACTAACATAACTGATACCTAGCCAGGGATAATTTAATGGCTCAAATTTTGACCAGAGTTAAATAAGGCTTCTGCCTGTTACTTGAGCTTCCTTGCAGCATGGCAGCTTCCAGCTAGTCAAACTTATTATGTGGTCTAGGACTCCAAGAAAAAATGTCAGCTGGTATTTTATGACCTCAGAAATCACATAGCAACTACTTCTGTGATTCTCTGATGGTCAAAGCAGTCCCAAGATCACTCAGATTCAAGGAGAGGGAACAGAAACAACACCTGTCAATGGTAAGAGAGTCTTGGAGAATTTTCCCATACCTAAATAGGTCTGAGCTAATGCCCAGAGTGACAAGAAGTTAGAGACTCTGGCCAAGATGTTGCTAAGAGACAACATACCAAGCAGGAGGTAAGATGGTTATACAGTGCATTTGGGAAGGAAGAAGTTATTAAAATAAAAGTTTTATGTTTATGCCATATCCCTTTGAGAATCCTCAATAAACCATTTACAACAATATTCCATATGCAAGAAGAGACCAGAATCCGTACACTTATGTGAAGACAAAAACCAAGAAATCTATCATTTAAATATGCCCCGTTGCCACATGCTTGCCTCTCGGCTTAAGAGTCAGCTTCCTCTGAAACATTGATTAATTAAGAATATTCTGAATTAGGTATCTTTTCAAAGTTAAAATAAAAGTTAGAATTTTCAGTTATAAACCTCTTTATAAATCTTATTAGTACATAACCCTGCCAAATATACTGCAATGCATTAGCATAATTTACCCCTTGTCTCAGATTTTAGGAAAATAAATGTCTCTCTCAAGATCACAAAATGAATGTATGCAAGCCTCATATTTTAATGTATGGCCCAAGACAGGCGCTACTTGGAAAGCAATGGACACTTCCTGAAATAGTATATCTTGTTAAAAAAACGTTTTGAACAGTCCTTTACAAACTGAAATAGACAGTTTGTGTGTGATTGCATGCCTTCCCCTATAGCTAGTAGTTCCAATATGCTACACTCTTTTTCCTAGAGAGATACTAACTGTGAATCATACCAGCTCCTGCTTTGAACACAGTCCACAGACACTGTGAACAGATGGGCTTTTTGGCAGTAGAACCACCCTTTGCTGTCTACCACAGGTGAGTAGTAGGTACCGCCTTAAATAAGCTACAACTGCTAATTCAAGAACTAGCCAATTCTGAACATGATAGACAACTCATGGCAGCATGCTATACATATTTAAGGAAAGCTGACAGTCTCTGAACTCTACTTAAAGTAGTTTACACATATTAGAAAATGGTAGCCAATCACTGTATCAACAATCATGCCAGTTTTCATAATTGTATGTTACCTACAAAACAATTTAGGAACGCTTTCTTCGAATAGGTAAACATTGCAAATGAGATCGTAAGATTTTCATTTACAATGGTAGCAGAAAACACTGTGCTCCAACAAAGGTGGGAATTAAGAACATGAGAAAACACTCAAAGAGATGACAGGCTGCACTAATTTCAGCCAAATATGTGTGAAGAACTCCAACCCATATGTAAGGAGACATGAATTCTCCTTAAACCTCAAAACCCCCATAAGGGGGTTGAAACTACAGACAATTTCAGACCCTGTGTAGTGTGTGTGTGTGCACACAGTGGGATGGAAGTCTAGGGTGGGAGAGAAGAGAAGGAAGAGTATTCATTTTTTGTGGGACACACCATCCATAGCTTAAAAGACTTCTGAAGGATGTGGGGAAAATGGAACCCTCACACATGCTGGTGGGAATGTAAAATGGTTTAACCGCTTTGGAGAAACAGTCCTGCAGTCTCTTAAACCATAGGCCAGCAATTCCACTCTAAGGATTTACACAAAAGAAATGAACATATGTGTGAATATTCACAACAGAATTACTCATAAGAGCCAAAAACTGGAAACAACCTAAATGTCCTCCAAGTGGTAAATGGATAAACAAAATTTGGTACATTCGTACAATGGACTACTACTCATCAATAAAAAGAATGAACTACTGATACATGAAAAAACATGAAGGAACCTTAAAAATATTATATTAAGTAGAAAAAGTTAGACACAAATGACTACATAGTCTATGATTCAATGTACATGAAATTTTTAGTGAGGGTAATATTTGGAGACAGAAAACAGACAAATGGTTGCCTGGGGCTAGGAGTCGGAGTGGGAAATTACTGCAAACGGGCAGCTGTGAACTTTTTATTGTTTGACAAAAGTGTTTTAAGTGTCCAGGTTTTCATCAAAAATTACAAGTCATACCAAGAACCCAAAAGACCTTCAACCAAATAAAAATGACAATCAGTAGATGAAAACACCGAGATGACAGAGTCTGAAGGAGTTTAAAATTTTTCAGTAATACATTATATATTTTTAATAGTATGGTGGCTTGGTGACTTTAGAAATTAATAAATCACTTAACAATCCACCATTTGAGACAAATGGATAAACAAATGGTAGTAAATCTGTACAGTAGGATATACTTAACAATAAAAGGGAACAAACCAGTGATATATCTGACAATGTGAATGAATCTGAAAAACAGTATGCTGAACAAAAAACTCTGAATGTAAAAAAAATACATACTCTGTGATTCTATTTAAATGAAACACTAGGAAAACTGATCTACAGTGATAAGAGAATTATCAGTAGTTGCCTGGGAGACTGGAAGGCTGGAAGACAGTTTTGGATGTGATGGAAATGTTGTAGATCTTGACCGTGGTGATGGCCACTAATTTGTGACTAGGCTCAGTCTGCCAGATGTGCATCTGGGCTCTGTCATTTACCTAGGCAGGTTAGTTAACCTTTCTGGGCCTCAGGTCCTTCACCTGTAAAATGGGCATCATAATAGTAGTGTCTAGTGCATAAGGTTGTTGTAATTGTTAAGAAATGGGTTAAAAAATATGAAGATGTTAGAGTGCCTGAGAGATAGAAATGTCTAGATGTGTTAGCCATTATTGTTGTTAACAAAGAACA
Organism: Aethalodelphis obliquidens; assembly: GCF_003676395.1. NCBI lineage: Eukaryota > Metazoa > Chordata > Mammalia > Artiodactyla > Delphinidae > Aethalodelphis > Aethalodelphis obliquidens. Next base: position 15,516,711 of record NW_020837945.1, read on the forward strand.
AAGTTATATAGGTATAAGGATGTTTGTTACAGTGGGGTTTTAAAAAGTAAAAACTGGCTTGCATAGAAGTGGAAGCTATGATGCTTTCACCTGATGGAATATTTTGGAGTCATTACCTGCACTGCTGAACATTAGAGAACCTGTTAGTATAACTTATGGTGTTAATAGTTCACATGAGAAAAATCAGGTAAACATCTCAACAAATGCAGAAAATAAATGACATAAAATCCAACATCCAATCCTTATATAAAGCAAAATAGGTCAGTTTATATAATCACATCAAAAGCCAGCATCAAATTTAATGATAAGACTTTAAGTTTTCCATTCAAATTACGCAAACAAAACAAGGTGCTATCACCACTCCACTACTACAATTCATTGTTCTGGAAGCAAAATTCAATGTAATCAAATAAGAAAAATAAATAAGGACTCTACATACGGGAAAGGAATATACATAATTGTCATTATTAGAGATTATATGATTGCATAAAAGGTTGAACTAAAGTGGCTGGTTAAAAATGTCATTTATTGGGCTTCCCTGGTGGCGCAGTGGTTGAGAGTCCGCCTGCCGATGCAGGGGATACGGGTTCGTGCCCCGGTCCGGGAAGATCCCACATGCCGCGGAGCGGCTAGGCCTGTAAGCCATGGCCGCTGAGCTTGTGCGTCTGGAGCCTGTGCTCCACAACGGGAAAGGCCACAACAGTGAGAGGCCCGAGTACCGCAAAAAAAAAAAAAAAAAAAAAAAAGAAATGTCATTTATAAAAATGAATAGTTTTCCCACATATAAGAGATATTTAGGGAAAAATAATTAAACAATCTCTCAAAAGAGCAAAACAAATAATTAGGAATCATCTTAAGAGTGAATATGCAGAATACATATGAAGAAAATATTACAACTTTGCTGCAGAGACATAAAAGGAAAGTTGAATAAATGTTCCTGTATTATTATCATTCAGTCTTCAAAGAAAATCAATCAAAAAAGGAACAAGACTTTGGGAGGTATTTGACAAAACTATATTGAATTCATCTGGAAGATTAAATACGCCAGAATAACCAGGGGAAAACATTTTGGAGAAAATAAAATGAGAAAGGACTTATTTTATCAAAGGTTAAAACATAAAATTCCAGGAGCTAAAACATTTAGTGGCAGGAGTAGTATATTAGTGATCTATTGCATAACGAATGTCCCCAAAAGATCAGCTTACACAACTCAAGATTTTGTCTCATCGTTTTTGTGAGTCAGGAATCTAGGCACGGTTTAGCTGGGTTTTCTAACTCTGGGTGTCTCACAAGGCTACAATCAAAGTATTGTCCAGGGACATGGTCATCTCAAGACTCAACTAGGGAAGGATCTGCTTCCAAGCTCACTCATTTGGCTGTTGGAAAGATTCAGTTCCTCACAGGCTGTTGACTAGAGAACTTCCTCATTTCCTTGCCATATGCCCTCTCCATAGGGCAGCTCACAACATGGCAGGTGGCTTCACCAAAGCAAGCAAAGAAAACGGAGAGGAAGGGAGGAAGGGGAAAAGTGTCAAGGGAAAAGTGTATCACTTTGAGTCCTAATAGGAAATTGATGGTGCACTCAAACTGGGTAATTTGAGTAGAGTTCAATAGGCTGTTCACAAAGGTAGAGCACAGTGTAGAGAAACTAGCAAGGCTAGTTCAGTATCCTAGGACTCAAATAGCAAGAAAGGGAACAGATATCAGAGGAGGAAGGTAGGATCTTGGGAGAGAGAGAGAAAGTTTGAGAGAAGAAGCCAGCCTCCAGCAAGCAGACCAGAAAGAGCCTGGGGTGTAAATACCCCAACCTCTTACTGCTTCCTCTTTCTAGCTTCCTGCAGCTGCTCCCATTGGCTGAACCCAGCAAAAAGCTAGAAACACATTGATACGATCCACATGCAGATCAGTCTCCCAGGGAACAAGCAAGTTGGAGAGTGGTAGAGAGTGGAACTAGAGGGGCCTATGGAAAACATTCTTCATAGCAGCGTGTCATTTTCTAATCCACACAAAAGTGTCACAGAGTTGGCAGCTGTCTTAGTACCCACATTTTA
>NW_020837945.1:15519161-15521869 GCF_003676395.1 Aethalodelphis obliquidens
CAAATGATTCATATATATATATATATATATATATATATATAAAAGTCTTTTTAGATTCTTTTCCATTATAGATAATTACAAGATATTGAATATAGTTCTCTGTGCTACACAGTAGGTCCTTGTTGGTTATCTGTTTTGTTTTCTTTTTTTTTTTGCAGTACACAGGCCTCTCACTGTTGTGGCCTCTCCCATTGCGGAGCACAGGCTCCACGCAGGCTCAGTGGCCATGGCTCACGGGCCTAGCCACTCCGTGACATGTGGGATCTTCCCGGACCGGGACACGAACCCGTGTCCCCTGCATCGGCAGACAGAATCTCAACCACTGCACCACCAGGGAAGCCCGGTTATCTATTTTATATACAGTGCTGTGTATATTTTATCCCAAACTCCTAATTTATCCTTTCCCCCACTTTTCCCCTTTGGTAACCATAAGTTTGTTTTCTATGTCTGTGAGTCTATTTTTGTTATATATACAATGGAATATTACTCAGCCATAATAAAGAATGAAATAATACCATTTGCAGCAACATGGATGTACCTACTAAGTGAAGTAAGTCAGACAGAGAAAGACAAATATCATATGATATTGCTTATATGTGGAATCTAAAAAAATGATACAAATGAACTTCTGAGCTTTTTAAAAAAAAGACAAATGAGGGAAATGTTTACGGACTGGTCTGAAAAAGAAACCAAGACATTTTAATATGTTAAATAAAGTATGAATGATTCTCTCAATGTATGTGTGCACTTCTGATAACATGTAATGTGGAAAATATTACATTATATAAGAATAAACTTTTATACACCTGGAAATTTCTAGAAGGATACATGAAACTCTTAAAAGTGGTTCACTCTAGGGAGTGATGGGAAGGGGGAAGGGACTGTTGGAAGGAGCAGAGAATAGGAGACTTTACATTTTCATTTTATATCACTCATAATAACAAAACAAAACTTAAAAGTTTACTTTGGCAAAAACTCTTTTTAGTATTCTTTACCAGAGATGTAATAATATTGTGAAAATACAGATGATATAATATTAAGGCATGGCAAAATTTCATATACAATATGATTATAAAAATATATTTTTAAAAATATACAGGGGAAAAAACATTTTTAAAAAGGAAACACCAGACATTACCAGTGGTTGTGTGTAGGTGGGATTATTGGCATGTCTTAACTCTTTGTATTTCCTAAATATTTTTAATGAGAATATGATACTTTTACCGTGGAGAAAGGAAATATTCTAAAATCATGGTTTTAAACTTTTAAAGAAGTGGAAATCACTTTCAAATGAATTCTTAGGCAGAACCTCAATCATAAGAATAATATTTAAATATTTTCTAGATGAATTTTGAATGTTCAAAGTTAAAAATATTGGGGAACATCAAATATAATAAGATATTAAAGTATCTTCAATCTCATTACATAAAGATACAGAAAAGTGGGTATTTTTATCAGTCATCACTGAATGTTTTTTAAAAAAAAAAGTACAAACATATTATTAGTACTTTTTTAAACCAAGTTCTGATTTCTCAGTTTTGTTCTTCATTGGACAAAGAAACAGATTATAGGAAAAATTTGAAAGCTGGAAATGTCAAGTTTAAACATGAGAATAAATAGAATTTTTAGTCCTAGCTTAAGCTGAATAGGTAGTTTAGTTCTAAAAATCTCTCTATATAGTCTTCTTATCTGGAGAGAAAAGATGGTTATAAATTGTACTATTTCAAGAGTTTGGATGGAACCCCAGATTTCTAGAATCTGGAAAAGGAGAAAGACAAAGGAATGATTGTTTTTTTCTTTAGTGATACTCACTCCCACCTACATAGCTCTCCACAAAGAATGAAAGCCATGTTAAAATTCTTTTTCTCATTTATGGCTAAATGAAACCTTAGAACACTTGCTGTAAGATATAATTTTTAAGGGAAGGTTAGCCAGTCTTCTTGGAAGAAGAAATGAAATCATCCAAAAAAAGCACTTTGGAAACTATGATGAAAATGGGGAAATAAGCCCTTCCTCTTGTGAATAAAGATTCAGTGTTACTGTATCTAGTAGTGAATAAGCTGAAAATAGAAACTGTTAAACAGGGAGCTTAATGTCTGTCGATACAAGAAATACAAGTTTACATAAAATTTACTACCCAAATTAGAAGTTCATTTTACCAAAAGACAAAAATTCTGTTGGAAAAAGAATAATAATCATTCAGTACTATGCATTCTACTATTTGCTATTTCCTTTACATGAACAAGAATCATTGCATTGTAAAGGGGAAATGGCTAACTGGGTGCTGCGTGAAAGAGCATTGGATAATTTTTATCTTTTATTAACTCAAGAACTGTAGAGTTATAAGGGATTGAGATGTACAGCATAAAACTAAGTTTTTCCATTGGGAGATTGTAAAACCCACATTCTGAACAGAGGTCAAAATAAAGTTCACTGCCTACATTTCCTCACCTTCTTTAACATAAGGATTTTGAAGTATGAGACATTCATGTGGACATTCTTAGGAAAGACGAAAAAATGTTTTTCATTTTTCCCCTTGTACAATCAATTAAAATATGAATTTTAAATGTAAAGTGTGAATATAGCTATAATTTATGATTTTTTTAAAATTATTTTAGGGCTTCCCTGGTGGCGCAGTCGTTGGGAGTCCGCCTGCCAATGGCGGGGGACGTGGGTTCGTGCCCCGGTCTGGGAAGATCCCACATGCC
>NW_020837945.1:15521969-15566378 GCF_003676395.1 Aethalodelphis obliquidens
CCAAATCAAGAAGAAGGTGCAGATATTTCCCATATACCCACTGCCCTCACTCATGCATAGTCTTCCAGCTCCTCCATTATCAACATCCCCCCTCCCAACCAAGAATGTACATTTGTCACAATTGATGAACCTACTTTAACACATAATCATCGGAAATTCGCAGTTTACATTAGGGTTCACTCTTGGTGTTGTACATTCTATGGGTTTGAACAAATGCATAATGACATGTATTTCCCATTTTAGTATCATGCAGAGTAGTTTGTCCTAAAAATTCTCTGTGCTCCACCTATTCATTCCTCCCTCCCCTGATCCCTAGCAACCAATGAACTTTTTGTTGTCTCCACAGTTTTGCCTTTTCCAGAATGTCATACAGGTAGAATCATACAGTACGTAGCCTTTTCAGGCTGGCTTCTTTCAATCAGTAATATATATGTAAGTTTCCTTCATGTGTTTTCATGGCTTGATAGATTTTCTTTTCTTAACACTGAATAATATTCCATTGTCTGGATGTACCATAGTTATTTATCCATTCACCTACCAAAGGACATCTTAGTTGCTTCCAGTTTCGATGGTTATGAATAAAACTGCTTTAAACATCTGCAGTTTTTTGCGTGAATGTAAGTTTTCAGTTTCTTTGGGTAAACACCAAAGAGTGCAATTCCTGGATTATATGGTAAGAGTATGTTTCGTTTTGTAAGAAATCACCAAACTGTCTTCCAAAGTGACTGTACCATTTTGCATTCCTACCAGCAAAGAATGAAAGTTCCTTTTGCCCCACATCCTTGTCAGCATTTGGTGTTGTCTGTGTTCTGGATTTTGGCCCCTTTCAAAGGTATGTAGTAGTATCTCACTATTGTTTTAATTTCATTTTCCTGATGACATGTAATGTGGAGCATCTTTCCTTATGTTTATTTACCATCTACATATCTTCTTTGGTGAGGTGTCCAGTGTTAGTTCTTTTTTTTTTTTTTAATTGACATATAGTTGATTTACAGAGTTGTGTTAACCAGTGTTAGTTCTTGGGAAAAATACTCCTCAGAAGCATAGTCAAATCCTTTTCTGCAAAAGCACAGCCTCAAGAGTGGTCAACCTCAAATTAATATCCCTGCATAAATTTCACAAAGCTTTCAAGTGAAGAAATTCTTTCCTCTAGAAGAAACTCTGGGGTTTGCTAAGCCAGCAAATGGCTTGAAATAGGAAAACCTGGATTTCAGACTCTGCTCACTCTTACAAGCTTTGAGTAAGACACAACTTCACTTGACCTCAGTTGCTTCATTTCTAAATCAACAGGTCCCAGCTGACTATCACATCCCATAATACCCACTGACATCATCCCATAAATACTTGTTCTAACAAATCCAGGTTCAGGTGAAGATTGCTCTGTAGCCTGGTTCTGTGTTTCCTCTCAACATCTTTTCCCGCAAGATCACTTATTTAAACATTTTAGCTTGTTCAAGATAATGCCCTATGATAAACCTCTAAGATAATTATGTCTCTTATAGCCAAGCATTCTAAACAGATACCCTTTAGCTAACAGTGTAGCCTACACACTGTTCTTAATAAATATTTGCTAAAATGCATTAAAAGAGTATAATCTGAACCGTTTGTCTTCATAATTACTAAACAACATCAAATAAAAATGTGGGTTATACTTTCTTAAACCATTTCTCATGAATACAAAATTTGAATTGGGTAGAAATAATAAATTTTAGGTATATTCATGAAACATTTCTCAAAATCATTGGCAAGTCACAACATTATATCTTTGCAGCATACTACTATATTACGTTACTACTCAGCTGTAGTGGCATAATATGACCTTTAATAGGAGTAGTATTCTTATCATAAAATTTGACTAAATATCTACCCAAAAGCTCAAAATCCTAGGTTTGAAAGAAAAGATTAGTAGAGGTAAATTTGTGTGCATATTGTTAACATTTGACTGACACTCTTTGGAATGAAAGAATATAGGATATACAGGCCAGCTCTGTACCTGTAAGCTGTAACTTTGGGCAAGTGATTTTAACCGATGACCATCACTTAATAATGGTCCTCATAGTTTGGTGTGTGGAGAGTAGAAAAAATACACGGAATCCCAATTTAACTCAGATTTTCGTGCTGATGGCACAGGAAGCTCGGTTCTTGTGGCAGTTAGCTTGATGGCTCTGAGAAACAGCTTGGGAATGGCATCGAAGCACCACAATGTGTTTTGTTGTAGTGGAGGTGGTGGAGGTTGTTGTGGTTTCAGTGGCTGAGTTTGCAGAGAGTGGGCAGAGAGCAAAATGTCACCGAAATTTATCTGCCCGTGCTCTGCTATACGGTGAAAGTGTGAAGTTTCTCTGAAGTTGCAAGTGTGAGATCATGTGCAGCTTCAACAACCCTAGGTCAGGTCCATGCTTCCAACAGTGGATCTTTTGGATGTTTACAGACACATATGCCTAAAACAAGTTCACCCTCTTCGGCTGCCAGGATGAATGCCCCCGTGGAGCAGGTCTGAGCTGTTTTTAGGGGCATGGCTCGGGCAAGCTGTTGAGAAATGTGGCCTATTATGTACAGGATTCCTGACATAGGTAATTAGGGCTGATGGTCCAGTTTTCAGAACTCTCCCAAATTAGAGGAGGCTCATGCTAGGTCTGGTCTTGCCCAACTCTCTCATCATTGTTTCCTGTCTCTCTGGTAAGGGTCCTGAGGAGATGCTTGCCAAGATGAGCACATGGAGAGACCCACTTACCCTAGTAGTTGGCAGATCAGAAACAGAAACGCAGTTGCCTGAGTCTTCGTCTAGCGTATTTCACAACCACACTTGGGGAGGGTAAATAAACCATTACTATTTATTCATTTGACTACGAAAATAATATTTTAATTCTTCTGCTGGATGGAGTATACATCAACACAGAACCCTCTGCCGTATGCTCTGCTTTGCGTACAGTCTGGCCACAGACTTCTTTTGGAAGCTCCCAGTTTAGCTTCTTTCAATTTACAAGACATCCACGTGGAGGTTCCTGAGGAACGATGTGTTAAAATACTTGAAATACCCTAGGCCTCATCTTCCTAATCTTTAACACACCACTTTTAACAAAATTGATTTATATTTTTCAACCATGAAAATACAAGAACTCAATGTGGTTGTGAGTTCTGGAAACCATCCTTCTTGAAAGGACTTACTTTTTTTGAGTCTTTAAAATATTCAAGAATAATTACAAGACATGAAATCCTAAATATCAAGCAATGGGATGCTACTTTTGTCCTCCACAATTTTGGGATTTCTCACTCTTTCATACAACTGCTGATTGATTGAGAGAGGAGTCCCTTGACTTTCTAATTTTTTATTAATAAAGCATGAAAGAATTGTTGCCATTAATGATGAATCCAAACCCTTAAAGGGATGGTAAATATGGGCAGAGACATCAAAAATATGGGAAGAAATGGGACCCCCTCCACCTTCTAAAGTTCAAAAGGACCCATATGGGCTTCCCTGGTGGCGCAGTGGTTGAGAGTCCGCCTGCCGATGCGGGGGACACAGGTTCGTGCCCCGGTCCGGGATGATCCCACATGCTGCGGAGCGGCTGGGCCCATGAGCCATGGCCACTGAGCCTGCGCGTCCAGAGCCTGTGCTCTGCAACGGGAGAGGCCACAACAGTGAGACGCCTGCGTACCGCAAAAAAAAAAAAAAAAAGGACCCATATGAAATGGAAACACATAATGTTAGAACAAGAAGGGACTTAGAAAATATCTACACACACCCCCACCCAGCTTTCCATTTCATAGAGGAGTACACTGAGGGAAGCAGTTTGGCCCACGTCAAAAAAGCCCTTTGTGACCAAAGTAGAACGAGAAAATAGATTTCCTGTTTCTTTCCATTAAACCAGACCTCCATTACCTAAATTAAGGTAAGTCAATGGTGTTCTAGAAGAAAATCTGCATTCCACTCCACCTTTTTGTTCATTGTATTCAATCTTGTCCTTTGTTTCACAATGTAGAATGAATAAAGGGGAGATAAAACAAGGGAAATATTGGAACTGGTGGGACATGGTTACTTCCTTATTGCAGTGGGTATAGAAGTAAAATATAGGGTGTTCCACAAAGTCAGGAAACATAGGATAAAAAACTCACTATCAAAAATGCGTCAGTTATATTGTCAAAGAGCTTCGTCTGTATTTCTTCCATTTTCAGACCCCTTAAAAAGTATAATGATTAAACTAATGCCCTGTACTTCCAGAATTTTTGGACAATCTTAGAGTTTTTTGGGGTTTTTTTCCATTTTAGCAATTAGGCCCATTGCTTTAAATCTAGAGCAAATCCACCTCACTTGGAAGCATCTTGAGCCTATTATTTGAAAATATAACTAACATAGTCTTTAAAAGTGTATCCTATATTTCCTGACTTTGTAAATACAATATAGAATGGGGACCAAAAGACAAACAGCAGAAATTTATTTGTCAAGAGATGCAGTAGATGAATAATGTAAGCTGGCTTATATAAGTACCTACGACCTTTTGAAAAATGCTGAATATGTAAAACTATGCTCTGATACTTTTGAACTACTTAAGCCTTAAAAAATACCAAGCTCATTTTTTTTTTAGAATGTGCTGTCTTGATGCTAGGGTTTAAGCGCCCCAAGTGTAGAGGGATATATGTCAGTTTCATTCACTGTGAGTTCCCAACACTTGGAAATGTGTCCTGGCACATAGAAAGCATTCAATAAATATTTTTAAATGAATGCTACCATAACATGGATAAAGGATTACTTCGATTTGGCTAGTGAAACAAACAGCAACTCATCTGAACATGGAGCAGTAGAGCAAAATCCGCAGCGACTCTTGCTCAAGGATGAGTTGCATAATGAGAATCTCTCTGACCTTGTAAGTTATCTAGAAATTAAATCAAATATGTCAGCTTAACAAAGACATCATGGTGAGTTATCTTGCAAATTCATCTTCTGCATGTCTAAGGAAATACAGCCCCTTTTGACAGAGAGTCACAATTCATGGTTTCATGATATAATTGACATAATTGCAGCACTTAAAATAAGTTTTTCTTACTCTTGGATAGCTCTTACCATTCTCTAATGCACAGTGTATATTTTTAGAAGAGGATATAAACAGTGTAGAACAAACATCATAATTATACCAAGTGTGTTCACATCATTCTTTTTTATTTTTTTCTTTTCTTTTTTTTTTTTGCTAGCCTCTCACTGTTGTGGCCTCTCCCATTGTGGAGCACAGGCTCCAGACACGCAGACTCAACGGCCATGGTTCATGGGCCCAGCCGCTCCGCGGCATGTGGGATCTTCCCGGACCAGGGCACGAACCCGTGTTCCCTGCATCGGCAGGTGGACTCCCAACCACTGCACCACGAGGGAAGCCCACATCATTCTTCTTAAAGGAAAATTTCCTCATTGTAAGTTATTGTCAAATATATTTATATTATAGAAGCCTAATTCTGAGAGGCTGCTACTTTCATTGGTAGGGTGAAAGAAAGGCACTAAGGGAACCTAATGATTTACAAAGAAACTGAGAAAGTGGAAAATATTGAGAATTAAAATGAGACAGACGAACCAAGCTTTGAGTTTCTATGGTACCAATAACTACCACTTTGCAGTTGGAGTTGGAATCTCTCCTCTACCTGCCAGACATACTTTCTGGAAAAGCCTAGGTTGAGGTGTGAGGTATGTAGGCGGGGGCTCCAGAAAAAAATTATGAAGAAGAGTTGTGTTCATTTTGAAACAAAGCAGTGTGTAGATCATAGAAGAGCTACTGCTGGAGGCGTGGGCAGAAAACCCAGGCAACTTGACTGTGAAAATGCCAACCCGAGTGGCTACATCTCAAGAAAGAGAATTTTATGCTAAATCAGTCTCTTTGGGGCATGAAATAGAATCTTTTTTTCCCTAGCAATATCTTTTTTCCCAAGCATGATTTGTAGAATCAAAGAACCATTGTTCTCACCACTGGCCAATGGTGGGGCGCTGGGCAAGTCTCTCTCTGGTCCTGTGTTATGCATCTCCAAATCGGAGAGAACAGTTCCTCTTATGTCTGGAGGGGCCTTTGCACAGGGTCTGGAATACAGGAAACCATCAATCAGTGGTGGCTACTCTTTTTCATCTTTTGTATGAAGGGGTACGGAAATTGTTTTTCATTTCTTTTTGTATTTTCCCTTGGTATTTTAATCAAGTTCTTTTTGAAAATATTGAGCTCTATGGGAATTCCCTGGCAGTCCAGTGGTTAGGACTCTGTGCTTTCACTGCTGAGCGCACAGGTTCAATCCCTGGTTGGGGAACTAGGATCCTGCAAGCTGTGCCGGGTGGCCAAAAAAAAAAAAATTGGGCTCTACCCAAGTGCCAACGTGGAGTAAGAAAAGGTGATATTGTCATTGCTTGGATATGAAAGAGAGTGGCAAATGCAGGGAGTCCTGGCACAGGAGCTGCAGTTCCAAGAGGTGTCTCAGCATGAAAGGCAGGGACACCAAGGCAAGAAGCTGGGGAGTCTGGGACAGTTAGTTCTCTCCTTATTAACTGGTCTGCATTAGATATTCTTTTCTTTTCTGGCACTAGACTGTGTGTTCTGTTCATTTATGTGTTTAGTTACTCATTCCATTCAACACAAATGCCAGGCATTGTACTAAATGTGGGGGAGGGGATAGATAATGGCTGGGAGCCCAAGTGAACTCTTTCAAATCCCAAGATCCAGGAGGGGAACCGACAAGGGAACTGACAAGTGTAATGCTGGATGATGAAAGAAAAGGGTTTAAGGAAATGTTCCCATGCAATTCCATTTCTGATAAAAGACCACTAGTTTTGGTGCCAAAACACATGTAGATACGGTAAAATACTTTACTGACATTATGTATTACAATATTTATTGTCCTTCAAAGAGACCAATAAAAATAAATAATTACAGAAGGGTTTATTTTACTTTATTAGCAAAGATAGTTTGCATATCCAGGAACCATTTTATTTTTTGAAAGACAGGGAAATTCTCTGATTATTCTACACTGAAATCAGATTCTTCTCCCATTTCAAGTTTTATTATAAGAATTCATCATCATGAAGAACCTAGGGGCAGGACAGGAATAAATACACAGACGTAGAGAATGGACTTGAGGACACGGGGAGAGGGAAGGATAAGCTGGGATGAAGTGAGAGAGTGGCATGGACTTATATATACCACCAAATGTAAAATAGATAGCTAGTGGGAAGCAGCCACATAGCACAGGGAGATCAGCTTGGTGCTGTGTGACCACCTAGAGGGGTGGAATAGAGAGGGTGGGAGGGAGACACAGAGGGAGGGGATATGGGGATATATGTATATGTATAGCTGATTCACTTTGCTATAAAGCAGAAACTAACACACCATTGTAAAGCAATTATACTCCAATAAAGATGTTATTTAAAAAAAAAAGAATTCATTATTGCCACAGGTCAGAAGCACCCATCCTCCAAGAAAGTCTAAAAGTGAAGAAAAATAGTTCTTAATTAATTAATCAACCAACCAAGTAATTCATTAAAATCATACAAATAGGGGCTTCCCTGGTAGCACAGTGGTTGAGAGTCCGCCTACTGATGCAGGGGACACGGGTTCGTGCCCCGGTCCGGGAAGATCCCACATGCCGCGGAGCGGCTGGGCCCATGAACCATGGCCGCTGAGCCTGCGTGTCCGGAGCCTGTGCTCCGCAACGGGAGAGGCCACAACAGTGAGAGGCCCGCATACTGCAAAAAAAAAAAAAAAAAAAAATCATACAAATAGATGCACTTATTCTTACATCTCACTTCTCTTCCATCTTCTACTTCTTGAACTCGTCTCGATGCCCAGGCCTCTGGGTCTGTTAATTCCTGCATCTTCTGGCCTGACTCCAAACCACAGTGATTTTGCAGCTGCAAGAGCACTGCTACAGAGTCAGCCAAAAGAAGAACAAAGTGGACTTTTATAAACACCAAAGCCACCAAATGAAATAAAAAGATGAAGTCAAACATAGAAGCAGCTCACAGTATAGGAGACATGGTCTAAGGCAGGAACCGGGGAACCTCAAGGGAGTTAGTTAGAACAGAGTCAGACTTCATCTTATAAAAGGAATGCTGGTATAGGCCTTTCCTGATGGGAAAACCAAAGAGACCTTCTCTGTCTCTTTCATATGATAGCCCTCAAGGATAGGAAAGATAAATCTGGGGATCAGAGGCTTCTGTAGATAGCCCTGCCTTTCTCATGAACTTACATGTCTGGCATATCAGCCTGATGTGATGAATTACGCTGTTCTTCCCCATATTGGCTCTCTTCCCTGTAGGGTGATTACACATCCCAGCACATTTCCAGGTGACTCAGAGTGCCTCTCTATAGGTAGAGTGTACTTCTCCGTCATCTTACCAGGTTTGACCATACGACTTGTCTGAGCCAATGAAATGTAAGCAGAGGTGAGAGTGTGCCAGTTCCAAGCAAGCACTTTGAAGAATCACATTTTTCAGCCAATTCTTTTTTTCTCTCTGCCACTAAAACAGCACATCCCAACTAAGCACTGCCCTTTTGCTGGTTCCTGGAAAGAAGGGATACCTGGAGCAGAACTGTAGCCACTGATGCACCACTACCACCATGTAATGGAAGTTGGAAATGAAAATGTGTTAGTGTGAGCCCCTGGGATTTAGAGACTGTGTGTTACTGCAGCTAAACTGACTAATATATCTGATACCACAGAGTAGTAGTACAACTCCATTGGGATAAGCATCTCAACTCTAAGGGTATCCCATCCCTTAAGGGACTTGGATTTTATTCTAAAGATGAGCCAAAGGAGATTAAATAGGATTGGTTCAAGCCCTATGTCATCTGTAGTCTGAAAGTACCAGGGATAAAAGAACAATGGTTGTACCATGCTAGAAGAGCTGGGTTGCTATAAGGTTAAGTCATAGTTATCCTGGCAAGTCATAATTAACTGTTACACATTTCTGGGAGTGGCCATGAACTAGATCAATCTTGAAGGAATGGGGCACAGAACAGGTTTACATTTGCCCCACTACAACCCATTTCTTGGAATCCACAGCAAATTAATTTGTCCTCCATTCCTGGAATCCAGAGAATAAACACACACAGTCAGGGTTATTAAAGGGCCACTAGACAGAAACTACTTGTTTGGGCTTCCAGTTCTGCAACTGCCTTTATGGCCCCACCTCTTCTTTTTAATTTGTTTGTTTATGGGCTGTTTGACAACTCTACTGCTAAGCCAGTGGCCTTGGCGTGCAATTCCAAATACTTTAAAACTCAAAGTTAGCATGTATTTTTTTTTTCAAATCAATTAAAAGCATTTAAAAATATCTGGAGCAGAAGCCAAGAGCATCCAAAGTCCTAACCACCTGGACAGGCCCACAGGGACTTACAGGGCCTGACAAACTCCATCCTGCCAGGACCAGCAGGGAGGGGAGAAGAACTGTGATTCAGAAAATGAGTTGGATGGCAGAAAAGCAGGGCTAGGCAGAGGGGATTTGTTCCTAGAATGCTGCTGCCTGATCCAGGAAGGACAGACAGGCCTGGGAAGCCGACCACAAGCATAGGTACTCCCAATCCTTGGCAAGCTTAGCTCGGTGGAGGGGCCCAGGCCTCAGGAGAGCAGCAAGCAACGAGCTGACTGGCGCAATCAGAGATGACATCTACTGTCTTTGGAGTGTTTCTTCAGAAGATTAGTAGCAAAGAGGATTCATTCTCTGGCTACGCCCACTGGAGGGGTTGACTCACCCTCCGGGACATAAAAGTCTGGAAAGGATCAGCAGAAGGAACTCAGGGAAGGCAAAGCTCGACGGAAGCAAAACAAGTATTTTCCACGGAAGTCCTACCATGGAGCAGCCACAGCTGGCAAGGACGTTAGAGCCAGTTTCCTCCATCAGGCCAGTCCCCTTCTTTTACAGATGAGGAAGCTGAGCCCAGAGAGGTGAAATGACCCACCTAACACCATAGCCAGTGAGAGCACGGCAGAGGCAGGGCTGAGGGCCCACATTCCCATCTTCTGGCGAGAGCTCTTTCTTAGTCCCCACACTGGCCTGTCTGCAATAAATACAAGGGCTTTGCAGGAACCCTTAATGTCCAGTCCAGGTCAGCAATGAAAAGGTGTGACCACAACAGGAAGGGCTTATGAATCTTGTTGCAATTGACAACTGGTCAGCCCAGGACAATCACCTTTCTACTCTACATTTCCAAAAAGGATAAGGGTATAAAGTATTGTTGTGTGGATATTATCTACATATTGTGGAGGTGAAAATCAAACCATGTGACCTCCACACCACTGAAACTTCATATTTGAGAATTCTGCAAGTCAACCACGTTGTCAGAGGTAAGGAGCCTCCCTAATGAGAATTCCATAAAGCATAAGTAAGATACATCACCCTCCGCTGGGGCGGGGGATAGGGAAGGTAGGTGGGTGGAGAGGAAAGGGCCTAGAAGAGGAAGGAAGATGAG
Source organism: Aethalodelphis obliquidens (assembly GCF_003676395.1). NCBI lineage: Eukaryota > Metazoa > Chordata > Mammalia > Artiodactyla > Delphinidae > Aethalodelphis > Aethalodelphis obliquidens. Next base: position 15,532,400 of record NW_020837945.1, read on the forward strand.
GGAAGTGCTTAACAAAAACATTTACTGACAAATAATGAAAACAAAGAACTTGGCTGGGGTGGGTGCTGTTAAATTAGGTTTTCACATGAGAAACGAAGCAAAGGACTCATCTGAAATCTTTGTAGGGAGAAAAGAGAGCTGTTTTAAAACACTGGAGTGACAGAAAGATCTTAGAAATATACAGAAAAATGCAAATTTCTGTAGATTTCCCTCACCCTTGCCAGTTGCCATACTTTCATTTCCTCCCAAATCAGATTCTAAACAAACGTTCAGCAAAATATAATACATGACATCCTAAACAGACAACTTCAGCTCTCAGAAGAGCAACTTAACTTCATTCTACAGTCATTTTCAGGCTTCAGTGGAAGATGCTCTTCCCTTTATCAGTTGCTTGCCTTCAGACGTCACCAAATGGTGAAGTTTACAGGAGGAAACACTTCTCTGGTACTTGCTGGATTCGTTTAGTCACTTCATCGAATGGCCTCTCATGGTGCCTGTTTTTGCTATGTGGGACAGACTGTAACCAGAGTTTCTCCTTGCATAAATCACACAAGGACCATAACCTCAGAATAGCTTTCAGGGAGTACTGAGCTGTGACAAAATTCAAACAACGGTGTGCGTTAAAGGGTTTCAAAGAATCACTGAGGCATCTGAATCCTTCTGAAAGTGATTCTATCACCAGGTTACCTAATAGGGACCAAAACCTGTTTGAAAATTAAGAGGGAATGAGAAAATAGATAGGCAATGTGATACCATGTAACTCGGGCTTTTCCTCTGCGAAGAAAGCTAAAGCAGACACAAGAGGGCACTTGAGCCCATACTCATTTTAGAAGCAAATTCTTTGTAATTCCCTCCATTCTCCTAGTCCCCTTACCTCAGGTCCCCACCTGCCACCCTGAACCTGTTCCTTAAAGGAACTAAAACCCACCTACAAAAGGGAACATATTAAGTGGATTGATTTTAAGCTCCACACAATAATGCATCACGTCTCAGAGCAATACTGATGCTACGATTGCTATTAGAATAGAAATTTAGTCTTTGTCCAGAGTAGTAACTTTATAGCCAACTCTTGATCCCAAGGCATGATGGGGTCACAGAGACAGCATGACTCACACTCAATCCAAAAGCCTTTTCTAGTTTCAAAATCACCCTCCCCAAGAAGGGTGAGCAAGGCTGGTGTGAGAGAAATCAAATTGGTCAGTTGGAGTTTCATTTCCCTCCATTCAAGTAGTCATGATGCAATGCCACAAAAGTAACTGCTTTAAAAACCACCTAGATTCCCCAGGTTATTTTAGATTACCTCATGGGAAATAGCAAAATATATGTGTGCTTGTTCATACACACACAAAAAACTTTAACAAACATTAAACTATAGATTTTTATAGGCTACATTATCTGATCCTAATTAATAAAATTATAAGTAAATAATAAAAAGATGATCAAAAATATCTTAAATACCTGAGCTTTAAGAAATAACCTCCAAACTAATCCTAGATTCGTTTTTTTCCCACTAGTTAACACCTCAGGTAGGGTATACAATGTGAGCTGAATTGTGTCCTCCTCAAAATCCGTATGTGGGAGTCCTATCCCCTAGTGCCTCAGAATGTGACTGTTTTTGAAGAAAAAGTCTGTAAAGAGCTGATTAAGGTAAAATGAGTTTGTTAGTGTAGGTCCTAATCCAATATGACTGATGTCCTTATAACAAGAGGAGATTAGGACACAAACCCACACAGAGGAAAGACCACATGGAGACACAGGAAGAAGACAGCCTTCTACAAGCCAAGGAGAAAGGCCCTAGGAAAAACCCACACTGCCAACACTTTGATCTCAGACTTTTAGCCTCCAGAACTGTGAGGAAATAAATTTCTAGTGTTTAAGCTAGCTAGTCTTGGGAATACCCTGGCAGTTCAGTGGTTAGGACTCAGCGTTTTCACTGCCAAGGGCCTGGGTTCAATTCCTGGTCGGGGAATTAAGATCCCCCAAGCTGTGAGGCGTGGGTAAAAAAAAAAAAAAGCTAGCTAGTCTTTGCACTTTGTTAGGGCAGCCCTAGCAAACTAATACAGTATATTAACTCTTTCACAGTTTACATACATACCCCAATGCATACATTAGTAAGTCCAAAATTCAACATTAAGAAGTCACTTAAAAACTAAATACAATTTGTCTCTCACATTTAATGTTTTGTTAATGTGCACAGTTCACCAGAACCGTGTCTGAATAACTGAAATTACGACAAGGTCAGCCTGGAAATTTAGGCTATAAATCCTTAACACTTTATCCAACTAGGTTACTATCATCTCCATTTTAAAGATGTGAAAAATGAAGCCTTAAAAGGCTAAGCAACCTGTTCATGTTGTGCAACTGGAAAAGGGAAGGGCTGGTATTTGAACCTAGGTAGCCAGAGTCAGAAGTTGTGGTTTTGGGATTTCCCTGGTGGCACAGTGGTTAAGAATCCGCCCACCAATGCAGGGGACACGGGTTCGAGCTCTGGTCCAGGAAGATCCCACATGTCACGGAGCAACTAAGCCCGTGCACCACAACTACTGAGACTGCGCTCTAGAACCCACGAGCCACAACTACTGAGCCTGCGTGCCACAACTACTGAAGCTCACATGCCTAGGGCCTGTGTTCTGCAACAAGAGAAGCCACCGCAATGAGAAGCCTGCGCACTGAAACGAAGTGTAGCCCTGCTCGCCGCAACTAGAAAAAGCCCACACGCAGCAATAAAGACCCAATGCAGCCAAAAATAAATTAATTAATTTTTTTTTTTAAAAAGGAAGTTGTGCTCTTAACTATTGTGGGACACTACCTCCCCAAGCAGGGAGAAAAGAGACTGTGATAAATTCTGAGCTTTAATGGCTGTCAGAAAGGCTGTATCACTGGCAGAAACAGAGAATATCCCAAAGTTTTGTTTTGAGGAAAAAGCTAATGAGTTGAATGTTAGATCTGCTAACTCCCACAGGGACACCGAACAAAGAGCTGGGAGGAAAATAATGGGGCTCCCATTATTTCTCCACTCTCCCAAGTGGAGAAAAGGGAATCCTCCTACACTGTTGGTGGGAATGTAAATTGGTGCACCCACTATGGAGAACAGTATGGAGGTTCCTTAATAAACTAAAAATAGAGCTACCATATGATCCAGCAATCCCACTCCTTGGTATATATCTAGAAAAGATAAAAACTCTAATTTGAAAAGGTATATGCACCCCAATGTTCATAGCAACACTATTTACAATAGCCAAGACATGGAAGTAACCTAAATGTCTATCAACTGATGAATGGTTAAAGAAGATGTGGGGCTTCCCTGGTGGCGCAGTGGTTGAGAGTCCGCCTGCCGATGCAGGGGACACGGGTTCGTGCCCCGGTCCGGGAAGATCCCACATGCCGCGGAGCGGCTGGGCCTGTGAGCCATGGCCACTGAGCCTGCTCGTCCGCAGCCTGTGCTCCGCAACGGGAGAGGCCACAACAGTGAGAGGCCCGCATACCGCAAAAAACAAAACAAAACAAAAAAAAAAAGAAGATGTGGTACATATATACAATGGAATATTATTCAACCATAAAAAGAACAAAATAATGCCATTTGCAGCAGCATGGATGGACCTAGAGGTTATCATATTGATTGAAGTAAGCCAGACAGAGAAAGACAAATATTATATGATATCATTTATATGTAGAATCTAAAAAGTAATACAAATGAATCTGTATACAAAACAGAAACAGATTCACAGACACAGAAAACAAATTTGTGGTTATCAAAGGAGAAAAAGGGGACAGGGATAAATTAGGAGTATGGGATTAACAGATACACACCACTATGTATAAAATAGATAAATTACAAGGATTTACTGTATAGCACAGGGACGAATATTCAATATATTTTAATAACTTATAATGGAAAAGAATCAGAAAAATATATATACATATATATGTAAACTGAATCACTTTGCTGTATACTTGAAATTGTAAATCAATTATACTTCAATAAAAAAATAATAATAATGGGGCTCCTCCACAGAAGGTGTGGAAGTAGATAAGACCTCGAAGAAGATCATGAAGAGACAGGAAAATGACAAGGACTTCATCTGAGTAGGGCCACAGTTAAGGTGAGAATGAAAAAGAGGCATCTGGGAAGAAGCCAGAGAGGGAGAGCAGAACCAGAGATCAAGGGTAAAATAATGTTAAGAATACGTGGTAAATACATGAAATAGCAAACCGACGATTTGTGTTGTTAGCAAATTGAAATGTGTTACATTAAACTATTATGACGGCAGGCAATAGATTGGACTCCACTTTCTAATACTGAGTTATTTGGGTTGCTATATGATAAAAAGCTAGCATTTTTTAAAACAGCTGTTAGTGTTCTCTTAAGTATGAAAAAATGTAAAATACATAGAAACAGAAACATACTGTTGGCCTTGCAAATAATCACAATGATCTGAATATGAAAGAATGCTGTAAAATCACTTTTTAAGTTCAGAAAAATATTTAAGGGCTCAAAAAACCAACAGAAAGATAGTTACATTTTGACAAGAGAATGTATATTAGTAATGGAAATATCTAGTGATCCCTAATTGAGAAAATAAAGCTGTAGTTTACTAAGAAAAATATAGAAACCCTGTGGCTTGGCTAAATCCATGAAGAGAAAAGATATTTTAGTGAAGTATTGTTGTTAATAGAAAAATACATATATTCCACACATTTATTGTCATTTTTCAAAATAATTATACTAAATCTTACTACCTAACATAGAAACTCTTAGTTGGAAAGGTCATTTAAGCTAAATCAGCACAACATATATATCAGCAGGAATTCCCTCTCCTACATTCTTAACAAATGGTCATTCAACAGTCCATATCTTTGCCTCCATTAATTATAGAAAGTTCTACTTAATATTGAGTTTAAAGCTGCCTCCCTATAACATCGATCAAATTCTTCCTTAGAGACAAGATAAAACAAGTCTGGACCAAAATAATTAGCCTGTTTCTCATTAACCTCCTCTTCTGCACATTCCTAATTCTTCTATTTGATCTACTAAAACATAGTTTTCAGACCCTCCCTGCTGGGCCATCATTATTTGTGTGCATTCCAGCTTAGCCACTGACCATTAAAATGTGATGGTCAAATTTTACCACAATACTACAGCTATGTCTTGACCATTATAGTTGTTATTCAGCAAACAATAAGTGAGAATCTATTAAATGCAAGACACTGGGAATATAAAGGGGTATAAAACACAGCATTTACACCTCAGAGCTTCTGGGGAATATCTGCAGTATAAGACGGGGTTAAGTTTTTGGCAGCCATGTGGTATTTGGGTCTCACAGAAAGTTCACAGTTGACTGATTTGTCCATGTTTTATTTTTGTTTTCTCAAAAACTGCTGTCAAAAAAGGTTTGTGTATCTTATCGCTGTAAAACTGACCGTTTGAAGCTGACAATAGGAACTAACATATTTCATGTCATTTGATAGCCAGTTGTCCAGCCTGTTGAGATCATTTCAAGCCTCTCATCCCAGCTTTGTAAACTGGACATTTGTAAATTTTATACATAAGGCTTTTATGTTGATGTCCAAGTCACTGATAAAAATTTTCACAGGAACAGTCCAAGAACAAAGAACAGTGGCATGCCTGGAGAAATTTACTGCCAGGTTAAACTCCCTTGATTTATAGCCTCCCACGTGATTGTCCAAATACCTGAAACGGCATCTGTTTGTAGCATCAGCCATCCTGCATGCCTCCATCTTGTTCTTAAGATTATTCAGATAGCCTTTATCCAATGCAGTACAATAATAAAGATTGCTAAGGGTTTATTTGTGCTATTTATAATTACTTCTATTGGAAGAAGAAAAAGAACTGTACAGATAGCTAACTGATAAGAAAGCCAAAGGAGGACCCAACCACACAAACAATAGCAGAAACAGTCCATAAAGAAACCACAGGGCTCCAATAGTGGGGCACACCACCAAATCATGTGTAAATGGTCCTGAGAATGCAGAAATCCTTATCCCATTAGAAAATGTCCATGTTTCTAGGAAACATGCTTCTTCACTCTCCCAGGAATATTGTGAAATAATTTGGGGTGTGAGAAAGGAACACACAGTATAAATGTTATAGGATGTAGATGCAATGATTATAGACATGAAGGGCACCTGCCTGGGTCATGGAAGATAGTCTTCATGGACTCTGACAGGAGCTGATCATTCTTTTGGACAGTACTGAGACTTGTCCTTTTTGGTTATCAAAGGCAGTTTTAATTTGAACTTGTTTCTTACTTTATCTTCTTCTATGTGGATTTTGATCCAATGATGACAACTGGAGTTCCCAGAGCTAATAAGTATATACTTTGTCTGCTATTTTTATGATGATCATAAAATCTGGGATAAAAGAAAATGGGAGTTTACTTTGACCTATTCTTAGTAAACATACGTTAGTCTTTTATTGATTACCATCTTCTGTTCCAAGAGTTCATCAATCATCTATCTAATAAATGGTTCTAGACTTCTCAAATCTATTTTGTAAACATTTGCACATTGCCAGGTTTCTCTCCCTTCTCCAATTCCCTAATGTCTCTGACAATACATCCTGAAGACCTTTATACTCTGAGAGGCAATTTATTTGTACTGGAGGCATGACCACATTTAAGATCACTTGAGGCTCTCTTCCTCTCTCTTTCTAAATCCCAGGCTTGGTGACAAAGAGGAAAGAAAACAACTTTGGATTCAGAAAATCAAATATCAAACTCCTGGCTCTGCACTTATTAGCTGTGTGATTTGGGGCAAACTGCTAACCCTAACAAGCCCCATTATGTTACTCTGTAGATTGTAGATACCTCATAATTCACAGGGTTACTATAAGAACTAAATGAAAATATGCAAGCAAACCAAATAAATTTTTAAAATTATCAAATAAAATCCAGCAATATATATAAAAAGAGTTATATAATATGACTAAGTGGGGTTTATCCTGGAAATGCAAATCTGGGTCAGTCAATGCAATCATTCTATAGAGAGCCTACAGAAAAAAAAAAACCACATGATCTTATCAACTGATGAGAAAAGGATTTGAAAAAATTCAACATCCATTCTTGATTAAAAAGACAAAAACAAAAACCGCTCTGCAAACTAGGAATATAATCAAACTTCCTAAACCTGATAAAGGGCGTCTTTGGAGGACCTTCAAGATGGTGGAGGAGTAAGACGTGGAGATCACCTTCCTCCCCACAATTATATCAGAAATACATCAACATGTGGAACAACTCCTACAGAACACCTACTGAACCCTGGCAGAAGACCTCAGACCTTCCAAAAGGCAAGAAACTTCCCCACGTACCTGGGTAGGGAAAAAAAAAAAAAAGAAAAAACAGAGACAAAAGAATAGGGATGGGACCTGCACTAGTGGGGGGGAGCTGTGAAAGAGGAAAGGTTTCCACACACTAGAAGCCCCTTCGCGGGCGGAGACTGCGGGTGGCAGAGTGGGGAAGCTTCGGAGCCACGGAGGAGAGCGCAGCCACAGGGGTGCAGAGGGCAAAGCAGAGAGATTCCTGCACCGACCGGCACTCACGAGCGCGAGAAGCTTGTCTGCTCACCCGCCGGGGCGGGCGGGGGCTGGGAGCTGAGGCTCAGGCTTCAGTGGATCCCAGGGAGAGGACTGGGGTTGCTGCGTGAACACAGCCTGAAGGGGCTAGTGCGCCACGGCTAGCCAGGAGGGAGTCCGGGGAAAAGTCTGGACCTGCCGAAGAGGCAAGAGACCATTGTTTCGGAGTGCGCGAGGAGAGGGGATTCAGAGCACCGCCTAAAGGAGCTCCAGAGATGGGCGCCAGCCGCGGCTATCAGCGCGGACCCCAGAGATGGGCATGAGACACTAAGGCTGCTGCTGCTGCCACCAAGAAGCCTGTGTGCAAGCACAGGTCACTGTCCACACTGCCCTTCCCGCAAGCCTGTGCAGCCCGCCACCGCCAGGGTCCCAGGATCCAGGGACAACTTCCCCAGGAGAACACATGGCGCACCTCAGGCTGGTGCAACGTCTCGCTGACCTCTGCCGCCGCATACTTGCCCCGCATTCTGTACCCCCCACCCCCCACCCGCTGGGCCTGAGTGAGCCAGAGTTCCCTAATCAGCCGCTCTTTTAACCCCGTCCTGTCTGGATGAAGAACAGACACCAGAGGGCGACCTACATGCAGAGGCGGGTCCAAATCCAAAGCTGAACCCCAGGAGCTGTGCGAACAAAGAAGAGAAAGGGAAGTTTCTCCATGCAGCCTCAGGAGCAGCGGATTAAATATCCACAGTCAACTTGATGTACCCTGCATCTGTGGAATACCTGAATAGACTGTAAATCATACTAAAATTGAGGCTGTGGACTTTGGGAGCAACTGTAGACTTGGGGTTTGCTGTACAAGACAGACTAGTTTCTGATTTTTAATCTATCTTAGTGTAGTTTTTAGCACTTGTTATCATTGGTGGATTTGTTTATTGGTTTGGGTGCTCTTTTCTTTTTTTATTACATTTAATTTTTTATTGTAATAATATTTTTTATTTACTAACTGTTTTATTTTACTTTATTTTATTTTATTATTATTATTTTCTTTCTAATTTTTCTCCCTTTTCTTCTGAGCAGTGTGGCTGACAGGGTCTTGCTGCTCTGGCCAGGTGTCAGTCCTGAACCTCTGAGGTGGGAGAGCTGAGTTCAGGACATTGGACCACCAGAGACTTCCCCACCCCACATAATATCAATTGGTGAGAGCTCTCCCAGAGATCCCTGTCTCAACGCTAAGACCCAGGTCCATTCAACGACAAGCAAGATCCAGTGCTGGACAACCCATGCCAAACAACTAGCAAGACAGGAATACAACCCCACCGATTAGCAGAGAGGCTGCCTAAAATCATAATAAGTTCACAGACACCCCAAAACACACCACTGGACGTGGTCCTGCCCATCAGAAAGACAAGATCCAGCCTCATCCAGCAGAACACAGGCACCAGTCCCCTCCACCAAAAACCCTACACACGCTGAACCAACCTTACCCACTAGGGGCAGACACCAAAAACAATGGGAACTATGAAACAGCAGCCTGTGAGAAGGAGACCCCAAACACAGTGAATTAAGCAAAATGAGAAGACAGAGAAATACACAGCAGATGAAGGAGCAAGGTAAAAACCCACCAGACCAAACAAATGAAGAGGAAATAGGCAGTCTGCCTGAAAAAGAATTCAGATTAATGATAGTAAAGATGATTCTAAATCTTGGAAATAGAATGGAGAAAATACAAGAAACGTTTAACAAGGAACTAGAAGAACTAAAGAGCAAACAAACAGTGATGAACAGCATAATAAATGAAATTAAAAATTCTCTAGAAGGAATCAATAGCAGAATAACTGAGGCAGAAGAAAGGATAAGTGACCTCGATGATGAAATAGTGGAAATCACTACCACAGACCAGAATAAAGAATGAAAACAATGGAAGACAGTCTCAAAGACTTCTGGGACAATATTAAATGCACCAACATTCGAATTATAGGGGTCCCAAAGAGGAAGAGAAAAAGAAAGGGTCTGAGAAAATATTTGAAGAGATTATAGTTGAATACTTCCCTAATATGGGAAAATAAATAGTCAACAAAGTCCAGGAAGTGCAGAGAGTCCCATATAGGATAAAAGCAAGGAGAAACACGCCAAGACACATATTAATCAAACTATCAAAAATTAAAAACAAAGAAAAAATATTAAAAGCAACAAGGGAAAAACAACAAATAACATACAAGGGACTCCCCATAAGGTTAAGAGCTGATCTTTCAGCAGAAACTCTGCAAGCCAAAAGGGAGTGGCAGGACATATTTAAAGAGGTGAAAGGGAAAAACGTACAACTAAGATTACACTACCTAGCAAGGGTCTCATTCAGATTCAATGGAGAAATTAAAACCTTACAGAAAAGCAAGAGCTAAGAGAATTCAGCCACCAAACCAGCTTTACAACAAATGCTAAAGGAACTTCTCTAGGCAGGGAAACACAAGAGAAGGAAAATACCTATAATAACAAAGATCTATAATAACAAACCAAAAACAATTAAGAAAATGGTAATATGAACATACGTATTGATAATTACCTTAAATATAAATGGATTAGATGTTCCAACCAAAAGACATAGATTGGCTGAATGGATACAAAAACAAAACCCGTATATATGCTGTCTACAAGAGATTCACTTCAGACCTAGGGACACATACAGACTGAAAGTGAGGAGATGGAAAAAGATATTCCATGTAAATTGAAATCAGAAGAAAGCTGGAGTAGTAATTCTCATATCACACCAAATAGAGTTTAAAATAAAGACTATTAGAAGAGACAAAGAAGGACTCTACATAATGATGAAGGAATCAATCCAAGAAAAAGATATAACAATTGTAAATATGCACTCAACATAGGAACACCTCAATACACAAGGCAAATGCTAACAGCAATAAAAGGGGAAATCGACAGTAACACAATAATACTAGGGGACTTTAACACCCCACTCTCACCAATGGACAGATCATCCAAAATGAAAATAAATAATGAAATATAATCTTTCAATGACACCTTAACTAGATGGACTTAATTGTTATTTATAGGACATTCCATCCAAAAAACAGAATACACTTTCTTCTCAAGTGCTCATGGAACATTCTCCTGGATAGATCATATCTTGCATCACAAAACAAGCCTTGGTAAATTTAAGAAAATTGAAATCCTATCAACTATCTTTTGCAACCACAACACTATGAAACTAGATATCAATTACAGGAAAAAAAACTGTAAAAAATACAAACACATGGAGGGTAAACAATACATTAATAAATAACTAAGAGATCACTGAAGAAATCAAAGAGGAAATCAAAAAATGCCTGGAAACAAATGACAATGAAAACACGAAAACCCAAAACCTATGGGATGCAGCAAAAGTAGTTCTAACAGGGAAGTTTATGGCAATACAATCCTACCTCAAGAAACAAGAAAACTCTCAAATAACAACCTGACCTTACACTTAAAGCAATTAAAGAAGGAAGAACAAAAAAATAACGCAAAGTTAGCAGAAGGAAAGAAATCATAAATATCAGATCAGAAATAAATGAAAAAGAAATGAAGGAAACAATAGCAAAGATCAATAAAACTAAAAGCTGGTTCTTTGAGAAGATAAACAAAATTGATAAACCAGTAGCCAGACTCATCAAGAAAAAAAAGGAAATGACTCAACGGAATTAGAAATGAAAAAGGAGGAGTAACAACTGACACTTCAGAAATACAAAGGATCATGAGAGATTACTACAAAAAACTATATGCCAATAAAATGGACAACCTGGAAGAAATGGACAAATTCTAAGAGAAGCACAACCTTCTGAGACTGAACCAGGAAGAAATAGAAAATATAAACAGACCAAACAGAAGCACTGAAATTGAGACTGTGATTAAAAATCTTCCAACAAACAAAGCCCAGGACCAGATGGCTTCATAGGTGAATTTTATCAAACATTTAGAAAGAGTTAACAACTATCCTTCTCAAACTCTTCCAAAACGTAGCAGAGGGAGGAACACTCTCAAACGCATTCTATGAGGCCACCATCACCCTGACACCAAAAACAGTCAAAGATATAACAAAAAAAGAAAACTACAGGCCAATATCACTGATGAACATAGATGCACAAATCCTCAACAAAATACTAGCAAACAGAATCCAACAGCACATTAAAAGGATCATACACCATGATCAAGTGGGGTTTATCCCAAGAATGCAAGGATTATTCAATATACACAAATCAGTCAATGAGATGCACCATATTAACAAATTGAAGGAGAAAAACCATATGATCATATCAATAGATGCCAAAAGAGCTTTTGACAAAATTGAAAACCCATTTATGATAAAAACTGTCAAGAAAGTAGGCATAAAGGGAACCTATCCCAACATAATAAAGGCTATATCTGACAAACACACAGCCAACATTGTTCTCAAGGGTGAAAAACTGAAACCATTTCTACTAAGATCAGGAACAAGACAAGGTTGCCCACCCTCACCACTATTATTCAACATAGTTTTGGAAGTTTTAGCGACAGCAGTCAGAGAAGAAAAAGAAATAAAAGGAATCCAAGTCGGAAAAGAAAAAGTAAAACTGTCAGTGTTTGCAGATGACATGATACTATACCATACAAAGAGAAACCTAACGATGCTACCAGAAAACTACCAGAGCTAATCAATGAATTTGGTAAAGTAGCCAGATACAAGATTAATGCACAGAAATCTCTTGCATTCCTACACACTAATGATGAAAAATCTGAAAGAGAAATTCAGGAAACACTCCCATTTACCATTGCAACAAAAAGAATAATATACCTAGGAATAAACCTACCTAAGGAAATAAAAGACCTGTATGCAGAAAACTATAAGACACTGATGAAAGAAATTAAAGATGATACAAACAGATGGAGAGATACACCATGTTCTTGGATTGGAACAATCAACATTGTGAAAATGACTCTACTACCCAAAGCAATCTATAGATTCAATGCAATCCCTATCAAACTACCAATGGCATTTTTCATAGAACTAGAACAAAAAATTTCACAATTTTTATGAAACACAAAAGACCCCAAATAGCCAAAGCAATCTTGAGAAAGAAAAACGGAGCTGGAGCAATCAGGCTCCAGGATTTCAGACTATACTAAAAAGCTACAGTAATCCATACAGTATGGTATTGGCACAAAAACAGAAATATAGATCAATGGAACAGGATAGAAGGCCCAGAGATAAACCCAAGCACATATGGTCACCTTAACTTTGATAAAGGAGGCAAGAATATACAATGGAGAAAAGACAGCCTCTTCAATAAGTGGTGCTGGGAAAACTGGGCAGCTACATGTAAAAAAATGAAATTAGAACACTTCTTACCACCATACACAAAAATAAACTCAAAATGGATTAAAGACCTAAATGTAAGACCAGACACTATCAAACTCTTAGAGGAAAACATAGGCAGAAGACTCTATGACATAAGTCATAAGGAGGTTTTGACCCACCTCCTAGAGAAATGGAAATAAAAACAAAAATAAACAAATGGGACCTAATGAAACTTAAAACCTTTTTCACAGCAAAGGAAACCATAAACAAGATGAAAAGACCACCCTCAGAATGGGAGAAAATATTTGCAAATGAAGCACCTGACAAAAGATTAATCTCCAAAATTTATAAGCAGCTCATGCATCTCAATATCAAAAAAAAACCAAACAACCCAATCCAAAAATGGGCAGAAGACCTAAATAGATATTTCTCCAAAGAAGATATACAGATTGCCAACAAACACATGAAAGAATGTTCAACATCACTAATCATCAGAGAAATGCAAATCAAATCTACAATAAGGTATCACCTCACACCAGTCAGAATGGCCATCATCAAAAAATCTACAAACAATAAATGCTGGAGAGGGTGTGGAGAAAAGGGAAGCCTCTTGCACTGTTGGGGAAATGTAAATTGATACAGCCACTATGCAGAACAGTATGGAGGTTCCTTAAAAATCTAAAAATAAAATTTCCGTATGACCTAACAATCCCACTACTGGGCATATACACTGAGAAAACCATAATTCAGAAAGAGACATGTACCATAATATTCATTGCAGCACTATTTACAATAGAGAGGACATGGAAGCAACCTAAGTCTCCATCAACAGATGAATGGATAAAGAAGATGTGGCACATATATACAATGGAATATTACTCAGCCATTAAAAGAAATAAAATTGAGTTATTTGTAGTGAGGTGGATGGACCTAGACACTGTTATACAGAGTGAAATAAGTCAGAAAGAGAAAAACAAATGCCGTATCCTAACATATATACATGGAATCTAAAAAAAAAAAAAAAAAGAATGGTTCTGAAGAACATAGGGGCAGAACAGGAATAAAGATGCAGATGTAGAGAATGGACTTGAGGACACGGGCAGGGGAAAGGGTAAGCTGGGACGAAGTGAGAGAGTGGCATTGACGTATATACACTACCAAATGTAAAATAGATAGCTAGTGGGAAGCAGCCACATAGCACAGGGAGATCAGCTCCATGCTTTGTGACCATTTAGAGGGGTGGGATAGGGACAGTGGGAGGGAGACCCAAAGGGAGGAGATATGGGGATATACTTATACATATAGGTGATTCACTTTGTTATACAGCAGAAACTAACGCAACATTGTAAAGCAATTATACTCCAATAAAGATGTTAAAAATAAAGGGCATGTTCAATAAACCTTTAAATATCATCACACTTAATGGTAAAAGAATGAGTTCTTTCCCCCTGAGATGAGAAATATGCCAAGGATATAAACTCTTATCATTTTTATTCAACATTATACTAGAAGACTAACCTGTATGATAAGGTAATAACCAAAAAAGCATACATATTGGAAACAAATACATAAAACTGTCCCTATTTGCAGATGATATGATTGTCCACATAAGAAATCCCAAGGTGTTTACAAAAACAACAGCAACAATTACAACAACAGCAACAACAGTAAAACTCCTGATAATAAGTAAATTTATCATTGTCACATGATACAAGATCACCACCCAAAAATCAATTGGATTTCTATCTTCTAGCAATAAACAATCACAAGCCAACATTAAAATCACAACACCAGTTACAATAGCTCCAAAATATAAATAGGTATAAATCTAACAAAACCTGTGCAGGATCTGTTTGCTAAAAACTATAATCACTAATGAAAGTAATCAAAGAGGACCTAAATAAGTTGAAAGACTTACTATGTCCATGGATTGGAAGACTCAACACTGTAAAGATGTAAATTCTCCCTAATTGATCAATGGATTCAATCATGCTACTTTATTCTAATATTTCCTAAGAATTTATGGTAATCAAGACAACGTGGTACTAGTGAAAGTTTATACATATTGAAGGATAAATTTCCATTAAGAATGCAAAATTAAACCTACACAAATATGGCCAATTAGTTTTGACAAAATTTCAAAGACAATTCAGTATAGAAAGGTAGTCATTTCAACTAATGGTATTGGGATCATTGGACGTTCATATGCAGAAAAAGGTACAATAGGCTATACTCCAATATAAAATAAAAAGTTTAAAAAATACAAATGAATTTATTTACAAAACAGAAGCAGACTTATAGATACTGAAAATAAACTTATGGTTACCAAAGGAGAAATATGGGAGGCAGGAGGGATAAATCAGGAGCTCAGGATAAACACATGCATACTACTATATATAAGACAGATAAAAAACAAGGACCTACTGTATAGCATAGGGAACTCTACCCAATATTCTGTGATAATCTATATGAGAAAAGAATCTAATAATGAATGAATATTTGTATATGTATAATTGAATCACTTTGCTGTACACCTGAAACTAACACAACATTATAAATCAACTAAACTCCAATAAAATTAAATTTTTTAAAAAATTTAAAAAGGGAAAGCAAAGCATCTTCTGGCTAGAGGAGTTGAGACTCATGGCCAACAAAAAGAATGAATGATATTTTAAAAAATTAAGAAATGGTATGACAACAGTGAAAAGAAACTGTATCATATAGGAGAAGAAGAAAGAAAATATAATATGTAAATATTAAAGAATCTAACCTAGAGAAAACAAAGCAAATAAGAAACAGAGGGAAATTTTTCAGAAGAGCTTTAAGTAATGAATAAGTCAACAACAACAACATGAATTTGACAATATAAGAGCACAAAGATTAGAATATAAAGAACAGTATAATGTGAAAAGGGAAAATGCTTTTCTTGGAAATAAAATGAGGATAAAAACAATGTCATTAAATATAAGCAAGATAAGAACAAGAAACAAATAAATAAGACTGAAAGAGCAAGAAACAAAATCAACTTACTTATCTTTAGAAAAATGTTATGATCACCATAATAATGTAAAGGAGAATGGGGTACTTGAAGAAACACAGAGAAACTGCTAATATAGTTTCTCTATATAGGCCCCCAACAAATGTATAATTAGTGTCCTAGAAGAATAATAACAAGTGGAACAAGAAAAGAATGACAGAGATATTATTACAAGATAGTATCCCTGAAATGGAGAATGAAATCTGCACAATGAATGAACATGAAAATTAGGTACAGCATTCTTTACATTGATATATGTCCCTTTAAGTTAATGAACTTCAAAAATGAAAAAATAATTACTGAGGCATCAGTAAAAGCTAATGACCTCCAAGGGGAAAAAAATCAAGCCTCAGACTTCTCGACATTTCATGCTCAACTGTAAATGAGAATTGTCTGCAGTGTGCTGTCCAATATGATAGCTATTATCTGCACATGGCTTTGAGCCTTGAAATGTGGCTAGTTCAAACTGAGATGTGCTGTAAGTGTAAAATACATGCTTGATTTTAAAGACTTACTGTGCAAAACAGAATTTAAAAATCTCATTAATAATGTTTTATATAGATTACATGTTAAAATGACATTTTGACATATTGGGTTGAATAAAATTTATTATTAAAACTAATTTTACCTGTTCTACACATTATTTTTGTTTTGTTTTGTTGGGTTTTTTTCAATAGCAATTTATTTTATTCTCATTAAATTTTCTTTTTTTTTAAACATCTTTATTGGAGTATAATTGCTTTACAATGTTGTGTTAGTTTCTGCTGTATAACAAAGTGAATCAGCTATATGTATACATATATCCCCATAACCTCTCCTTCCCACTCTCTCTATCCCACCCCTCTATGTTGTCACAAAGCACCGAGCTGATCTCCCTGTGCTATGCAGTTGCTTCCTACTAGCTATCTATTTTACATTTGGTAGTGTATATATGTCAATGCTGCTCTCTGACTTTGTCCCAGCCACCATGGAGAACAGTATGGAGGTTCCTTAAAAAACTAAAAATAGAACTAAAAACTAAAAATAGAAAACTATAATTCAAAAAGAGTCATGTACCACAATGTTCATTGCAGCACAATTTACAATAGCCAAGACATGGAAGCAACGTAAGTATCCATCGACAGATGAATGGATAAAGAAGATGTTGCACATATATACAAGGAAATATTACTCAGCCATAAAAAGAAATGAAATTGGATTATTTTTAGTGAGGTGGATGGACCTAGAGTCTGTCATACAGAGTGAAATAAGTCAGAAAGAGAAAAACAAATACCGTATGCTAACACATATACATGGAATAAAAAGAAAAAATGGTTCTGATGAACCTAGGGGCAGGACAGGAATAAAGATGCAGACTTAAGAGAATGGAAGGGTAAGCTGGGACTACACATTATTTTTAATGTGACTACTAGAAAAATTTAAATTATATATGTGGTTAACATTATATGTCTATCAGATAACATTGACCTACACAGTTCTTTAGGAAAGTATATAATAACCACCCAAGATGTTTCAAAGTAAATTTTAACAGGCATACATTTTTTAATATAAAAAAGGAAATTCAGATCTTATAAAACTTTACTGAAGAAACTCCTTGATGAAATTCAGAGAAGAATCAAAATAAAGGACTCAAAATTGAAGAAGTCATGGTAAAGAGGGCTAGTGATGAGCACTGTATCCATTTAAATGTAATAATACCCAAAAATACAGGAATTATGGTTACAAAGCAAATTATAAGTATTATAAATCTTGATAATATAAAAAATAACAATATAACAGGAGTCAGCAAACTTCCTGAAAAGGGCCAGATAGTAAATATTTTAGGCTTTGTGGGCCATATGGTCTCTGTCAAGACTATTGAATTTCACTGCTGTAGCTCAAAAGCAGGAATGGGTCATATATAAACAAATGGGTTTGGCTGTTACACTAAAACTTTACTTACAAAAAAAGGGACATCTGTCCCCATCAAGACTACTCAGTTTCACTGCTGTAACCCAAAAGTGAGGCTAGACAATACAATAAAATATGAGTATAACATTTGAGCAACTTACAATAAAACTTTATTTATAAAAACAAGCAGACAGCCAGATTTGGTTGTAGTTTCCTAACCTTATAACAGAGGGAAGGGAGAAGAAATGTGGTACAATAAAATCCCCATCTTCATAGTGAGTGTTTAAAAACTATCATCTAGGGGCTTCCCTGGTGGCGCAGTGGTTGGGAGTCCGCCTGCCGATGCAGGGGATACGGGTTCATGCCCCGGTCCGGGAAGATCCCACATGCTGCGGAGTGGCTGGGCCCGTGAGCCATGGCCGCTGAGCCTGCGCGTCCGGAGCCTGTGCTCCGCAGCGGGAGAGGCCACAACAGTGAGAGGCCCGCATACCGGAAAAAAAAAAACTATCATCTAAAATTGAAATATATTGTTTTTTTAAACACATAAAATCCATTTTTCAATTTTATATAATTTGCTTTAAAGAGGACTTTTTACAGAAAATAATATCTTTGGAGATTAAGAAATCAGTCTAAAATTCATTTATTTCCTCCGTTTCACCTAAGTTTGATTTTATCTATCAGTTCAATTCAAATAACGTTGAAAAAAATTTCTTATTTAAAAAAATTACTCACAGATTCTTTTCTATGTCACAGGATTAATCTATTCCTTCACTGTTGCTGTTTAATTTTTTTTATAACCACATCCCAAACAATGAGTATGATTACATTTCTTTAAAATGGTCATTGAAAAATATTTTTACCCATTAATTTCACTTGGAACTGAAAAATTTCAGAGTATAAAATAAGCAATTGTGTTACAATTATGATCTGCCATGTGGGTTTAACATTCTCCAGATTTGACCCATCAGAACCCCCCCTGCTTTTTCTCTGAGCTCCATACTGTTTTTCTGTAAAGTGTTAGCTATACTTTAAAATAAGCCACTGTTTTTGTTTTTTCAGCTTAGGCTCATTGGTCATCTCAGGTCAAATATCCTGATACTCTGTGATCCCCTCTCATATCATCTGACCCTAAAAATATATCCCTCCAAAGTCAAAGAATGTGTTTTTCTCTTCAAGTCATTTTGACAGGTATCCAATTCCTAAACTAAAGAATTATAACAAGTGGAATTTGGGGCATGAGGACCACTGAGGGGAAAATCATTTCATCAAGACCATTGTGTCCGGTCACCATTTCTGCTGTAGTTTTTGTCCTTTAGTTAGGAAAAAAAAAAAAAAGCCCATTCTCTGAAGGTAGAGTCCTGTTCACAGAACACACCTAAAAGCAAAAGGGACTTCCCAGTTCTCTGAGAAAAACAGCAACTGGAGCTTCATAAGAAAGTGCCAGTAACTCATAAACAACTCAGATATCTTTTACAAGGGAGATTAATTTACAAAACGATAAATCTTTTGTCTGATACTTGTTCAAACATGAACTCAAACTGCCTGAACCCTTTATCAGATACTATCTTTCAGGATAATTTCTTTTTTTAATACTTGAAAAATCTTACTACAATTCTATGCATGGCTAGAGCAACTTGAGCAAGGTTGCCAATCATTAATTAAATGCTAACTATTTAAATGTTAATGCTTTTAATAACTTCTACCATGTATTTGAACATTAATCCAAATATAATGGTTCAGGCCTAAAAATAAAAAAAGGAAATCTTTTTAACCTGAATAATCCCAATAATCCCTCACAAGTAATCTCATCTCAATAACCATCCATTTTCTGAAAATCGCCCTCACTATGATAGAACCAGCTTATCGTAGAAGAAGAAAAATGAAGTTCCCCATACTATCCCAATTATATCTATTTTCTTCTGATCTCATCATGGTTCCTAGGCTTTGTCGTCTTAGTGACAATGTATATTGTGTATTGTAAATTTTTATGATAGATATATTTACTCAAAGATCATTCAAATACTTAAAAACAATTCACTCTTGAAGAGAAAAATCTATTCTGGACTTCAGATAGGATAATTCTCCTGCACTCCTTAAATAGTAAGGTACATCATCAAACCCAAAGTGCCAAACATTCAGGGTCCCTACAGAAATAGTCATTGTGTTTGTTCAGCTGCACATAACCCCACCTATCTCAGCCCCATGCATGCCTGGTATATTTAGTAACCGTTCAAGTTGCTTATCTTTCTTTAGCATATTCCTTAATAATCCTAAGTAAGAAACTTCTGCCACTCTCAAAATGTTTGTCCATTTTGCTTAGAGTCAATGAGTCTTTTGGTTTGATATTCTTTCACCCATGCTCTAACTCAGAGGAGTTTATCACTTCTCCACAAAATTCCATTAAAGGAGTTTAGATAAGATATGACATTGTATTAGCAAAGTAAGAATCACCGGTGTCTGCATCCACAGGAGTAGCATTGCGGTAACCACCCGAAGGCAATATGAGAGTCAGAATGGCTGGGCCAATGAAGCCCGCTGCTTAGCTGCAGGATGTCTTGATTTTTACATCTTAGTCAGTGATGAGGAGAGAAGTGAGTAAGGGCCATGGTGAATTTGTATTAATATAACCAAAATATTGGTAGGTGCTTTCTGGATTCCAAAGAAAAAGGATGAACTACTAAATAATTTCTAATCAAGGAAGTGTAAACGGTGACAAAGCGATAAAGAGGCATGGACATATATACACTACCAAACGTAAGGTAGATAGCTAGTGGGAAGCAGCCGCATAAAACAGGGAGATCAGCTCGGTGCTTTGTGACCGCGTGGAGGGGTGGGATAGGGAGGGTGGGAGGGAGGGAGACGCAAGCGGGAAGAGATATGGGAATATATGTATATATATAACTGATTCATTTTGTTGTGAAGCTGAAACTAACATACCATTGTAAAGCAATTATACTCCAATAAAGATGTTAAAAAAAAAAAAAAAAAAAAGCTTCAACAAATTTTTGTTCCAGGAAGACAAGGAGAAGTTGCTGTATTTGTTCTTTTTTTTTTTTTCAATTATGAATAAAGAAGGAAATAAAAAGGAACACAGGTATTTAAACAGCAACATCTGAGATCTAGATTCAATTCTGGAAGGATGTTTAGACCCATCAGTTAAATATAGAAATGATTTACTGGATGAGTTTGTAAACTTCCCACATGGCAGGGTTTTAAGATCCTGAACAGTCATTAGAAAACAACCATTTACTCTGGACTTACAAATAATCACTTTCAAAAAAAAAAATCATGGGTCCAAAAATTTTAATATGTCTCCCTCACTAGTACTGACAATCTCTCTAATACTATGGTTACAAGCACGGCTTCTGAGCCAAACTACTTGAGCTCAAATCCAAGCTCTGCCATTTATGAGTTTGGTCAAGTTAATCTTTTGGTGACTTAGTTTCCTTGTCTGTAAAAGTATCCACCTCAAAAGACTGTTGTAAAAATTAAATGTGTTAATTTAATGTGCCTGGTGCATGGTGAGCATTACCTGTGATGGTTGCTATATTTTTATTGCACATCTCACCTTTCACTTCTCACCAGGATAAAATACTTGGTTTAAATTTAATTTGTTTAATGTTTTTATAGATGTAGCCTACTATGGTAACCTGACATAAAGGCAAAGAGAGGTGAATTCTTAAATTCTATTATTCCTCATTTATTCACTCACTTTATGTGTTCACTCATTTATTCATCTGGCATGTATCAAACGTCTATTATGAACCCTGTAGAGTGTAGGACCCTGAGGACACAAAGGCAAATAAAATATAATCTTCAGGGAACAAGAGCAAGGCATGTATGCTACTAAGCACATCAATGTCACAGGTCTTATGATAGAAGAATGAACAGTGCACAGTGGAGGTACGAGTGAGGGAAAGAAAAATTCTGCCCTGGAGAAGGTTTAGGAAAACTCCATCGAAGAAGGGTCCTTTGAGCTGAGTACTGAAAGGTGAGCAAAGTTTCCCGGGGGTATGGGTCAGTTTGAGAACAGATTCTTCTACATGCTCAATACAGTAGTCTTAAAAAATAAAAAAACATAGCCCAGCTTGAAAGAAGGAAAAGGGAACAAACCCATAGGTTCAAGACATGAGAGGTAAATCAAATGCAAAGAAGTCAATCGAGCTGACTTAGCAGCCTCCCAAGGGGTTGTCAGCCCTCCTGAGGAATGGAGACTGAACTTTAATGTCCAGGCAAGAAAAAGAAAAGGATACAGCCCATGTGAGGTGGAGAGCTGAACTGAGATCTCTGCACTTAGCCAGAGCCATCTATGAAAAGGCAACTAGAAATACTCTACCCACAAGCCTAGAGAAGTAGCAAGTACATTTGCCATCTGCCTGAAAGTCAGAGTGGGGAAAAATTTGAAAACCCCAAACCCAAGCTACACATGTATGTGAGGGTCCAATTTATATTTTCCCCATGGTATCAAAATCCCAAGCTAAGACATTAGCATAAAGCTGGTCTAGGACCCAAGAAACCACTAGAAAACTGGACAAATGGGTACTTCCACTGCCTAAAGCACTACTCCCATGGGGGAAAAATCAACCCCTACTGAAGATGATCTCAAAATAAAATAAAAATAAAACATATCATACAGGGACTTCCCTGGTGGCGCAGTGGTTAAGAATCTGCCTGCCAATGCAGGGGATACAGGTTCAAGCCCTGGTCCAGGAAGATCCCACATGCCACAGAGCAACTAAGCCCATGCACCACAACTACTGCGTCTGCGCTCTAGAGCCCTCACGTCTCAACTACTGAGCCTGTGTGCCACAACTACTGAAGCCCACGCACCTAGAGCCCATGCACCACAACAAGAGAAGCCACTGCAGTGAGAAGCCTGCACACTGCAAGGAAGAGTAGCCCCCACTCACCACAACTAGAGAAAGCCCGCACGCAGCAACAAAAACCCAATGCAGCCAAAAACTAATTAATTAATTAAAAATAAAATATCACACAGAGACACACTAGGAATCAATCCATCATCACAAGAGAGAGTCAGTAAATGTAACAAATGGAAAATTCACATCACAAAGACTAGATATAATAGATCTGAGCAAGACTTTAAAATAAGTATGTTTTAAATAACCAAGGAGATAAAAGAAGGGATAGAAACACTGAGAGAACAGGATAATGATGAAAAAAGACAAAAAGCAGAGGTTAATGCAGCATGGTCCCTTTAGATAATTACTTGGAACTCAGCACCTCTAAAGTGGGTAGGTGAGTGGGGAGTAGAGAGATATGGGGTGATTTTGTGTACTGGTGGGGGAGTGGATGGGGGAAAATGGAGAAGATGCCTCAAGAGATAACCCCCGAGAGGTGGACAGGATCAAGTTATGCAGGGTCTTGGATGGCATCCTAAAAAGTTTAACTTTACCCATTAGCAAAGGGAAGACTTCGAAAAGTTTTAATCAAGAAAGTAATGAATAGATTTCTTTTAGAATGTTCTCGGCAGTAATTGGAGAATTCTTGAAGGGAGATAAGAATGAAAAAATGGAGACTACTCAGAGGGTTTTTTACAGTAGACCATATGTCTTTAGTTCCAAGCTGAATTTACAGGCCCAAGGAACATTCATATGTGCTAACCAGAGTTCCAAACTTGGATTGCCGTGCAAGCACCAGCAGAGCCCCAGAAGCTGCAGGACTGCTCCCAGTTTTAACACACATGGAGCACTTATGCTTTCAAACTTTCCAGATATTGGGGGTACAGAGAGAAATAAAACATGAGCTCTGTGTTTCTCTCCTCCAAGTTCTCACAAACTAACAAGAGAATGAGACATGAACATAAATAATTATTACACAATGTTATGTATATAAGAGAGGTACAAAGAGAACACTATGGAGGCTGGGGCAGAGGGGTGTAGACAAAGGCATTACAGAAGACATTGGAGTTGAACCTTGAAAGAAGAATAAGAACATTCAAGGCAGAAGGAATTTTGTAACTGCAAAGGCTCATCAATATGATGTTGTTTCAGGAAGACTTCCAATGAACATCATATAGTGGTGATATTCTGTCATATGAGTCATCATGCTGTGTAAGTGAAGAATAAAGCTTTACCCTCAGGGAGCTTCTAATGTAATAATAATTCTTTTTTTTCACTTTTTAATATTTTTAATTATAGTTAATTTACAATATCTTGTTAGTTTCAGGTATACAGCACAGTGATTCAGTTATGCATATATTTTTTTCCAATTC
This sequence comes from Aethalodelphis obliquidens, assembly GCF_003676395.1. Taxonomy (NCBI): domain Eukaryota; kingdom Metazoa; phylum Chordata; class Mammalia; order Artiodactyla; family Delphinidae; genus Aethalodelphis; species Aethalodelphis obliquidens. The sequence continues at coordinate 15,556,419 of NW_020837945.1, forward strand.
TTTTCCCTTATCAAAATATTGAGTATAGTTTCCTATGTTATACAGTAGGTCCTTGTTGATTATCTATTTTATATATATAGTGTATATATGTTAATCCCAACCTCCTAATTTATCCCTCCCCCTCCCCCTCCCCCCGCTTTCCCCTTTGGTAACCATAAGTTCCTTTTCTATATCTGTGAGTCTCTTTCTGTTTTGTAAATAAGTCCATTTGTATCATTTTTTTTCTAGATTCCACATATAAGTGATACAATATAATATTTGTCTTTCTCTGTCTGACTAGTATGATAATCTCTAGGTCTATCCCAGTTGTTGTAAGTGGCATTATTTCATTCTTTTTATGGCTGAGTAATAATTCATTGTATATATGTACTACATTTTCTTTACCCATTCATCTGTTGATGGACATTTAGGTAGCTTCCATGTCTTGGCTATTGTAAATAGAGATGCAATGAACATTGGGGTGCATATACCTTTTCAAATTAGAGTTTTTGTATTTTCTGGTTATATACCCAGGAGTGGGATTGCTGGATCATATGGTAATAATTCTTTATTTTGGTAAACCATAAACATTTTACAAGCATTACACACATTCTCTTATTTTATCCCCACAATAACTCTGCAAGGTTGGTCTTATTCTACCCATTTTGAGGTGAAGAAATTTATTAACAGAAAAGTAATTAAAAACAAATGTGTGTTATCATGGTAGTGGGTCCACAGTAGTTCCAGCTCACAGAGAAATTCACAACTGTTTTGGTCAGTTGTGAATCTAGGCCAGGACACCATGTTTTTCTTTCACTCTTCCTGCTCTGACAAGGTGACTATAGGGTGGCAGAATATGCCACCCCAAAATATGCCACTTCTGGCATAAGGATTATTTTGAGCTGAAGGCAGTTGAGAAGAAGCAGATATAAGAAAAGTTCTCTGTAATCCTCCTATTTGCCTAAAAGCAGGACATAAATTTACAAAGGTATCCCCTCTCCCTTCTCTACCAGGAAGGACAAAAGTTAATCACCAGAGATAAGTTAGGTTCTTATCAGCCTGGAGAAGGCATCAGAGGAATCCACATAACAAACTTGACTAATTAGCCTTTATCTACCATCAGTTCCCCATATATTTGCCTTCCTACAATTTACTGCCCTAGAAGCTTAAAGTCCTTCTCCTTTGTCTTGTCATGTTTCTAAAAATGCAGTTAATGTTCCTTTGCTAAGATGCTATATAAGCCCAAATTCTACCAGCCTTTTGACTTACTCATCTCTGAATACTCCCATGTGTAAGTGTGAAACACATGCAAATAAATCTGTTTGCTGTTCTCTTGTTAATCTGTCTTTTGTTTGTCCAATTTACAGAGCTCCAGCCAGAAAACCCAGGAGAGTAGCACAGAAAAAAAAAATTCCCCTCCCCTGCAAGTACTCCACCTCTGTTCAGCGGACAAATCCAGAACTTTTGGATGGTGGGTTGTTCAGGGACAACAGATTACTGAGGGCAAGTTGATCTCAAGAAGAGTGTGGCATTGACACGCTCCACGTCCTGGTCCTTCCTTCTACTCCCTGGTTCCACTCTGATGATTCTGCGGCCTACAGACCTTCCTCTCATGTACCAATTGCCCTTTTGCCATGTTCTCTTCATGGTCTCAGTCTCAGACTTACACAGTGTTTACAAGCAAGCATCTGAAACTGTTTACGTGGGTGTTTGATTAGTCTGGGAGTGCCCCTGGGTTTAAGTGAAGGTAAGACAGGTGGAAAGGGAAATACACAGATATCAGGTTAATATTCAAAATAACCTCTTCATTTTTGTTGCAGCCTACAGAGGAAATTGGAGATCAGAAAAGGAACAGCTAATTTAAACTTAGGAAATGTGCCAAGACCAGAGCTGGGCTGGGATGGAAAAGAGGCATTTGGAAAGGAGAAAGAAGCTTATAACTCTGAGGACTGGATGGGACCTGAGAGATCTTGGGAGTCTGTCCTCCTGTCACCTTTGCATCTTGACCTGGTGGGAACAGACACGTAAGCAAAGAGCCAGCTTGGACCAAATGGAGCCCTGGGAGGAGGCCGACCTAACAAAAGATGTCATAAATGTCAGGAAATGGTGGGAGAACAGGAGGACTCAGAGAAGTATAAATCTGTGAATAATGAGAATTTCCTTTGATAAACAGAGCCAGTGTTAAAATTTTATTAAGTACATAATTCTTGTCCATTAATGAGTCCAATCTCTTGATGACCTGGGAGACCCTAGGGGAACAAATTGTTCTTAAGAATGTACTATTTTTTTGAACAGCTGATATTCATCGTATCCTTCTACTCACAAGCACATTAGAGTTAGTGGGACTTAAACTGCTCTCTCTTCGAGGGGCAGCTACCTCTTGGTTGTAAATTACACATCTTTGATTGAACATCAAATCTGCTAGACCACTAGCAAACTATTGAGAAAATTAATATTCCACCAGAATATACTATCATTTAAATCTGTAAAAATACTTTGAGTTCTGGGGAAGAACAGCCATATACAAATAAACTCTAGGTGTGGAATTAAGTCAAGTCAGTAAACCACTCTTAGTTTAGTGCAGGAGCTGGCAAACTTGAGATCCTTAAGGCCAAATCTGTGTGCCACCTGTTTTTGTAAATAAAGTTACATTGGAACACAACCATGCCCAATCATTTATGTATTGTCTGTAACTACTTTTCTGTTACAATCACAGAGTCCGGTAGTTGTGAAAGAGACTGGATGGCCTGCAAAGCATAAAATATTTACTACCTGGCCCTTTACCAAAGAGTTTGCCAGCTCCTGGTGAGTCGTAGATTTGTTGATTGCAATATGTGATTAGGAATACATCCCGATTCTACTTATTTTCCTCTCCCCAATAAACATTATTGAGCACCTATTCTGTAATAGGCAGTGAAATAGACACTTCAGGGAGAGGGGTACAAGGATGAAAAAGAAAAGGTTCCAGCCAGGAACACTCTAAAGGCTGAGAAATATGAGTTATTTCAAAGTGTGTGCTAAGTACTGAGATAGAAATATGTGCTGATATTATGAAGGCAAAAAAGGAGGAGAACTTATCAGAAACTAGAGAAGGAATTCTGGAGACATCAGACCTCAGCCAAATGACAAAGGATGAGTAGAAGTTAGCCAATGAAAGGGCTAAAAGGAAACAGACAGCACAAGAGCCTATTGTGACCATCAAAAGCCAAAATTTGTCTCTTTGCATTTCTGCTGTAACAATCTTTACTGAGATAATAGATACCCCAGGCTGGAAGTGGGTGGGAGGTGTCTTGTACATTTCATAGTTTGCATAGTTGACATCATAATGACTACTTAAAGACTAACGAAGAAGAAAGAATGAATGAAAAGCTTTAATATTAAACTTGTGTAAAAAGAAGCTCTTATCTCCACAAAACTCTAGTTTTATTTTTAAAAGCCACTTAGAAATTATTGATAAATAATTCTACTTGCAAAAAATATAAACAGCGTATTTTTTTTTAACAGCATATTTTTTTAATGTGCAAAAGTCTGGACAACATCCACTATTGTAACAGAGTACGAAATAAAACTTTTTCTACCTCATTTTTTCCCAAGCCCCCAAAACCAATTCAATAGGTGACACAAAACCTCTAGAAGAAATTCTTTGTAAACTTGTCTACGTGGTATGAATTGGAGAGAACAAAGAAGGTCCTAAGCACCAAAAGTATCTCTTCCACCAGCCACCATAGTGCCTTAAATTCTGGTTATTAGAGGCACTCCTGTGGATTAACACAGTAAATTTCCAAAGGCCGTTTACTGTTCAGGTGTGTACATTTGGTACCCAAGAGGCATCACACACAAATGTCTTTTTTTCACCAGTGGGAATTTTTTTCACTAGTGGGAATTTTTTTTTTTCTGATTAGCAAATGGAAAGGAAAACCAAAGACACACAAATCCTGACAGGGTTTAGGAGGCTAGAAAGATCTGTAGCTTGAGATATTGCATTGGAAGATGTAAATGGATTATACATTATAGAAAAAGGACCAGAGAACAAATAGTAAGCATAAAGACTAAGGGCTTGTTTTTCCATACGGAGTGTCTGTGAATACGTGTCTGTGTGTTTGTGCTTCTGTGTCTCTGTGTTTGGCAGGGGTAGAGGTTACAGAGGGAAGGAAGGTGGATAAATATATCCTAAGCCTAGTGAAGCTATTTCCACATATTAGTGTACAACATGGACTATTTGGAGGTGATTCATGGTTAACAAGAGATGAATATTAGTATTTTTTCCATTTTGAACATCATTCGCCAAGGGTTAGGAAAAGTTTTTTTTATGCATTTATAGTTCTTGCTCTTTATGAATCATGTACCCCATAATTTTGGGATTGCTTCCACCAAATGCCCTTTAACTCTCTCCATTTCGTGAGGGCTATCACAGTGTGTTATTTCTCAAGTCCTAAAGAGAAGTGTTAAATGAGTCACTGAGAAATGACTCAAAACTCATCTACCCCACATTCTTTGAGCTTCTCTACAGGGGGAGTAAGGAGATTAATAAGGATGTCCTTGCATGTTTGTCCTACCTCTCCATGGGAGAGTGCTTCTCTCTCTTTCTCAAGCTGTCTTAGTCAGTTCTGGCTGCTATAACAAAAATACTGTAGACTGGGTGGCTTAAATAGCACATATTTATTTCTCACAGTTCTGGAGGCTGGGAATTCCTAGATTAAGGTGGCAGGCAATTCAGTTCCTGGTGAAAGCTCTCCTCCTAGTTATGTTGTAGACAAAGAGACAGGAACCAAACTCATTTGTGTCTCTTCTTATTCAGGCATTAATCCCATCACAAGGACTCCACCTTAATGACTTAATCACCTTCCAAGGGCCCCACCTCCTTATATCATCACAATAAGGATTAGGGCTTCAACATGATGAATTTGGGGAAGACACATTTAGTCCATAGCACACAAAAGAACAACTTATAGAGACTGGGGTGTCTTGCAGGAGGGATTATGACATCTCACCACCACTACTCTCTCCCCACTGAACCCCACCCCCTGACAGCTGATGCCAACTAAGTTGGAGCAACTCCTGGACCCCACAATGGCATGGGTCCTGAGTGGAGTTTCTCAGGGAAAAATGAACTAGAGTTTCCTGGATTTGTGGGGAGGGATACAGGTGCCTGACTCACACCTGTCAACATCTAATGAGAGGCTGGGCTAGGGCTCCCTCCTAAGCGAAGTGAAGAGAGGGCGCACACCTTCAGACACTGTCTGGAGACAGGTGAGGTGTGTTCTATGCATTAAATGGTCATTCTGAAAGGTAACCATTTTGAGAAGCCTTGAGTGGACCTATGAAGGGAGTCTGCTTGACAGAGCAAAGAAACCTCTGTAGAAGAGGCTGTGGGAGGAGCTTCATCAGAGAGGTTGCTAAGCACAGCTCATAAGCAGCCATCCAGACACAGGGTTTACTTCATAACCGGAAGGTCTTGAACTCAAAGCCAGAGAATGAGGCAGCGCGTGAGGGCCCTTTGGACATTCTCACAAACCACTGCAGAAGAGAAAGTGTTGAGTGTGCATTTGGGCATCTGTCCCCAGAGGGCCCAAAACACCAAACTGCAGCAGTGCCAGCCAGCTAAGCTTTGCCTCTCCTCTGGCACTCCCCACCCTCTTGCATCCTACCCTGGAGGCATAAGAAACAGCAGGTAGTCAGAGAAAGATAAGGTGGAGGTGGAAGCAGACCACACAGCCCTGCCCCAACTGTAGACCTCCAGGCCCAACAGACCTGAGCTAAGGGGGGGGGCGGGGGAGGGGGCAGGGGTTGAAAGAAGATTATTTTCTACTTTGCCTCCTGAGAAGTCCAGCCCATTCAAAACGGGTTCTATATCCAAAGCACAATTATCAAGCAATGGGACAGGTCCCCTTATGTGGTATATAAACCAATCCGGAAGGAAAGGCCCAAGGAGGATGATGTTTAAACACCATTAGCGTTCCATTTAAAGTAAGGAAAGAACTCGCAGGGAGCCAACCACTCCTGCTAGTTCATTTTCTGAGGTCTTTACTGGGGGGCCAATAAGCAGTGTACACATCTGAAAACTGAGTCTCTTAATTAGTCTAATTTCAAATTTTAAATGCCAGCTAGAAAAGGACAAAATATACCAAAGGTCTTGGTAAAGTCATTCAAAAGTAGTATAAACAGAAGCAGAAGATGGAAGAGTTATGGTAGCAGCAGTGATTTCCCATCACCACGCTCGTGTGATTCTCAGTGTACTCAGATTTTCCTCCGTCCTTTCTCTGGACAACAGTAAAGCGTTCCCTAGAGACTACAGGTGTGAGGGTGTCTTGGACTTTATGTCAAGCACTTCTATCATTTGTATAGCATCATCTAATGGACCACTTACGTTATTATTTCCAAGAATATAACTCTAAGCAATGGTTCTACAAATATTATGAAATTTGTTCTCATCTGAGGTACAAAAGGGCTTTTTCCCTACATATCAATACATAAACTAGAGAATAGCATTAAAAAATTAAAATGTTGCTGTAAATTTTAATTTAACAAAGGAAAGAAAATATTCCTAGGGCTGCATTGTTCAACATATTACATGTAGCTATTTAAATTTGAATTAACTAAAGTTTAAAAAATTAAATAAAATTGAACTACCATATGATCTAGCAATTCCACTTCTGGGTATTTATCCAAAGGAAATGAAATGTGTCTCAAAAATATATCTGCACTCTTGTGTTCAATTGCAGTGTTGTTTGTAATAGCCAAGACATGGATCTGTAAATGAATGGGAAAGGAAGATGTGAGATAGATAGATAGATAGATATACATAAAGATGTAATATACACAATAAAATATTATTCAGCAATAAAAAAGGAGGAAATCCTGCCATTTGCCACAACATGGATGAACCTTGAGGGCATTATGCTAAGTGAAATATGACAGAGGAAGGCAAATACTATATGACTGTAGAATCTTAAAACAAAAATTTATATGTGGAATCTTAAAAAAACAAAAACAAAAAACACTCATACATACAGAGAACAGACTTGCAGTTACCAGAGGCAGAATGTGGGAGGGGTAGGCAAAATGGGTGAAGGTGGTCGAAAGGTACAAACTTTTAGTTTTAAGATAAATAAGTCCTGGAGATGTCAGGTACGGCATGGTAACTATAGTTAACAATACTGTATTGTGCATCTCAAAGTTACTAAGAGAGTAGATCTTGAAGTTCCTATTGTAAAAAAAAAAAATTGTAACTATGCAGTGATGGATGCTAACTCGATTTATTATGGTAATCATTTATATATATATATATATATATATATATCACATCATTATGTTATACACCTAAAACTAACACAATGTTACATTATATTCAATTATATTTCAATTTAAAGAAATAAATTTTAAAAAATTAAATAGTTTTTCGGTCACACAAGTCATGTTTCAAGTGTTCACAAACCACATGTGGCTAGTGGCTACCACATTGGACTGTGTAGATATGGAACATTTTCATCATTACAGAAGGTTCTATTGGACAATGCTATTTTGGAGTTTCAGAGCCAATCATTTTTGACACTGAGAAAACACTCCTTTCTCCTTTGCAAGACTAGATTCTTAATATTTTAATCCTCAGTGAATTGAGCTTTTATAAAATATGAAGGTACATGATATCAGAAGCTTGTAAGAACAGAATATTATTTCTTATTTTAGAGACAGGCCAAGTTCCCTTGATAACTCTATTTTTAAACAGCCTTACTAGGGCCAAAAGACATGTAGAAGTCCAAAGCTGCAAAACTTTTTCCTAGAAGCCTTAATGCCTTTCACATTGCTTACAAACCATAAAATTTCAGCACTGGGAGATTTAAAATGTTGAATTAATAACCTCATGCATTCAGCTTTTTCTCAGAAGTTTTCATGGCTTCTCTACTAAGCATACAATGCACACCTTTGTATTACATTCTTTTCCCATATTTGTCATTTTCACTTCCCTTTTGCATGATACATATTTTAATGTATTAATGCTACATTATTTGCTGATGTGGATAGATATTCATGTGAATATTACAGAAAAGAGAACTTTCAGGAACATTTTTGGAATTCTGTCATCTTAGAGTCTGATAAAACTAGAGACTTTTTATTTGCTTGGAACAAAAAAAATTATGAGTTTTGAATATTTTAGAGTTCATTATACAGCTCTTCTTCTCCACCAAAGAACAAGCTGAAGAAATCTTTGTCAGAGTTTAAATTTTTCTCTAATTACTTCCTCTGGAAAGACTTGGAAGATTGGGTCATCAAAAACAACATTTGTTGTCTAAGGAAGACATGTTCAAATCTCAGAAATTTTATCTAATGTTTAGCCAAAATATGTTATTTAATCTGTCTAGAGTGGGAAAATCTGTGTTTAACCTATCAAGTCTCATTATGATTTTTTTTGAACTGTCAGCAGATTATAGGGAGACTGAAAAGACACAGCTTCTTTATAAGCAATATGGCCACCAACACAGAGCAACACTTCCATGTCCTCCTGGAGCACTGAAGCCCACAGGGAAACAATCTGGCTAGAGAATTCTACATATGTACTTGTGTGATGTTTACTGTGGCTACCACTGCACGGTTCTGGCGCCAGACTTCTGAAAATAAATTATTGTGGGAAGACGAGGGGAAGATGGCAGAAGAGTAAGACACGGAGATCACCTTCCTCCCCACAGATACACCAGAAATACATCTACATGTGGAACAACTCCTACAGAACACCTACTGAACACTGGCAGAAGACCTCAGACCTCCCAAAAGGCAAGAAACTACCCACGTACCTGGGTAGGACAAAAGAAAAAACAGAGACAAAATGATAGGGACGGGACCTGCACCAGTGGGAGGGAGCTGTGAAGGAAGAAAGGTTTCCACACACTAGGAAGCCCCTTCGCAGGCAGAGACTGCGGGTGTCGGAGGGGGGAAGCTTCGGAGCCACAGAGGAGAGCACAGCAACAGGGGTGCGGGGGGCAAAGCGGAGAGATTCCCGCATGGAGGATCGGTGCTGACTAGCACTCACCAACCTGAGAGGCTTGTCTGCTCACCCGCCGGGGTGGGCGGGGCTGGGAGCTGAGGCTCGGGCTTTGGTCTGAGCGCAGGGAGAGGACTGGGGTTGGCGGCCTGAACACAGCCTGCAGGGGGTTAGTGCACCACGGCTAGCCGGGAGGGAGTCCGGTGAAAAGTCTGGACCTGCCGAAGAGGCAAGAGACTTTTTCTTCCCTCTTTGTTTCCTGGTGTGCGAGGAGAGGGGATTAAGAGCGCTGCTTAAAGGAGCTCCAGAGACAGGCGCGAGCCGGGTCTAACAGCGCGGACCCCAGAGATGGGCATGAGACGCTAAGGCTGCTGCTGCCGCCACCAAGAAGCCTGTGTGCGAGCACAGGTCATATCCACACTCCGCTTCTGGGGAGCCTGTGCAGCCCGCCACTGCCAGGGTCCTGGGATCCAGGGACAACTTCTCCGGGAGAACACACGGTGCGCATCAGGCTGGTGCAATGTCACGCCAGCCTCTGCCACCGCAGGCTCACCCCGCACTCCGTGCCCCTCCCTCCCCCCAGACTAAGTGAGCCAGAGTCCTCGAAGCAGCTGCTCCTTTAACCCCGACCTGTCTGAGCGAAAAACAGACACCCTCCCGCGACCTACACGCAGAGGCGGGGCCAAATCCAAAGCTGAGCCCCTGGGAGCTGTGAGAACAAAGAAGAGAAAGGGAAATGTCTCCCAGCAGCCTCAGAAGCAGCGGATTAAAGCTCCACAATCAACTTGATGTACCCTGCAACTGTGGAATACCTGAATAGACAATGAAGCATCCCAAATTGAGGAGGTGGACTTCAAGAGCAAGATTTATGATTTTTTCCCCTTTTCCTCTTTTTGTGTGTATGTGTATGCTTCTGTGTGAGATTTTGTCTGCATAGCTTTGCTTCCACCATTTGTCCTAGGGTTCTATCCGTCCGTTTTTTTTTTTTTTTTATTTTTTTTTTT
>NW_020837945.1:16176343-16319496 GCF_003676395.1 Aethalodelphis obliquidens
AGAAAGAAAGAAAGAAAGAAAGAAAGAAAGAAAGAAAGAAAGAAAGAGAAAGAAAGAAAAGAATAAAATAAAAATGTTATTGAAATAAAAAATTAAAAAGTATTAAAAAAGAAATAGAAACGTAGTAAAAAAATAAGAAAGAAAAGAGCAAGCAAACCTTAAAATAATTCCACCAATTATAACAAGCACTGAAAACTATATGAAAAAAACACAATAATGTGGACAGACAGAACCCTTGGAGAAAAGCAAAGCTATACAGACAAAATCACGCAAAAAAGTATACTCATACACACTCAGAAAAAGAGAAAAGAAAAAAATATTTATATTAAAAAAGAAAGGAAGAAAGCATCCAAACCAATAAACAAATCTACCAATGTTAATAAGCTCTAAATACTAAACTAAAACATAAAACCAGGAACAAATTAGACGTAGAGAGCCAGCCCCAATTCTACAGTTGCTCCCAAAGTTCACCACCTCAATTTTGGGATGAGTCGTTGTCTATTCAGGTATTCCAGAGATGCAGGGTATATCAAGTTGATTGTGGAGATTTAATCTGCTGTTCCTGAGGCTGCTGAGAGAAATTTCCCTTTCTCTTCTTTGTTCGAACAGCTCTTGGTGTTCAGCTTTGGATTGGCCCCGCCTCTGGTATAGGTCACCTGAGGGCATCTGTTCCTGCCCAGACAGGATGGGGTTAAAGGAGCAGCTGATTAGGGGCTGTGGCTCACTCAGGCTGGGGGGAGGGAGGGGTACGGAATGCAGGGCGGGCCTGCAGCGGTAGAGGCCAGTGTGATGTTGCAACAGCCTGGGGTGCACCCTGTGTTCTCCCAGTGAAGTTGTCCCTGGATCACCGAACCCTAGCAGTGGCGGGCTGCACAGTCTCCTTGGAGGGGAGGTGTGGATAGTGACCTGTGCTTGCACACAGGCTTCTTGGTGGCTGCAGCAGCAGCCTCATCATTTCATGCCTGTCTCTGGTGTCCGCGCTGATAGCAGCAGCTCGCACCCGTCTCTGGAGCTCGTTTAGGTGTTGTTCTGAATTGCCTCCTCTCGTGCACCCCTAAACAATGGTCTCCTGCCTCTTAGGCAGTTCCAGACTTTTTACTGGACTCTCTCCTGGCTCGCTGTGGTGCACTAGCCACCTTCAGGCTGTTTTCATGCAGCCAACCGCTGTCCTTTCCCTGGGATCTGAACTCTGAAGTCCGAGCCTCAGCTCCCAGCCCCCACCCGCCCTAACAAGTGAGCAGACAAGCCTCTCAAGCTGGTGAGTGCTGGTTGGCACTGATCCTCTGTGCAGGAATCTCTCCACTTTGGCCTCTGCAGCCCTGTTGCTGCGCTCTCCTCTGTGGGTCCGAAACATCACCACCCCGCCCACCCCCTGTCTCTGCCAGTGAAGGGCCTTCCTAGTGTGTGGAAACTTCTCCTCCTTCCCAGCTCCCTCCCAGAGGTGCAGGTCCTGTCTCTATTCTTTTTTCTCTGTTTTTACTTTTTTCTTTTGCTCTACCTATGTATGTGGGGAGTTTCTTGCCTTTTGGGAGGTCTGAGATCTTCTGCCAGTGTTCAGTAGGTGTTCTGTAGGAGTTGTTCCACATGTAGATGTATTTTTGATGTATTTGTGGGGAGGAAGGTGATCCTCTTACTCCTCTTACTCCTCCACCATCTTGAAGGTCCCTCTTTCTAGTATATCTTTAAAAAATCATTTTCTAATTTATGTCTGGGGTTTATCGAGCTGTGTTATAGCACATACTTTAACAATTATGCTGAGAGGCATAGAATTATAGAATGTTAATATTAGAAAGGATATTAAAGGTTATTATTATTATTTTTAAAAACCCATCTATATAATGCTTGGTTGTTGCCAGGCATAATTTAACATGCTTTACAAATGTTAACACATTTGAACCTCATAGCAACATTACGAGTGGTAAGTAGCATCATTACTTCCACTTCATATATGGGAAAATTGAGAGCCATAGAAAGGGTAAGTGTGTATATTTCTACACTAACTACCCAGAGTTAGTGCAGACTTCACAGGTTAAGGGCACAATCTTTAAACAGACTGCCTTTACTTTGTTTACCAGCTGCAAGCTCTGGGGATTCTCAGGCTACTCATGCTTTTGACAAATGGCTACAAATCTGAGGGTTCACAGAACTCAGGAAAGCACTGCAACTTTATTATAAAGATACAAATCTGGACCAGTGAAATGAAGAGATGCACAGGTCAAGGTCTGGAGGGTCCCAAACGTAAAACTTCCATGTCATCATGACATATCACCATCCTGGCACATTTGTCTCACCAATCAGGAAGCTCAGCCAAACTCTGATGTCTAGAGTTTTTATCTGGATTTCATTATCTAGGTGTGATTGATGAAATAATAAGCCACACAATTGAAGTCAATCTCTAGCTCTTTTTTCCTCCCTGGAGGTTGGGCAGAAGTTATCTGGCTGAAAGGCCCAACCCTCCAATTGCATGGTTGGTCTTTCTGGCATGACATAGCCCACCCCCATCCTAAAACTATTTTGGGACCCACCAGGAGTCACCTGGTGGGTGAGTCAGCAAATGCTCTTTATCTGTAGACAATGCTGCTCTAATATCAGACTCATTCAATTCTCTCATTGAATGAATTTTATCTCGTTTAATCACTACAAGAATTCCTGGGGGAAATGTTATTCTCAGTTGATGGAGAAGATACAAAATGAGATTCAGATAAGTTATATTTCCACTTGTATATGGAATCATAACCCAGGCTCTCATTGTTTAATGGCAGTACCCAGAGAAAATATTTGTTTCTTTTCACCATCAGTTGATAGCACAGGTCATTGAAAACATTCTAAAAAGTTAAAATCATGACTCTCATACAGATATAAAATGAACACATATTAAAGATTTTTATTTATCTCATTATTAATGAGGGTCCCAGGCAGAAGATACAAGTAGTTCAAAGAAAAAGTAAAATAGCAGAGATATTTATGAATCAGAAATACTGAAATGAATTGCAAATCTTTGCAAAACTGGATCTCTTTTGGATGTGGGGAGAGTTGTCTCTTCAAATGAGAGAATTTGTTTACATGTAGATAGACAAGAATTATTTGTATCACCATCAGTTATCTACTAAAGGCAATGAAAGATCAGGAGCTTCCTTAGAATCAGAATCAGATAACAGAAGGTTGTGCTCTAAAGGATGAGTAGCTTTACATGTAACACATTTTCCTACACCATCAAACTAAGATTGATCAGGTTATCAGTTTGAGATGCCTTATCTCTTCCTACAAATAGAAACATTTAAGACCTTAACTACCTTCAAGTTTTTAAATTCTAGGATATCTTTGCCTATATCTTAATTGCAGAGACTCTCATGTTTGAAAAGCTTGTTTGGCTCCCTGGAATTCTAAATGAAACATCCCAAGAAGCCTGGGGAACTTCTAGGGATGTATAAAGCTAAAAGAGAAAAACTTCTGCCATCTAGGAATAGTCCTAATATATTATTAAAAGAAATAAAACTGACACAGAATTGCATTTGCAAGAGAATATCTATATGAGTAAAAAATTCATGCAGTATGGAGAAGTAAAAAATTAAAAAGTAAAGGACATTTTACCCACCCCCAGGTGGCTCTCCAATATTATCTACTATTAGCAATGTTTATGTCTTTTTTATTACCCAAAAGAAAGTATATAATACAATGTTCTGAAACTTAAATTAAAAAAATATATCTTGGCGAGTTTTACATATATGTGAACACAAATCTACTCCATTATTTTTACCACTGACATAGAATCCCATTGTAAGATGAACCACATACATTGTGGAAATAAAGGAAGACCACCCAAATGAGAATGGAGAGAGGTCATTTATTCAGAGTTTACCATAGCAAAGGAGTCATCGACCATTGCTTGTGTTTGGTAGATACTCAAAGGCTATCAGGGAACTGGGAAATCTTTATAGTGAAAAGGGGAAAGGTTTAGGTATGTACTATTTCTGTTTCATACATTTTTATTGCTTCCATATCCTCTTTCCCAGAGGCATTATTTAACTCTATTTTCTAATTGCTTCTCCTGGAATTTGTGCATCTCTGTAAATAATGTGCATCTCCATAAATAATGTGTGTATCCTGCCATGTTATAATTCATGAATTTACTTACTGGATGTTATGGTGACTCAGGATTGAACTTTCTTATACTGTGTCTTGTGCTTTCTTCCCTCTTCTCAATATAGTTATATTAGTGTTTATTCTATTTGACATTCATTGGACTTCCTTTACCTGAGGAATCATGTCTTTCAAAACTTTGGGAGAAATCTCAGCCATCATCTTTTTGAGTATTGTCCTTCCCCTTCTCCCCATAATTTACCTCTAGAGCTCAGAATAGACATATTAAGACTTCTTACCCTTTTCTCCATGTCTTTTAACCTCATATTTTTCATATAATTTTTTCAGATGTATCATCCAACTCACTGATGCTCTTTTCAACTTTGTCTATTCTTCTGCTTTACATTTGTGTTGTTTTAAATTTTAATTACTATATTTTTTCACTTCTAGAAATTCTTTATTTTTCAAATCTTCTTTGTCATTTTTATAGTTTTGCTTCAATCCCCTCTTTGATTTCCTTGCACATATTTCCTTACATATATTTGATTTCCTTACACATATTTCTGATTCCTTACACATATTTGTTTATACATAATTACTTTATGCTCTTTATCTAATATCTCAGATCTTTATGGATATGCTTTGGTGTTACAACTGATTTTCACTGAACATAGTTTATTACTTTAGATTACTTCTGACTTTTTTTTTTTAATGTGAGCATATGCTTATTGTAACCACCTCTGGGAATCCTGTGAGGTTTGGGTGAAAGGTAATTTTATTTAGAAGGGATTTGCCCTTGTTCCTATGGAATACCCAGGGGTACCATCAACTGGTGTCCATTTTTAACTAAAATTCTCACCCTGGGCTTTTGCATTTATGCCATGGTGGGTGGCTTTGATTTTGGGTTTTGAAGAAATGATAAACTTTCTTTTCTTTCTATCTCTGTTGTACAGTTTTTCTTCTTTTTCATTATTTTTTCCAGGGTGTGGCTCTCCTTCAGCCTCAGCTTTAGGTAGGGTTGTCATTAGTCTGGTTCTCTGCTCTACCCAGATCCAAGGCTTAGTTGACTTAGTACTCCAGGCCTCTCTACCACCTACCCAAGCCTCTGACCACCAGACCACCAGGCTCTGATGATGTTCTTAGGGTATGGGACAGTTATCATTCCTGGAGCAGTGCTTTCACCTTAATGAGATGTGATTTCTCTTATTTCCTTGTATGTTCTACTTATTTCAAAGGTTTTATTTTCCTGACATTTTTTTTTGGTGATGTATTTCAGGAGGATTTTGGAATCTTTAGTCCACGAAATTACTGGAAAAAAATTTTTCAGTTGCCTTTATGTATTGTAATAAATTCATTTAATTTTCTTCCTCAACCATATGTGGAAGATGCAAGGCAGAACTATATTTATTTTACTAGTAAGTACTGCTTCCATTA
Source organism: Aethalodelphis obliquidens (assembly GCF_003676395.1). NCBI lineage: Eukaryota > Metazoa > Chordata > Mammalia > Artiodactyla > Delphinidae > Aethalodelphis > Aethalodelphis obliquidens. The sequence goes on from NW_020837945.1 coordinate 16,181,858, forward strand.
CTACTGGCATGGGTTTGCTGAATAAAGCAAAGTCTTTACAGGTTAGACCCAAGTTCCTGAATCCTAAATCTATTGAGAATTCATATAAAATATTGTGTTGAATGGCAGCTCCACCAAAATACCACCAAATTGTTGATAAAACAAAGCTGAGTTTATTCTTACTGTGGAAAAGAGAACACTACTTTGAGAGAACCTTGTTAGTATCTCAGGTGGAGGAGGACAAAACTGAGATATTTGTGAGATTTTGAACTCTGGTTTAAGGCAGGTCTTTCAGTGCAGGGACTTGGTTGTGATCGGGTAAGAATCATAATATAATTGTTTAGTTCTGTTGTGTATAGCAAAGATTTTGAAATAAGGGTTTCAAAGAGTCTTGGGCTATATTTTTTCTTTTGGTTCTTTCTATTGAAGATTTGAGGGGTATTTCAGGAAGATCTTGGAATGAAAAATAAAGTGATTTGCAACTGTTATATTCCTGGGCAAATAAACTTTTATATTCCTGGAATAGTAAAGTCCTGTTGATGGAAACAGTAAGACATATGAGTGTAGATGCTTTCAGTTTTCAAGTGGAAAATAGTAGCTGTTTGAGAACACTTTATAAAATGGTACAACTTAATGATAAAAGGAACATCATTCACAGAACCATGCATTGCTGCACAGTTTGAACAAAATATGGCTATGGTGTTAAATGCACTTTTCTCAACAAAACTTTCAATTGTTATATAATGATAGATGTGATCTCTGAAATTATATAAAGTAATTAAAGTGATGAGACAATTTTCAGCACTTGGATTTGTAAAATCTGAGGTGACATGTTCAGGAGACTACATTATTGAGATGTTCATTGTGATGCCTTTAGCCCTATTGTAAGGATCTTCTTTCTTCTGTAATCCCATCAACATTCTCAGACTCCCTTACACAGGGACAACCAGACGGCAGAAAAGCCTTCTTTGAGGGTTGCATGCTTTGGATGAAAGAGAAAGAATTCCTAAGGGGGTCTTCTGGCTTGAATCTTGCTTTTGTGCCCAATAATCTAAAGATATTGTATATCATTTAATCTAAGACACCGTCAATTGGAAGAAGATCCATTGTTTTATGTACTACAACAGAGGAGCCCTACCAATTGAACTATGTAGTAATGCTCTCTTATAACCTAGAATTTTTATTTTATAGTCATTAAAATAGTTCTTTTATATCTAGAGATGTATTTTTATCACATATCATTCTTTAGCATAGGTAAAAAGAACATATGCCAAGTAAATTGTTTATTCTTAAGATGCTTTCACATAACATCTCTTCAGAAATGCTTTTTGACTTGGAGACATTGACGTTAGTGCTTTTCCAACAATATCATCATCTGTGCCATTAAGAATGTTGGTAGCACAGCATTTCTTAAGAATATTCCTCTGCTGTTTCTGAAATTCTCTTCCAATGACACCTATTCTGTAAACCTTGATGCAATATGTAAACTCTCTGGATCTTATGAGCCAATATCAAGGGAAGATTTTCAGGTAACAGTCAGGATTCACATTTCTTCATCAAAATGTCCTTAAATAGTTTGCTGGCTGATAGTTATACCACCAGGAAAAATATCAATTTGGCTTGTATGAGGTAATGGCAATTATGGTATGACAACAGCCTGGCTACTAGCAATTATAAGATCTCATTAATTGTGTATCTTAGAATGAATGAAATGAAAATTTGTATTAAAAAAGCTACCAACTATATTTTTTCCTCTTAATCTTTCCTAATTTATTCTCTACTATATAATCTTGTTAACTTGATTTTCTTAGCCCTCTGGGGGAACTTCATTCTTACTTTAAATATTTACTTCTAGGACTGAGTAAGCTGGCAAACCCTCTGCAGAGCCTTGGAGGGCTGGTCCCCTTTCCTTTTCTTTTTTACAATAGGAATAGAAAAGAGTTTTATTTGAGCCAAACTGAAGACTATAGTTTGGAAGCCAGCTTCCCAGATTACTTTGAGAAACTTCTCTAGAGAAGCCTGGTTTTCAGTACAGTTTTATGTCTTGTGAGAACAAAGAACATCAAACAAGTCAGGGATACATTCCTTCAAGGTTTATAAAAACAGATCAGCTCATGCACAATTAGTCAGTAATGCCTTGGCACCTGGTAAGGGAGTCTTAGTATGGAAGGAGTACCAGCACTGGCATCCCAGGAAGGGAGGCATTTAATCTTTATTTTTAGCATGGACATTCTTTACTTCTGGTCAATGCACACCTTTCTTTAATAATTAAAGCAGATGTACAATGTATGTTTGATAGCACAAACAGGCTATTTTAGTTAGCATAAAATGCAAGTTAACTCATGTATAAGCCAGAATGACTTGCCCATATCTCAATATGTGAACATTTCTTTTATCACAGGTTACCAGAAACTTAGTATCTTAATCTCACCCTGAAGGCTATAATGTACAATTTGCAGAATGATATTTTACTGGTATAACATATTTGATTCCTGGGTGGTATAAGAGGAAGTTTCAGTTGCAAGCTAGAATATGACATCAAATTAAGGAACTGGCCTTGGAAAGTTCACCATCTGAGAAAGAGATGTGTTACTAATATGTCCATTTTGGATTAAGTTATATAACCCAAGGTGTCCATGTGTGTGAGATGGACTACCATCTGGTCCTGGAATGAAGTAAGACTAATAAATTCACTTAAAATGTCAGCTTCAGTTTAAACTATAAGAACTGAGTGGTCCCCAAATAGAAAACCCAATAACTAAGTCCTTTGCTATTCAAGTTTCTTTAACACTCAGCAATAAACTAATCCCCAACTGCTGGAGTAACCTCAGTGGTTCTGACTCCTTTTTAGTGAATTTGTATTATATGGTGCTGATTATAATATTTTAAGGGAAAGCATAAAAACGGTTTACATATTTTGGAAATATATTCTCTAGTCTTTAGGAATGTAGTAAAGAATTATATCTACTCTACATCATCAACAATGACTTTTAAGGCACTAAAAAATTGTTTTTCTTTCTTAATGTATCAGCCATTCCAAGCTTCTATGAAGCTTTTTTGCATTTCAGGGTTTCCTAAGACCACTGGACCCAGCTCAGTTTTCTTTTCTAATTCATAAATATAAAAGATTTATATTTTTGGTATGGAGGGGCAAGGGATTTACCCTTGTCCTTCTTAAGTTAACATAACAAGATTCATTGGTTCCAGAGCAAAGGCTGTAATCTACCTTGGGTATCGAGGTATGGGGAACTCATTATTATTAAACTCTTATATACTTAAGTATAAATCCTGAGCTTGCTTACTAAATACAAAAGGCATGGCCCATGGTTTCTCTTGGTTTCTTTCTTAGTTTAACTTTCTAGTTGAGGAAGGAAAACTTGTACACAAATTTGAGAATAACAGCAGGAGCAGTATATGTACACAGCAGAATGAGGGGCAATGGCAATAAATGCTTACAGATGTTGAGGGGGAGGGGTAATTTTTGGCTGATGAGTTGGAGAGAGTTTAGTGAAGGAGGCATAGTTTGTGGTGAGTTTCAGTGACATTATCTTTTCACTGGTTTTACAGGGAACACGGCAAGCACTTTGCTTTTGCATGAGAAGGCTTTCTTTAGTTCATTAGAGTTTCTTGTTGTAGCAAAGCCAGTTGGACTTGGTAAAAATGGCTGGGATGGTGCACCAGAAGCCAGGAATGCTGTCATTTTTTGCTTAAATGGGTGGGGAGTGGGGCGAGAGACTAAACAGGATTCAGCAAGCAACTTGTTGGGGAGCTCTGCCCATCCCATCCTCCCTCTTCCCCCAGGTTACATTCTTTTTCTGAACCATCTGACCTTGCAGGGCCCAGTACATAACTGCTCCCTGCCCTGAGGTGGAAAAGTATAATTCACTGGGCCCATCGTGATGGGAATGGGTCCAAGAGAAAGTGTAGTGAGAACTTTTCTAGGGTCTTCCTTTTTACTTTTGTTCAGATTTGGGAGAGGATGGTGGTGGAGAATCACCTGCTTCTTTCGCAAAGAACCTCTCTGCCCACCGGTTTCCTCCAGCCACTGCTTCTCACCAAGCTCATTTACATAAGAAGTGCATCAAATGGTAAAAGCCAAGTCACATGTAAACTATATTCGGAAATTAATGATGTTCACTTTTAGCAACAAAATCTCAGTTTTTGCATACTGTCAGGTTTCTTAATGATGTTTCAGAGATTCAGAATTATCATTTAGCAACTGTTTGTATATGAAAATTTGCTGCCAAGCCACTTTTATGCTTTGTCAGTCAAAATGACACTTGCAGTTGTCAGGTGTGACCTAAGCTACTTTAAGGGTAAGGGGAGTTTTGGAATTAAGCTTTTTCAAAGAAAGTTCAGTCACCAGAGTGAACAGCCAAACTTTGAATTTGGAAGAAAGCAAAACTGGAACCTTCTGCACTCCCTGAGGGTGAAACATTCTTCAGTATTTCCAAGCAAAGGATTGGACCTGGGCTAATGCCCTTAGTGTTAGACTAAGGACTAGCGAATATGCATACTTTAAAATAAATAAAAATTGCTACACTTTTTAAATGGGCACATATATCTTTCCTGTCCCATTTTATTTTATTTTTTTGTGGTATGTTTACTTAGTTCTCTTAAATATTTATCATTTTAAATTCACAAATTAAATAAAATGTAAAAATCTAATAAAAGCCTATTATTTAAAAAAAACTAATAAAATTTAAAAAAATCTTAGTTTCACTGCCTCATTCAAGACAACATTTACATTTAAGTATGTTTGTATTTCCTTTACTAAGATATATTTTTTTTCTTTTAAATCATGGTTATCTTCATTGCTAAGATATAATTTTCAAAAAGGTAAAATCATGACTCATGAAAATGTAAACATGTATCAAAGATGATATTAAACTCCCTAATTAATGAGAGAACCAGGAAGATGTTCAAACTTGTTCAAATGAAAATTTGAAGAATATACAAACATATATACACACACATAATCAGGAGTGCTGACATGAATTTACTAATAGGTGGAACAAAACTGATTAATATCCTACAAGATGATAAAATATAATCTCATGATGTATGTTTAGGGTCATCTGCAGGCTGGGGATAAATATTTCTACTAACAAACTTCATTTGCAGTGATATAAATAAGAATCATTTACATTACCATCAGTTTTCTGCAATGTGACTTCTACCTCTGCAGAGCTTTAAAATCACCTAATCATTAGAAATAGAATCAAATGTACATAGTTAAAAAGAATCAGATAACCCCTGGCTTCCATAACTCCACTGAAAGGACAACCAGTAATCTCTTTTGCCCATTTTTAACTGTTGGACAATTTTCCTGACATTACATTAAAAAAAAAAATTGGAGTATAGTTGATTTACAATGTTGTGTACTGCAGGTGTACAGCAAAGTGAATCAGTTATACATCTACATATATCCACTCTTTTTTTTAAGATTCTTTTCCCACATCAGCCATTACAGAGTATTGTGCCCTGTGCTATACAGTAGGTTCTTATTAGTTATCTATTTTATATATAGTGGTGTGTATATGTCAATCCCAATTTCCCAATCTATCCCTCCCCTCCACCTTATCCCCTGGTAACCATAAGTTTGTTATCTACATCTGTGATTCTACTTCTGTTTTGTAAATAAGTTCATCTGTATCCTTTTTTTAGATTCCACATATAAGTGTTATCATATGATATTTGTATTTCTCTGTCTGACTTACTTCACTCAGTATGACAATCTCTAAATCCATCCATGTTGCTGCAAATGACATTATTTTGTTCTTTTTTATGGCTAAGTACTATTCCATTGTATATATTTACCACATCTTCTTTATCCATTCCTCTTTTGATGGGCATTTAGGTTGCTTCCATGTCCTGGCTATTGTAAATAGTACTTCCATGAACATTGGGGTACATGTATCTTTTTGAATTATGGTTTACTCCGGGTATATGCCTAGGAGTGGGATTGCTGGGCTGACATTACATTTAATTACATTTCTGACTTTGGTGAGAGGTAAATCTAATCCTTTTCAGGTGTCATTTTGGATGGAGGCATGATACGTTGTACATCCTTACAAGTTCATTAGTTATGGTGTAAGGCCTAAAATTAAGGTCCAATATTATGTGCTGCCTTGACATCTGAGGAAACTGAGAGGGCCTTGAATGGTCCAATCGCAAGTTCTCCTCCCCACTCTTCTCCCATTGATATTGCTCTTTAGTCAAACAACTCTTCTTATCAAGGGGACAAGGCACATTTCCTGCTTAATCCTGAGTAGAGATGGTGTTCTCTGCCAGCCCACATAGTAACTCAAACAAGCCAATCACATCCTCCTGTGGTAACCAGGGGCACCTCACCCTCTTGATACTGCAAAGCCTGCCTCCCACAGACCTTGGTTGTTCACTCTGCACCCAAGTGCAACCCTTGTGTGTCTCTGTGCAATGTCTTTGGCTCCCAGGCTATGAGTATCTGTGACTAATGCTACTGTCAGTCTTATCTGTCCTGTGTTGGGTGTCAGGGTTCAGCCATCACCATAGTTGGAGGGTAGGAATCTCTCCTTCATCAATAGGTAAATAGGGGGTGATTACAACATCAGTTTAGAGAGTTGAATAAGAGCAGAGCAGGGGAAGGGAAAATAATATATCATCTAAGGGAAAACAGACCAAGGTCCAGCAGAAATGGTGAGTGAGACTCATGGGCTGAAAGAATGCTCTAGGTAGAAGAAAATTCATGTGTGAATATTAAAACCAAAGGGTCTAGCTTCTTCAAGAGACTGAAAGTTTTTTCAAAATGACTGGAATATATGGAGAATACAAGATCATGATTGCTTAGAGATAACCTGGACGGGTAAGATGTAGCAGTGAAAGCCAAGTTTAGGAATTTGGACTTTATCTTAAAAGCAATAGGAATGATTGAAGAGGGTGTTATGTGATCAGGGTTGTGTTTAAAAGAATCTTTATGGCTTTAACAGAGAGTGAAGAATGTTTAGAATAGAGATTGGTAGCTAGTAAGGAAGTCATTAAAGCAATCTGGGTATAAATTCGGTGTCTTTTCCAAGAGTACGAATAGTAGAGATGGAAATAAATGGGCTTAATTTAGGAAATATTGAGAAATTAGGATTCAGTGGGTTTGGTGATGAATTGGATGTGGGTAGAGTTGCCAGATTTAGCAAATAAAAATACAGGATGTTCACTTCCATTTGATTTTCAGATAAACAACAAATAATTTTTTTAGTGTATGTTACAAGCAATTGCTGGATCACATACAAATTATTAATTGTTTAACTGAAATTCAAATGTAGCTGGGTGACCTGTATTTACTTGACAATGCTAAATGTGTGGTTGAGATAGAAGGAGGAGTTAGATGACTCCCAGGTTTTTGAAGTATGAAGTTGTTAGAAGAGTGAAACAAGGATTTTCTATTTACTCAGAATATGAATGCTTATTACAAATCAAACATTCCACAAAGAAAACCCACTTCAAAAACACATCTTTGGGAAGGTGATTTTACATTTTGATCTTCTTCATAAAACATGGTATATTTTGATTTTTTTTCCTCGGGAGGAAAGGAAGAACTGTCAGAAATAGAATAAAGTAAAAGATGGGAGGATAAAGTAGCAGTATATTGTGAAAGGGAGTTCTGTTTAGGGGCAGATGAGTGGGGTCTAAGGTGAGAAGACCCTGACCTTGGATTATTTTGATGTCAGGTGACTATAGTTATGCTTGTTTCTGCTTTTCATTGTGGTTTTATATGAGTTTCACTTTATATTAAGGGAGGTTGTTCTACTCAACAAAGTAGTAGGGTTTATTAACTTTCAAGGTCAAATAAGTGAGATTCTGGTTATTAAATCTCAGCGTCTAAAGGTAATGAATCACAAAGATTAATTTGGCATGAATCATAAACCAAAAAGTAAAAGCTAAACCTATAGAACTTCTCAAAGGAAACATAGTGGATACCTCACAATCACAGGATAGACAAAGATTTCTTAAATAAGATGTGGAAGGAAAAAACCATAAGAGAGGAAAATTGTAAGTCAGATTTTAGAAAAATTAAAATTCTGTTTATCAAAGACATTGTTAAGAAATTGAAAGGACAATCCATAGATTGGGCAAAATATTCAAAGTACATATATCTGACAAAAGACTTGTATTAAAAATATTCTTAAAACTCCTAAATCTCAATAATAAAAGACAAACCTAATATAAAAGACAAAAAACAGAAAGATATTTCACAAGAGAAGATACATGAACAGCCAATAAACTCATGGAAAGATAATCAACTTCGTTAGTGTTCGGGGAAATGTATTTTCCTGAAGTCTACAATGAGATAGCACTTAACACCCACTTGAATGGCTAAAATTAAAAAGGCTGATGGTACTGTTGGCGAGGTTGTGGAAAAATTGGAACTCAGACATGCTGGTGGGAGAATAAAATGGTACAACCTCTTTGGACAATGGTTTGGCAGTTTCTTATAAAACTAAACAAATATCTATCAGAAATTCCTCTCCTATGCATTTATACAAGAGAGATAAAACATACACCCACAAGAACATTTATATAAGAAAATTCATGGATGTTTTATTCACGATAAACTCAAACAGAAAAGAAAATCCAAATAACCATCAACCAGTGAATAAACAAGTTGTGCCGTGATCATACAATGCAGTAACACTCAGTGAAAAAAGAAACAAGCTACTGATACACAGAACAACATGGGTGCATTTCACAACTTTAAGTTGAGTGAAAGAACCCAGGTGCAAAAGAGAACATACTGTATGGCTCCTTTTATGTGACTTTATATGATATTACAGAAATCTAAACAATGGTTGCGCAGAGGTGGTATGGAGTGGGATAGGCTGGAAAAGGGAAGAGAGGGAACTTTCAGGGGTGATGCAAGTGCTCTGTATCTTCATTGGGTTTTGGTTATGTGGGTGTACACATTGGCCAAAGTTAATTGAATTCTACACTTAAAAGCTGGGCATTTTTCTCCATGTAAATTACACCACAATTAAAAAGATAATAGAAAAATAGACAGTGATAGAACTCTTTCTTATTTTGTGAGTAGAATAAATTACACAGATGAAAATGCAAAGGCAACACAAGTCATCATTGGAGAGAAGGGTAAGAGGTTCAGGTTTGCACTCTAGATTCTCTTGATATCATCCAAATGTCTTAAACTCACCATCCTCTCTGAGACAATCTGGATAAAATTACACATGTAAATGATCTTAGCAGAAACCCAAGTGGTAAGTACGTATCGGGAAATATCAGTCTTTTTCTTTTTCTCATATGTGTTACTCTCCTGAGTGGTGACTGATGAATAAGTTGAAGAGTTTGTTCAAATCAGTTCACATAGTGTTGGTCTCATGCACACAGAATCAATCAACAATATCTAAAAAGAGAGAAAGTCTTGAGAGAAGATTTATGTATTTTTAAAGAGCATATCATGTTTGCAAATTATATAACATTGTTTTCAAATATTTTGCTTCTTTAATCACTGGGAAAACTTTTTAAAAAAGAGCTACTCAAAATTATTTCTTTTTAAGAACTACTTTCAAACATATTTTTCTCTAGAAAATATTTTTCCCAAGAATGAATCTCTGTCCTGTGTCTTATGGAACACATTTTGAAGACACTATTAGTAATTTAAAATATTCACAGATTCTCAAGTAATGCTGAGATGACAAATCAGCTTATTAAGATAACTGAAATGAAATAAAAAAGTACAAGCTTTGTAGCATGCAAGTTAAAACTAATGAACTAATGAAATTATGATCATATTATTTACAGGTTAAACATTCAATTCAAACATCTCTCACGTCTTTAGTGAGAATTTTCAAGAGGTATAAAAGGGAAATCTTGTCTTATGGAGATTCCAGTAGCATGCTGTTTCTTTAAGAGAGTTAACAAATTTCTTCCTCTCAGTAAATTTAAGATTTATGAAATAAACACTCTACTGAATGAAGAATAAGGGACATACTATTTCAATTTAAAATGTTATACCATTTCTCTTTCAATAAACAATCAAAAAATGAAGAGAGAATATATTTTGCTTCTTTCTTTAACAGGTTTATAAATGATACCTGATTTTAACATGGGTGAAAAATAAGTACATGAATACTGTTTCTGTATACAATTCTATTTTAAAGCCTATATTCTTACTATTTAATACAATTTTCTAACACAAGAGACATAGCCCATGTCAAAACAGGAGCGCAGAGCCAAATGTGCTTATGAGAACACAAGCCTTCTGGAAATTAAAAAGAAATGTTGAGGGGCTTCCTTGGTGGCACAGTGGTTGAGAGTCCGCCTGCCGATGCAGGGGACACGGGTTCTTTCCCCGGTCCGCGAAGATCCCACATGCTGTGGAGCAGCTAGGCCCGTGGGCCATGGCCGCTGAGCCTGTGCGTCCGGAGCCTGTGCTCCGCAACGGGTGAGGCCACAACAGTGAAGAGGCCCGCGTACCCCCCGCCCCCCCCCAAAAAAAAACAAAGAATGTTGAGGATGGCTTTGAACTTCCACAGTGCATAGAATGCCTCATATTAACTAGACTTCAAGAGACTGGAATACTCCAACTAACTGTTGATTTATAGGTATTTTAGTTTTACAATTCGTCACCTTTCTGAGTTTACTAATTTTCCAACTGGGGCTTCTAGATATAAAATTATATCACCTGTAATAATTGTAGTGGTGTTTTCTTCCCCTTTAATATTTTCACATTTCATTTATTTTTATACTGTATTTCATTGACTGGTACTTACAGGAAAATAGTTATGGAAAAATGAGCATCTTGCCTGTGACGGATTTAATAGAAATGCTTTTAAATTTCACCATTAGACCTGATTTTTGCTTATTTTATTTATATATACATAAATGTGTATAATTTTCTACATTTAATTAATAGTCATCTATTCTTATTCTAAGTTTAAAAAAAAACAATCAGGAATAGAAGTTAACTTTTACAAATTAAGTTTTGGGTACCTATTGGGGAACCATATGATTTTTCTCCTTGGACTTGTGATAAATTATACCTATAAAGTTTTACTGTATGACTTTTATTTGCAAATATTTTATTTAGTACCTTAAAATCTATACTCATTAGTGACATTTGTCTGTAATTTTTTGTGATATATAAAATTTTGTTATTACTAATATGATTATACATAATGAATTTTTTTTTGTAAGATAAGGGATAGTTTGAATAACAAAACATTATATATTAAACATTTGAAAAAATTCACCCCTGAAACCATCTAGGCCTTTGGAAGGTAGTCTTTGAAACCATTTCAACTAATTCTATGATTATATTATTAATTGTCAATGAATTCATTAACCCATTTTATTCAACAGAGATTGAATTGTTTATTAGTTGAACTTTTTTCCACAAAGTATTTAAGATGGCTAGTGCAAACATTAAAAATAGGAATTTGATCTTAAATTGCATGGTATATGCTACAATTCAATTTTATTAATGAAAAAGCTATAGTTCTATTATATTCCATATTTATGTTGAGTGGAACAACACCTTGTGTGCGATATAAAATAAAAATAACTGATTAATGTAGCATGTCGAGAATCTGTTTCTGCCTGAAACTTGAGTCATAGGTTCTTCTGAAATAAGGGAGTATGTTTTACTCATATAGGAATATATATTTTATTATCTGTATCCATACAGTGCTCTGGCATATAATGAGTGTTCAATAAATACTTGCTCCTTTTAAAAAAACATGAATGAATCAGCCAATATAAACACACCTTTTTTTTTTCTTCTTTTTTTTAGGATTGGCAGAGCCGTGCTGAGCACCATGGCACACGGACTCCTACTGGTGCCATCCCAGCCCTGGGAGCTATAGCATGGTCAGAACAAGTGTTTCTGTTCCTTTTTCTCTTAGAAACTGCAAAATACATCAGGCTAGCAGCTGGTGCTGGATTTTCCCTCACATATCCTATTGGAGGTTAATCATTAGGGAGAGGAAGAAATACGTTGTTTTGTTAGGATTGGTAGAAACAAAAGGAACGTTAAACGATGCGATAAAATGTTAAGATTTGCATTTGGAAGGAAAATATGTTATATATTAGTTGTTAAATGCAGGTTTTATAAAAAATATTAGCCAAGGAGGTGAAACACAATATCCTGTTTAGACATTTTGCTTTCAATTTTCGTAATAAAGTTACCATTTATTATGCTTATGTAACAATTAAAACTCATTTACTCTAACAACAATAATAAGTAGTTGCTAGTTGCTTTTCATTTTTATCTCACTTATTACACATACCAATTCTATGAGCGAGGCAATCTTTTAATCCCCAGCTCACAGAGAAGTAAACTGAGGCTCAGAGGGAATGCATTCGTAAGTTATGTGTGGAGTAAGTGGGAAGCCAGGCTGTAAATTCACACTTGTCTGGCTTCAAAACCATGCTCTAAAATACTAGACAACATCATCTGACCATTTCACTTTAAGTTATAAAAATGTTTTAAAGTATTCTCTCTAGGTCTCTTCTATATCACCCCTGTTCCTTCACCATATTTCATTGCTTCCTGAGAAATCAAGTGGACATACATTACTTCAGCAAGCTGACTCTAATATTCCAGTCTCTTCAGCTTTTATCACCCTATATGTTTCAGCTTGCGTATTTACATGACCATCAGAGCCAAAGTTTGTTCATATGACATAAAGAGCTATGCTTTTTTTCTTGAATAATCAATCACTAATAATAGTCTGGATGCTTTTTACAACTAATTTTTGCATATGGAAAACATTTTAACAACCTGATAGATAATACAGAGAAATTATATGAAAACTATCAGCATGTTCAAAATAAAGTTCACATGCAAGGCATTTCAGTTATTTGATAAAACTGTCATAAATTTATACAGCCGTCATCTCCTTTTGCAAATTTCTGGAGCAGTAAATGATCTTCTCCAACCTGTTAGTTTAGTTTCAGTTTTGGAATAGTAACTATTTCTCTTGTTTACGTTCAGAGACGTTTTAAGCTAGCAACCTTCCCAAGAATTGAGTACATAAAAGGTCACATTGACCCTGACTTATCTGAACATTTCCAAGTTTTCTGGCTCACCCAACAGGGCTCTAGATAACCCAGTGGCTACACAGCACAAAAAAGGTCACTGCCAAAGACATGTCTTGCAACATTAGGGCGGGTTTGCATTTTTTTTTTTTTGGAGTGAGTTTCTCTCCATATGAGATGAAGCAATTTTCATTTCTTCCAGATTAAAATTTCATTTCCTATAGAAGCTATCTTCTTTAGCTAACTCACCCTAAATGCATGCATTTTGGGATAAAAATATTGAAACCTATGAGGCCTATTATAGATCAAGCAAAGGATAAATAGGGTGCATTAATACAATAGAATAATAAATATTAATTTATATAAATATAATAGTATATAAAACAATTATGTATCATAATTATAAAATATTACATTTATACATAAAATACGTAATTGCAAAATATACCATATATTATATAATATGTATTAATTATGTGTTATAATAATATAAATACTAGTAACTATAATAATAAAAATAAAAATAGAAAGAAAGCAAGGTAAGAAAGTTTGATGGCCCAAGTAGTGCTTGAGCTCAGAAGAGTACTTTGCATGGTAGAATGGCTGTAAGGTGGAAGTGACACTCTCATATAACCTTTCTTATGTAATATTTTGCTGACCCTGATGATACTAATTCAATTACTCTATTTTAAAAATACACTGTAAATCAAATATACTTCAGTAAAAAAAAAATAAAAACATTAAAAATAAATTAAAAAATAAAAAAATACAGAAAAACACACAAAAAAAGTAAAAATCACTTTAATTCTACTACATTTAGCCCCATGAATTTATAAAAAGAAAGGCATGAAAATATATCTTCTATCTCTCCAGTTCTTCCTACTGAAATAGCCACTGTTTCTCGTTCGTTTTTAGTAGTTTCTAACAATGCGTCTTGAAGTGGCTGCCACCTCATCACCAGAAGCTCTGGCTTTCCCATGACCTACCAGTCTATCAAGAAGTACAGCCTGAGCCATAATTGGGGCTCAGGAACAGTGCTCTGCTATCTATTTGATTCACTGCTTCCCTGTCACATGTGAGGGAGCTCTGCACACAACCACTTTTTAACTGCTTGGCATCAGGGCTGCCTCTTAGACCTGGACCTACTCCTTGCTTCTGCTTCTTTCTAGAATCAGGTGCCCAAACAGCCTGATGCGTGCTCATTTCTGCTTGGGAGCGCCTCTAGTTCTTCTCTCCATCCCCTGGCTTCAATGTGAGATGCAGCTCCATAAACCCCTACTTCTTAGATGCCTTCATTGAAACACACAGATTCCTTCTGCTCCAGAATTTTATTGCAATTTACTGTGGGGTGTACAGGATGTTGTTATACATTACTGGGTGCTCCCTTTAGCACTGAAGACACTCATTCTTCCTGCTGCAAAGAATGTTACCTGCTGACAGAGCACAGCTGAGTCCACCTTCAGGAATTGCCCGCTGCCAAAGGAAACAACATTGCCCATGGTTATGGTTATGAACCTTAAGGGTGGAACAGCCCACCTTCAATGACTGGTTGATGAGAAGGTGCAAAGGTGCTAAGAAGATGGCCCCCTTTACCCATCATTAAAGGGCCAACCAGCTTTAGAGCTCCCTGAGGCATCACTGATAGCCTCTACTGCAACTACATCATGGTTCAACTTCTCCCTCTGATCAGTCCTGCTGCCTCCTCCCACCTCCCTTACAGGTGCTCCTGAGGACTGTCCTTAATTAACCACCTGCATACACATCCCTGTCTAGTTTGTTTCCTGGGCAACCTGACCTATGGCATGAGGGTAAAAAGAATAACATTAAAAGCTGCACAGGTTTTAAAATTATGGTCCCAGGCCTTTAATTTCTGACTCCTGAAATTGTAAATTGTTACTCTGATGGTATTCTGCCCTCCTCTATAAATTGGAAACAATAAAAGAGCTATATGAAATCTATTTTCTAGGAAGATTATCTAAAGGTAATCTGAATAATAGTTTTCCTTTGCCTTGTGTTCGGTGACAAGTTCTCTAGGACCCTGTCCTACCCAAGAATTGTCACTTCTCAGATGTACTTATTATCCCACCTGACTAGTAAATGGTCATGGAACAATAGATTTATGTATATGATAACAGTGGGGAGGCTGACCAGTAAGTTGTAGTTCCTGGGCAGCAGAACCAACATACATACTAGCTGGTTGTGAATTTACTTGTAAAATGTGAGTGTGATCCAAGTCCCATATTAAGCAAGCCCTGGAACTTACAAGACTGAAAACTCCTTGAGGGTAGGGCCAATTTTGATGGTAGGTACTCAACCTACATATGCTTTATTCCTGAATTAATATTCCTCTTCTACATGGAAGTAATAGTCAAATACAACCTGTAATATATTGATGAATATGTTAACCGATAAAGCATACAAACAATAAGTGGATATTTCTTTCATTCTTTAGCATAGAATTAATTTGACATTAGGGATATTCTGAACATCAACAATATTCCTTAGGATTTGCTATATATATAATCATGTCTGAATACACTTTTATTTCCTTCTTTCCAATCTTTATGACCTTACTCAATTTTTACAACCTTATTTCATTGGTTAGAACCTCTGGAACGATACTAAATAAAAGTGGTGAAAGTCAACATCCTTAATCTTGAAAAAGTGTTCAATATTTCACTGGCAGTAGGTTTTCAATAGATGTCTATTATAATATTGAGTTAGTCCTCCTGCACTTTTAGTTTACTGAGATTTTTTTCATGAGTTTTTGTTGAATTTCTCAACTTATTTTGCATGCATTGATATATGCACATGCTTTTTCTCCTCTATTCTGTTAATCAATTACATTGATTGATTTACAGTTGTAAAGTCAGTCTTGAATACTTGGTCATGATGTATTGTCCTTTTACATATTGCTGGATTTGACTTATTAATATTTTGATAAGAATATTTACATGTATATTCATTAGGGATTTTGTTTCTTGTAATGTCCTTCTTAGGTTTTGGTATTAAGGCTGTGTTGATCTCATAACATCAGTTGAAAAGGTATTCCCTCATCCTTTATATTCTAAAAGGGTTTATTCAAGACTGGTATAAATGTTTGATGGAATTCATCAGTGAAATCATCTTGGTCTGAAGCTTTCTTTGTAGCTTTGTGGGAAGGTTTCAAATTATGACTTCAATTTCTTTAGTGCTATTCAGATTTTTCTCTTACTTTGCATCAGTTTTTGTGAGTTGTGTTTTTTTTTTTCAAGGAATTTATCTATTTATCTCAGTTGTCAAATTTACTGAATTATTTTGAACATAAATGTCTTCAAAATATTTCCTTAATAACAATTTGATGTAGGATCTGTAGTTATGTCCCCACATTCATTTCTAATGTTGGTAACTGGTTACTGATGTTTCCTTCCTTCCTCCTTCCCTTCTTCACTTCTTTCCATTCTACCTTCCTTTCTTTTTAAAAATTAGTCTTTTTAGGTGTTTATATACTTGTTAATCATTTCAAACCCAACACTTGGGCTTTGATTTTCTCTGTTGTGTTTTCCTGTTTTCATAATATTAATAATTTTTTTATTCTGTGTCCACCATGTGCATCATGCATTTTATAACATTTATCTGTAATTCTCAAGATAATATTGCAGGGAAAATATTACTTCTCTTAGTTTAAATGTGTGTAAAATAAGTCACAAAGAGGTTAATTTTTGTGTGTGTGTGTGTGTGTGTGTGTGTATCGTATAAGTATATTTGAATTTAGAACCATATGATCTCAAAGATGATGTGTTTTACTACATTATAGTGTCTCACAGCAAAGTTGTAGAGTGTTTGAATATATGAATTATGATTCTAACTCCAGTTCTTGCCTCAGTAGTAATCAACACCACTAAACTTATCAGCATCAATACATTAGGGATGCCTAGTTTGCATAGCAATACGATAAAACCTATAACCACTTTTGATGAGGTAGTCAAACCAGCATACATACTAATCACATCTAGAAACAACATATTGGTGTTTTATAATTTGCAGACAGGCAATCTTATCAAGGATATAAACAGCAAAATTCCTGGAGGAACCAACCACAGAATGGGAGTATTACCTTTTATTTCTCCATCCAGTTACTCTCACTGAAGCACAGTATTCTCTCCCTCTGCTTTCCTCCCTCTAGAAGATCAAGTTTTTGGAGTTTGCTCTAATGAGTGATTTCCTATTGGATCCAGGCCACAGTGATGGTCTAAGAAGATGCCAGGAGAAAAGATTCAACCACACCTGATGGATTACAAAAATGACCCCAAGTCTTTATTCCTTAGAGACTAGTGGACCATGTTAGGAACATCTAGGTGCTTTAACCTCTACCCTCAAGGTATATGTGTGTTAAGGTGAAATGTGTATCAATAAAAATATTTGGTCTGCAGGCTTACATGATTTTATTTTGGAAAATCATCTGAGATGTTGGGGTAATCCTACAGTATATATAAGTAATTTGAAAGGCTACCTCAGATCAGCTTTCTGTTTATTACATCAAAGTCAGTGGAGTAAATGAAAAAATGATTTACTTTAGGTCTTAGACCTCTGCAGTACTGGTTAAAGACAATAAAAATGACTACCAGGATGACCACATTTTTTCTTTGAATGTTTCATCTGCTCACAAACATTTCTTTGAATGTTTCATCTGCTCATCTGACTGCCCAGATTTCTTCCCTTTACTACTTATAGTAAGAAGCATCCAATCCTGAACTTTTAGTGACTTTTTCTTTCTCTGCTTTCTTTTTTTCTAATGAAATGTATTTATCTGTTTTCCCATTCATGCAAGTTCTAAGATGAGAGAAGGTAATCAGATAAGCAAATTCACTTTATTGATGACCAATAAAGTCTTCACATAGGTCATTGATACACTTACCCAAATATAAGAAAAGGTAATAATAAAAATATCATAAACCCTAGGTGGTGGTTAATTCTGCCAATACATGAGTCTGTATATAAATTGTACAGAATGTTCAAACCAGGCTAATAAACTATGAATTAGTCTCCTGTTAATTGGACTTCCTCATCTGTGAAATTGACACAATGATAATATCTCTCTCTTAAGGTTTGCCATAGTGATAAAAATGAGATGAAAAAGTTTTCAGTTTTGTGCTTGTGCCATATTAAATCTCTACAGAATATTAACTACATAATAATTATTATTTCTAGAAATTTAGCAGCTTAAGAATATGTAGATTTAAAAGGATCAGAGTTTAATCTTTTTGTGAACACCTTACTTAGGAGAAAAATGTATTTCTAAAATTAAATTTGTACAGCAGTGGTTTTTCCATCCATTCCTTTTGCAATTAGTACTGCCCCTTTGGACAATGTATAATATTTACACATTTCAAGAGTACTTTATAGCATTGATTGGTCGTATTTCATTAATAAGGGTATAGGTTTACCAAAAAAACCCTCTGACTTGAGAAAACATGAAGGCAAGGTCATAAAGACGAGCAGGGACCAGCCATAAATCAAATAATAGTGACAGTTGGGCAAGTGGGAACCAGATGAGGGGAAGTGATGGACTCTATAAGGCAGACTAAAACATTTCCAAATACTGAGTAATCCACCCTTCAGTTCTCTCAAATGGCACATACTAATTTTTATAAATGACATGTTTATAAATGCCTTCATTACAAAATAAAAATTTCTAGACTATCATCATGAAGGGACAAAACACACAAGGAATTAATAAGGTCCCAAATCTACATGAGACAGCCAGACACATAATCATATTAAGACAATACAAAGTGGCCAACATTCTATTACAGCCTGGAGAAAGAAGTTAAACTTTGCTTGGGGGCCTTGGCAAGGACCGTAAAAAGGCAGTGACACTGCATAAGGATTGCAAAGCATAAATAGGAGTCACTGAGTAAGAAATTAGGGGTTCTGGGGAAATAATCCCTTACTGAACTTGCCCTACATCTTATTCTATGATGTAGTGGTAAGTGTTTCATGAATATTTTCTTACTTGAACTGTATAACCACCATATAGAAGGATATTCTATATCTCTATTTTACAGGTCTTGAAATTGATGGTCATAAATAACAAATGCTCAAGTTTACACAGTTAGCTAGAGGCAGCTGTCCTCCAAATCCAGGACTGTATGACTTGATATTTTTTTCATTTCAAAACCTACCCCGAGGACATTCCAGGAAAAGATCCTTGAGTGGCAAAGTTATGGCATTTTGGGACAGAATGGTAAGTTGGAGAAAATGTAGGCCAGTGTCACCAGTGTGTAGCTCTGGGAAAGGGAAAATGTGCTATAAGGAAATAAAGTTGAAGTAGTGTCTTGTATTCCATTCTCTTTAAGGCTTATCCTGTAATTTCAATGTTTATATTCACTCACATCTACTCACTTATACAACTATCACCCTTACTTCTCTGATCGTCATATACATGTCATCATATCAAACTACAAACCCATGTTTCTAGGTTTATTCTGTCTCTGTTTTCTTTTACTTTCAGTATTATCTCCATCCTTATGAAAATAAAAATACACAAACATAGATCCAATATTTAGACCAAAAGTGTAGACATTCTGTTCCCCCAAGCCCCGGACTCCATCTTATTATCTTGAACTTAAGAAAGAAAGAACTTTAAATTAACCAATTGTAACTGACCTGTAACTATTCATGTGTTTTCTGAGGTAACTTTTTAAAAAATATGATTTACACTTCTGTTGGAAAGCACGCTGGCCAAAATAAAGTAAAGGCCAAACTTTCTAGTTCAAAATTCACAAGGCTTTAAGTTTGCAGTAGTGTTTCATTTCAAATAAAGGTGGTTTGGCCAGCTCTAGTCCTATTCTAGGCTGGTCATCAGAAGTCCCATGACATCATTCTTGAAATAATTAGAAGTGTTAAGCTTAGGGTTTTGGCCAAATTCCAGGTTAGGTCATCATGTTCTGCCTCTTAAATCCTCTCTTTGGATTGTTGGGAAGCTACAAATGAGGTATCTCCTCACTCTGCTCAGAATGGCCATCATCAAAAAGTCTACGAATAGGGACTTCCCTGGTGGTCCAGTGGTTAAGGCTTCACCTTCCAATGCAAAGGGTGCGGATTCAATTCCTGGTTGGGGAGCTAAGATCCCATATGTCTAGCAGCCAAAAAAACCAAAACATAAAACGGAAGCAATATTGTAACAAATTCAATAAAGATTTTAAAAATTGTCTACATTAAAAAAAGTCTTTAAAAAGTCTATAAATAATAAATGCTGGAGAGAGTGCAGAGAAAAAGGAACCGTCCTACACTGTTTGTGGGAATATAACTTGGGGCAGCCACTATGGAGAACAGTATGGAGGTTCTTTAAAAAAAATCTAAAAATGGAGCTACCATATGATCCAGCAATCCCACTCCTGGGCATATATCCAGAGGAAACTATAATTCGAAAAGATATATGCACCCAATGTTCATTGCAGCACTATTTACAACAGACAAGACATGAAGGCAATCTAAATATCCATCGACAGATGAGTGGATAAAGATGAGTGGATAAAGAATATGTGATATATATATATACACACACACATATACATACATAGACAATGGAATATTACTAAGCCATAAAAAATAATGAAATAATGCCATTTGCAGCAACATGGATGGACCTAGAGATTATCATACTAAGTGAAGTAAGCCAGACCAAGACAAATATCATATGATATCACTTATACATGGAATCTAAAAAAAAAAAAAAAGATACAAATGAACTTATTTCCAAAACAGAAAGAGACTCATAGACATAGAAAACAAACTTGTTACCCAAACGGGAAAGGTGGGGGGATGGATAAAATAGGAGGTTGGGATTAACATATACATACTACTATATATATAATAATCAACAAGGACCTACTGTATAGCACAGGGAACTATACTCAGTATTTTATAATAACCTATAAGGGAAAAGAATCTGAAAAAGAATATATATATATAACTGAATCACTATGCTGTACACCTGAAACTAGCATGACACTGTAAATCAACTATACTTCCATTTAAAAAAAAATAGTCAGTTGACACACATGCTTGTGTATGGTAGTAAGATACAAGTCAGTAGGTTAGTAGGTTTGGGAGATTCCTACAAAATTCTTTTACTGTAATAACTGAGGAGTTTTTATATTCTAGCAATCTATTGTTGTGTTACTAATACCCCAAAACTTAGTAACTTAAAACAATGACAGCATTTATTTTACTTATGTTTCTGCAATTTAGGTGGGGCTTGTGGAGACAAATGTTTCAATTCCACTTGTCATTAACTGGACCAGCCCAAAGGCTGGGGATGAGAATCATGGGATATCTTGATCATTTGCATGTCTGACAGATGATGCTGGCTGTCAGCTGGGACTACTGCTGGGGTTAAGGTCAGAACACCTATATATGACCTTTCCATTTGGCCACTTGGTTTCCTCATATCTTGGCAGTTAGGTTGTGAGTACCTGAAGAGAGAGTCAAGTTGAGGCTGAATCACCTTTTTCTAACTTATCCTTGGAAATTGTGTAAATGCCACTTCAGCATTGTTCTATTCTTGGAATGAGTCACCTTGTCCAGTTCATATTCAAGGGGAATGGAATTAGATGCTATTTTTTTGAAAAGAGACACGTCAAAAACTTTGTGGACATATTTTACAACACTGTACTTATCTTTATATCTTCATTTAAAATGAGGAAATGGAGCATCAGAAAGTGCTAGACTTGAGATTATATCTTAGGCTACCTGACCCCGACATTAATTTTTTTCTCCATGCTAAATGTATTAATGAATTTTTAAAGTGCACTTTTTATGATAAAGAACTTGTACTATTTTGTCTAAATCAGGTACTGGCAAACCATGGTCAGTGGCTAAATCTAACACATCATCTGTGTTTATAAGTAAAGTTTTATTTCGACACAGCCATATTCTTTCATTTATGTGTTGTCAATGGCTAGTTTTGCTCAACAATGGGGGCTGAATAGTTGTGACAAAGACCTTATGGGCTACAAATCTAAATTATTTACTATCTGGCCCTTTATAGAGAGCATTTGCCACACTCTGCTTTAAATTGCCCATTTTTGTAGACATCATTTCTCAGCTTGAGGAGATGGACCACTAGCTTAATGTTAAAACTGAACAATGGTGCCCTAGGCTGGTGGAACCATAAAACTTTTGACGTTTTGCCCCAGGGGCCAAAGTGTCTGGAGCATTGGACTATGTATTCAAAGCTGTGTACAATGACAAAGCAGTCTATAAAAACTACCCTTGTTATGTCCATCAGGGTTTAATCAGAGAAGTAGACCTAATAGGGATTTCCTATAGAGATTTGACCTTATGCAATTTTGGGAGCTGGTTCACAGTATATCAGAGGTTCTTTCTTCTGTATCTGGTACTGCAACCTGAAGTCATCAATGCAGGCATTCAAGAAGGGAAGCATGGACAAGCTGTAACCTCTGATGATGAGGTAGAACCTTTGAGGACAAACTGGAGCCAATGAGATGAGTGGACACATGCAGATGGAATGGGACTCTCATCAGTCTCCTAATACCGCTAAGCCTCCTACTTTGATAAGGGGGGTGTCCTGTAGAAGAATTTGGCAATTTGTGATTCACCTGGCCCAGGAGTCAAAGATGCAGTGCTGAAGAGGGGTCTACAGTAGGGACAGGAGATTATGCAGGCTCGAATGCTGCCACCATGATTAGTTACCAGGTAGAACATGGGTATGTAGCTACAGCATCTCATGTCCAGTTACAACAACTACAAAGGAAAAAAATCTGGTTGATACTTCACTTCTGTCTTTTAAATCCTATGCAAGATGGCTCTTGTCACCTACTCTCACAAGAAGAGAAGAAAATCTGGGATATGGAGATCCAGTCCACTTGACAAAATACACAACCACCATATCATGAAAATACAACTTCACAAAGTGTGTTCCAGGGCTCCCTGGAAGAATGTTTCACAGACATCTCAGAGTCTACACATCCTTACCAAACTGACTCTCATTTTCTATGTTCCACTCTTGGTGATGACACCACATCAACACAGATGTCCAAGCCAGAAACCTGCTACACTTTGTAGATTTCCTCCTCGTTTTCAGGCAATCTGGTTCAAGTGCCCATTCTACCCCATAAATATGTATCTAAATCTTTTCCCTTTTTGCACTGCCATTACCTTAGTCCAGGCATCAGCATTCACTATGAGATTATTGCAATGACTTGATGGGAGAGGGCCTCTCAGCTGCTAACCTTAAACTCCTTCAATCATCTTCCTGTCTGTTATACGAATAGGATTTCTAAAACTCAGTGACCTCCCACTAAGTTGAAAGTCATTTCATGTCTCCTCGTATTATTGAGGATAAAGTCTCAACTCAGCATGGCACACAAAATCATTCATAATTTGAACAAACTCCTCTTTCACTACTCTTCCACATTAAGATGATGCCCTGGCCCAAACACATTTGTAAGGCAAACAACATTCCACATTATTTCACATTTCCATAGCTTAGTTATGCTATTTCATCTCTCTTCTCTTCACTTCCTGATCAATGCCAAGAGTTTTTTTTTTTTTTCTTTTGTGGTACGCAGGCCTCTCACCGTTGTGGCCTCTCCCGCTGCAGAGCACAGGCTCCAGACGTGCAGGCTGAGCGGCTATGGCTCACGGGCCTAGCTGCTCCGCGGCATGTGGGATCCTCCCGGACCGGGGCATGAACCCGCATCCCCTGCATGGGCAGGCGGACTCTCAACAACTGTGCCACCAGGGAAGCCCCCTAGCAAACTTTTAATGGGAGGCTTTGTATCTCGTTCTATCCACTTGGTTGGATAGAATACAAACTCCCCAACGAAGGGCAGCAATTCTCTTCTCTTAGCTGGTCTTAGAATAAATGCAGGGGAGTTAGCAACTGAAGATACTTGAAGTCTGAGCTGAGAAAGCACCAAAGATTGTCATTCCTTGTGCCAGCAATTTTTGTTTTTCATTTGCCACGTGTTCTTAAAGCACAGAGAAATGTCCTTCTTGCCTCTGTCATATCTTATTTAGTTCAGGGATTCGATTAATTTATAGATACTAAACCTCATGAACAAACTTTTAATCCACCCTACCCATGTCTAAAATATTGACCCAATATTGTGTGTATTAGTTTGCTAGGGCTGCCATAACAAAGTATACTGTGTACTAGGTAGCTTTAAGAACAGAAATTTATTGCTTCACAGGCCTGGAGGCAAGAAGTCCAAGCTCAAGGTGTCAGCAAGGTGGCTTCTCTCTGAGGGCTCTGAGGAAGAATATGTTCTATCCTCACTCCTAGATTCTTGGAGTTTATTGGCAATCTTTCGTGTTCCTTCACTTGTCAACACATCACTCAATCTCTATATGCATGTATGTGTTCCCCTTTTTATAAGGACTCCAACTGTATTGGATTAGAGGACAACCTTACTCCAGGATGACCTTAGTTTAGTCAATTACATCTCAAAACAAGGTTACATTCTGAGGCACTGGGGGCCATTATTCCAACATGTGGGTTCTTGGGGGACACAATTCAACCTACAACAATATAGGTTGTAAAAAAGTGATTTATTTTTCTGTTGACCTTTTATATACAACACTGGAGAAGAATGTACAAGGCACTCAGATGCATTAGTAACCACAATGGAAAGATGAAAAATCATCTTGAAAATGATGATTGTTAACAAAATATTCATTTAGAAGATGAGCAATCAAAAATATTTCTGTTAGAAGTAATTTTCTGTGAAATTTTAACCACTTTCTCTACCACTAGTCTTTTGCATTTACTATCAGTGTGTCAATGTTATTTCAAAACTAGCCAACTGGACCACAGTATAAATCCAAGCTCTCATTTTCCTTCATTTAACTTTTCTATATTTCCCTTTTCAATCATTAATCACTATTGCTGATGACAAAGTTCTGAACATGCAGAGTTCAATTGACTTGACAACATGGATGAATTATGAACCAATTTGTGCTTAATTTTCTAGCTGTTGTTTTCCATCCAATCAGTTCAATCAAGCACCTTACATAAATAACAGGGAATAACAATTAGTAAATCATTGAAATTCAACTTATAATTCTGAGAAGTGAGCATATGTTGGCTTAATGGACATTGAGACTCTGGCAACTCTAGGCTTACAGCTCCTAGCCTTTTCTCCTCTAAAAACTTTTCTTCATTTCACATCAGTAATTAACTTATATTATCACACCTTGGAAATTCTAAGTGGAACTGGGTCTTTCCTGAAGTTGAAAGCTGGAATTTCCCTATTTTAACATTTGGGTCCTTTATTTTATTATTCTAATTTTCTCACTACCTTCTTGCTTGTTCTTCAACTCTTAACCATAATTGTCAGATTCTTGGACCTGCTGTGTTCTCCAGATCAAACATCCTTCTTTTGGTTTCATTTTTCTTTCCTGCCATTCATGGAATTTATGGTAAATCTGTCACTACATCTCAACAATCTTCAACTCTGGCTTCTTAGTAGAACTGGAGAAAAATCTGTACCTTACAAGGCTCTTTTGTTCACTATAAAAGTTCACTAGAAGGCAAACATAGCTTAAATTCTAGATTTAATAGTCATTGTTCTACAAATGCTTTACTGACATTATAAATAGGTGCTGTGGTGATTTGTAACACCTGTTCACAATATTTTCCATGTCAAAATACTTGTAACCATGGTATATAATGGATGACTTTGGGACCTCAGTTGCAGCTGAGAACTAAGTAAAATGTTAGGTCTTCCCAGAGTCACTACCTTGGATCAAATCCATGCAGTAGTTGGATGAGAGTCTATTCAAGCCTGAGTCTTGGTTGGGTTTCTCATTTTAATAAGGGATGTCAGTCTCCCTATGGGCCCATTAACGTATAAAACTCTGCTAGCTATTGCTTATGTGCCTACATGCCATATGACCTTCAGGTTTTAGTCAGAGAATATAATTTAAAATTCCCTGCTATGCAATTTTTTATCAAAAAAGAGTTGGGGGTAATAATATTCATGGAGAATTGACTAAAGAATTTGTAATCCATGTGCTTCCAGAAATATTCTAAATTCCACCCTAGATGATGATGAATTAAGCCATATTTTTTGTTTGCTCATAAAATTATTTTTATGGAAATTAGATGTTGGAACTTCACCATTGGTGTTATTTAGAGAAGCCAACTGGTAGGTTGCTTACTGTACTGCAAAGTGCCCTTTTCATCAGGATCCACAGGAAATATTTCTCTTAAGTTTCTCTATTAGAAAAAAGTTTTTCAGAGGGAAAGTCTATTTCATTCCCTGCTTCGTTAGATAGAAAACTTAGAATATAATTGTAGACCAGCTATATAAATATGATTTCATATTATGCATTTAGGGGTATAACTTTAAACTTGGCCATTTGTGATGGTTAATATTATGGGTTAGCTTGGCTGGGTCACAGAGCCCAGATATTGGATCAAACATTATTCTGGCTGTTTCTGTGAAGGTGTTTTTTGGATGAGATTAATATTTAAATTGGTGAACTTTGAATAAAGCAGATTATGCTCCATAATGTGGGTGGGCCTCATTCAATAGGTTGAAGGCCTGATTAGAATGAAAGACTCTGCCAGCAGATGATTTTTGGGCTTGCACTGCAACATTGATTCATTTTAGATCTCCAGTCTGCTGGTCCACCCTGCAGATTTTGGACTTGCCAGTTTCTATAATCTTGTGAACCAAATTCTTAAAATAAATCTCATTCTACTTATATATACATCCTATTTGTCCTGTTTCTCTGGAGAACCCTGTTAATAAATCATTATTCCTTCTATACTAATTTCTCTTTGCCTTAATTTCCTTACTCTGTTTTTTATACTACATATTTCTTAGGCTCTTACAACTCCTTTTAAACATTAAACATGGAATAAATATATAACTCAACAAGTAATACACAGAAAGGGTGACTTCTAAAAAATATTTAGAAAAAATGTTTATAGTGTCTTTTAAAACTAGGCTATTCTGTTGGCCTTGAAGGAGCAAACTTCCATATTGTGGAGAGAGCCACATGGCAGGAAATGATGGATGGCTTCTTGGAGCTGAGAGTGTCCCCCAACTGACGACCATCAAGAAAGTAGAGATCTTAGTCATTTAGCTGTATGGATCTGAATTCTGCCAACAACCAGCGGGCTTTAAAGAAGACCACGGGCCTCAGAAGAGATTACATCCCCTGAAACTTCTTGATTTCATCGCAGTGAGACCCTGAGCAGAGAATCCTGCTAAGTTCCTGGGCTCCTGATCCATGAACACTGAGAGATAATAAATTTTGTTGTTATATTTAATAAATATAAGCTACTATATTTGTGGTAATTTGTTTCACAGCAACAGAAAACTGATACAGAGAAAATCAACCAGACTTATCAATATCAAGACAAATTTTAGTAAAACAAATTAATCATGCAAATAAAATCAGATTTTCGTATGACTTGTTTATGTCAATGCTTTATGCCAGAAGGCAATGGAGTAACACTAATGATATTTGAGAAAAAAATATGAGCCAAGGGCTTTATATTCAGCCAAACTACCTTTTATCTATAAAGGCTGGTAGACAAACTACTATGAGCATATGAGAACTTAGAATTCATTGTTTTCATGAGTGCTTCCTGAGGAATCTACTAGAGAAAGATTTTTCAGACAAACAAATGACTGGAAAAGTGCTGAAAACAGGATTACTGTGAGCTTAAAATATATATTGACCTGTATAAGTCACATAAAATGATGACTATAGCAGAGAAGCATACATATGTAATAGCTATATTCTCTGGCAATATCAACATAGTACAAATATAAAAAATGGAGGCAAAGTGGAGAAGCCATATAAAATACAGAATACAAATTATTCACCTTATTTTTAATAATTGAAAACAAAAGATAATACTTCAAACCAAATGTGAGATAACAGGAGAAGAAAGGGAAAAAGAATATACTAGTTAATTTTAATACTGTTTGTAGTAGGAAATTCATAACCAAAATATACATAATTTATATGCATTATATTTGTATGGTATATAGTAGAAAATCAATTGATAATTGACCAAAAATGGAGCCTAATATAATTATATAAATATAAAGATATTGTATTCAGGTTACCCTTTGGAAAATCAGAGAAACTTTTCTATGTAGTCTTCATACACTACTATGGAGCAATTGTCTGGATAAGTGAAAATATGAGATGAAACCAATTTTGTAATATGCTACAGTTTATTAATTGTGAGAGAAAAAGTGTTATCCATATATACATCTTCTTTTATTAAAAAAATTAAAGGATAAACCATAAAATTAAAGAAGTTACATTGGAGATTGGAGGATAAATTAGGCTTTTTTGAGTACATGTCATTTTGCAGATATAATTTTTGCATCCTGTAAATAGTTTATATAATTATAAAACAAAATTCAGTTAAAATTGGTTCCTAATCAATTAAAAATCTAAAAATTAAAAATAATATGGAATAAATGACCATAAAAATGTGTCCAGTTAATGCATAATTTTACAGAGAAGATCTTTTGCATTTGGGTTTTAAACATCTCAGTTGTTTCTACAACCCAGCTGGTTTTCTACATCCCTCATGGGATATAGCCTGAGGACAAAAAATTCCCCTGCAAAATAAATTTTCTCAAACTTTTTTCTGTCACCCATCTGTGGTAGCTTTGGTAGTATTATTTGGTGCCTGTTGGGTGTGGCCTTATACCTCAGCTGGCTTTATACATAGTTTGACTTAAGAATGAAGTACTAGATTCAAATAAGTGAAATTTCTTTTAAAAGATCTTTTTAATAAAGAGAGTAAAAGAAAAAAAGTAAATGAAATGGGAAATGAATTATATCTACCTGTCTATTTATCTATCTATCTATCTATTATTTCTCTCTATTTATTCCTTTCCTGTCAACTTTCAATTTCCCTTCCTTGGTTTGGGAAAAAACCTAGTCAAGGCTTGTGACCTTAGGAAGAAGGGTCTTCTATTGGTTTGGTTAGGAGAGTTCTGCAGTGAGAGGGGAAAGAGAAGGATGTAAAATACAGCACAAAGCTATTTAGAAATATTGGTCAAAATGTTCCCAGTGAGTGGTTTTCCATGGAAGTTCCCGAGAGTTTTTCTTCCTTTTCCCCACACATTTCCCCTTCACACTATAGTACCACATTGAGAAAATAAAATAAAAGGTGTTTCTTTTTTGGTGTCAGCAAAAAAAAACCCTTCACCCTCTTCCTTTCTCCCCCAAATCTCTTAGCCTTAGAAGGTTTTGGAGACCCAGTCTGCCTTGGAAATCAACTGATGAGATATCTCATGCCAATCTCTCTGTACTTTTATTCCTTCATAAATTGTCTTAGAGATGCATATTACATTGCATTATGAAAATCTTGCTTATTACCTTGTCCTTGCATAACATATATCAAATGTGGTTGATTTTTTCTTTCATAAAATAGTGAATTTCCTGACCCAATGGGAAAAAAAATTGCTAGAAGCTATAATTACGTGTTCAGAATAGTTGTGAAATGCAGATGCTAGAGACATAACAAGCATCTGAAAGTATTATTGCAGTTTGTACAGTTGCCTTTTTGAAAGGCAAGTGCTGAACTTCATCTTCTTAATTTTTATTTTTCAAGCTGAAGCTTGCAGAGAGTGACTGTACTGGAAACTGTCACTCCCTTGGATTAGGACCAGTGCCAATGATGTAATTGAAGGGGATAAGGATAAAGATAAAGGTTCCCCACTTAAGAGATGATTTATCTCATCAAATGGGATAAATGTAAAAGTCTATCATCTCTTTCTTCACCTTACAGCCTTCATTACTCATCCTGGACCCACCCCATGTTCCTTCAAGTGAGCTATTTCAAGGTTTGCACTCCATGCCCCAGCAGCCTTTCTTTTTACTCTCTCCCATTGAAGCCTTTCACAAACTCCAAACTTTGATCAATCCTTTTTTTCTCCTCCATCTAAGTGTGGGATATTCCCATGAGCACTTAATAACACTAGGTTATCAAGATACTGGGAGGTCTTCAAGGTGCTGGGAGGGGAGTGAGAGGGTTTTACATGTGGGAAAGATGTGAATTGTCATGGTAGGATGTCTGCAAATATGGCTGCCAATTCTTCCCATGTCTGTTGGTTATGTGCCACTCCATTCTCAAGAAGGGGAGCCTATTTCCCTTCCTACTGACACTGTGACTTCCTTTGACCAATAGAACACAGAGAAGATGCAACTGTGAGATCTCAGAGTTTGTTTTTTTTTTAACATATTTATTGGAGTATAATTGCTTTACAATGGTGTGTTAGTTTCTGCTTTATAACAAAGTGAATCAGTTATATATATACATATGTTCCCATATCTCTTCCCTCTTGCGTCTCCCTCCCACCCACCCTCCCTATCCCACCTCTCTAGGTGTTCACAAAGCACTGAGCTGATCTCCCTGTGCTATGCGACTGCTTCCCACTAGCTATTTTACATTTGGTAGTGTATATATGTCCATGTCACTCTCTTCCTTCGTCCCAACTTACCTTTCCCCATCCCCATGTCCTCAAGTCCATTCTCTAGTAGGTCTGTGTCTTTATTCCTGTCTTGCCCCTAGGTTCTTCATGACCCTTTTTTTTTTTTTTTTTTTTTTAGATTCCATATATATGTGTTAGCATATGGTATTTGTTTTTCTCTTTATGACTCACTTCACTTATGACAGTCTCTAGGTCCATCCACCTCACTACAAATAACTCAGTTTCGTTCCTTTTTATGACTGAGTAATATTCCATTGTATATATGTGCCACATCTTCTTTATCCATTCATCTGTTGATGGACACTTAGGTTACTTCCATGTCCTGGCTATTGTAAATAGACCTGCAATGAACATTGTGGTACATGACTCTTTTTGAATTATGGTTTTCTCAGGGTATATGCCCAATAGTGGGATTGCTGGGTCATATGGTAGTTCTATTTTTAGTATTTTAAGGAACTTCCATACTGTTCTCCATAGTGGCTGTATCAATTTACATTCCCACCAACAGTGCAAGAGGGTTCCCTTTTCTGCAAACCCTCTCCAGCATCTATTGTTTGTAGATTTTTTGATGATGGCCATTCTGACTGATGTGAGATGATATCTCATTGTAGTTTTGAGTTTCATTTCTCTAATGATTAATGATGTTGAGCATTCTTTCATGTGTTTGTTGGCAATCTGTATATCTTCTTTGGAGAAATGTCTATTTAGGTTTTCTGCCCATTTTTGGATTGGGTTGTTTGTTTTTTTGATATTGAGCTGTGTGAGCTTCTTGTAAATTTTGGAGATTAATCCTTTGTCAGTTGCTTCATTTGCAAATATTTTCTCCCATTCTGAGGGTTGTCAGACTTAGGTTTTAAAGAGCATTATTGGCTTCTTGAAATCCAGCATCATGCAAGGGAGCTTGAGCTTCATCAGCTCCTAGAATTTTTAGTCACTGTGGATGTCACCAAATATTGAGAGTAAAGCCATCTTAGAAGTTCAGCTCCAGTCCAACACCCTGTTAAATGTACTGTAATATCATGACCAGCAAACCACCCACCTAGCTGAACTCAGCCAATCCATGGAATTAAGAAAACTATAAAGCTTGTTGTTGTTTTAAGCCACAAAGACTTGGGATAGTTTGTTAGGCAGCAATAGATAACTGATACAATCACCAAGTCTAAACATGATTTTGCTTGCACATACACTTCCATTCTCAGAGGTGAAATAGAGTGTGGTTTAGTGAAGTAGTTGTTGGGGATGATGGAGCCCTTCT
Source organism: Aethalodelphis obliquidens (assembly GCF_003676395.1). Lineage (NCBI taxonomy): Eukaryota > Metazoa > Chordata > Mammalia > Artiodactyla > Delphinidae > Aethalodelphis > Aethalodelphis obliquidens. Next base: position 16,213,601 of record NW_020837945.1, read on the forward strand.
TCAGTTTTCCCCCCACTTACTCCCATACCCTTGTTCAAGAAAAACTGACTGTTAAATGAGGCAAAACTGACTGTATTCAGAGACTCCAGTATAAACTGAGTTTCACTCCAATTAAGACAACATTGACTGAGGTTTTTAAAGGGAGAACAGATAGGGAACAAAAAAGGACCATAGGGAAGTAAAATGGGAAGAGACTAGGGGGGAAAGTGGAAGTAGAAAAATTACAGAAGGAGATAGGCAGATAATTACTGAAAATGGTTTAGCAAGGTGGGTTGGGACAATGTACTTTTTTGCAGTTTGGCAGCTTTGTGTTTTCTTGAGCAAAGATAGCCTGAGGGTTAGGGTTACTTTTAGGATTATGGTCTAGTGCAGGTGGAAGCCAAGTTGAAGTTTGGTCAAGTCTCTTAGCACAGTGTTTAGGCAGGTCCTCTGTGCCACGTGGGAGTTCACAGTTCACATCCTTCCATGCAGATGACCTCAAGTCCTTCTTCAGAGATGAGATAGGGCATGAACTCTGCCTCCACACAGATACATTCTTCATGGGAGGATGAGGTGTTCCTCTATTTAAATTTTCCATCTCTTCTCTTTGCTACCTCCCACTTTATTTCCTTATGGATTTGCTTCATAAAATAGCACTTCTTCCTTCTCTATTTTCTATCATAACCTCTGCAATAGCTCCTCCTCAATATTTCAAGTCTCTCCACTATTATATGATTCTTCTCTCACCTTGAACTCTTTCTAAATTCTTTTCTTTTTCTTTGCTTCATGGCTGAGTTCTATGGGTATTATTTACACACACTTTCCTCACTTTTTATCACCTACTCTAAGTAAATTTCCATCTCAATTGAACTTTTGCCAGAACAACTCACCCATGATTTTTGAACTTCCAAATCTAGTGAGAATACTCACCTCACCTGTAAACTTATTTTTCCCAGTGCTTTTGTGGTTTTTCCACTCATCTTTCTCACTGTTTGTTTCCAGTCATGTTTTAACTGCTCATCAATCACTTTTTTTTTAATGTAGGGTTGTGGACCACTGTTCTTTATTCAAGCCTCTTTTCTCATTAGACTTTCCCTGATTTAACTCATTTATTATGTTACATGCCGAAGATTATTAATGTATGTTTTTGTTCTAGTCCCTGTTATTGAATTATCCTACTGTCTTTTGAAGCTCTCTGCCTGAATATGTGAGAGGTAATTCAAACTCAGTAATTTCTTGCTACCACCCCTGACATTCGCTAAACCTTGGCTCCTGTGTTTTGTTTGTTAGCATAATCATTTTGCCAGGTCAGAAACATGGGCTTGATCCTACTCTTCTGGACTTCCCCTTACCTTCTGAATCTTATCAGTTTCTGTGTCTTAAATATATTATGATTTCCACCTCTGCTGGTCATTTCCAATTCCACGGCCTTAGCTAAGATCTCTTGCCTAGACAGTTTCAAAAGTCAGTTTTTGAAGTTGCTTTTCCCTTTTATTAATTTTTAATCTCTCTGTATTCATACCAATAATTTTTTTGAAATGAACATTTGATTACATCGTACTTTACACTTCAGCTATACTCAGGTCTCAGCTGAAGCATCATTTCCTGTATGAAGCCTCTGTAGTACTTTCCTTACCACTCTTCACTCTCTTTGCTCTTCCTACTCTACCTTGCACAAACCTCTAGCAATGCACTCAGCCCACCATTTTGCAGTTTACATGTTTTAAGGTCTTAAGGATTGCAGCTTCCGTTGTTGACCTCTAGAGATCTGTGTAAAGAAGCTTGGGCTCAGTCAGCCCCCAGATGTTTCAGTCACAATGGGTGAGAAACCAGATCAGAGTGTGAAACCATCTTAGAAGTTCCAGCCCCAATCAAGCACCCTGAAAGCTAAGTTTCTAGTTTCTTTTGTGAAGGGACTGTTGTTCAATTTTTGATTACCTATCATTTATCAGAGGGGTTGACAAAGTATACCATGGGCTAAATCCAGCATTTCTCCTCTTTTTGTAAATAAAGTTGTTTTGGAACACAGCCATGCCTGGTTGTTTGATGGATTGTCTGTGGCTTGTTTCATGCTACAGTGACAGAGTTGAACAGTCACAACAGAGATCCTATGGCTTACAGTGCCTAAAATATTTACTATTTGGCCTTATAGGGAAAAAGTTTGGTACTTCTGTTTGTGAATGAATGGACATAAAGTGCCATGAAAAGAATAGGTCATATTATGAAAAAAAGAATGGTGTATTATTTTGCAATCATTGTTGCTTTTGTTGTGGTCATCCATTTACAATGCTTGGTGTCAGTTTATTTATCTCTTGTAAAAATAAAATACAGTGTGTGTGTGTGAGTTGAAAAAAAAAAGAATGGTGTATTACTTAACGGTAACTATAGCTGTTATACAAATTAACCCCAATATTTTTGAATATAAACAAAGTCAAAGTTTCTGTGTAGTGCATATTAACAGTTAACAGGTTAGCAAGATGCCCTCCTCCACACAGTCATTTAGGGAACCTGGTAAATGCAAGTTCTTCAACAGGCAGCTTCCAAAGTAACCTTGGATATGAAGTAGGCTGTGTTCCCAGGAAGGAAAATAGAACAGAATATTATGGTAAGCAGATAGCAAACTCTGCCACACATAGTATCATCATCACTGGTATAATTTTATTAACAAGTGTCTCCTTTATGCGAACACTTGTTCAAGTTAATTTATTAAGCTAATGCTCTTTCACGTTAATTGCTTTAGTAGAAATCTTCTACCAGATATTACGGTGAGGTAAAGGACACTTTAGTGAGAGTGGTGACATTGGTAAGGACTCAGTCGGGGAAGAAAGCAAGTAACTTTTGGAGTATGGAACATTTTGAAGGGAAAGTAGGTGGTTTATTGTAGGGCTTTTGTCAGTCAGAAAAAGAATGGAGGCCTTGAGTTCCTAGGAGGTTGAGGTGAGAAAAGAGAGAGACAGTAAAGGAAATGTGAGGATCTGGAACACAAGCTTCACATCTTTGTCTTGGGCTTCTCAGAACACAAGGTTTCAGGGGACATATGGCAGAGATGATCAGGCATTTTGGGATTGTTTTTGAGGCTACCACAGAGCAGGATCCAATCTCTCTTCAGGCATGACTCACTTTTTTTTTTTTTTTTTTAGAAATTTCATGTAATGCCTGAAACATTTATATTAACATATTTCCATACAAATAACCCAAAGAAAGTTTAGTATATGTTGTTTTTGTTTGTTTATACTGCAGGTTCTTAATTAGTCATCAATTTCATACACATCAGTGTATACATGTCAATCCCAAACGCCAAATTCAGCACACCACTATCCCCACCCCACCGTGCTTTTCCCCCCTTGGTGTCCACACGTGTGTTCTCTACATCTGTGTCTTAACTTATGCCCTGAAAACTGGTTCATCTGTACCATTTTTCTAGGTTCCACATACATGCATTAATATATGATATTTGTTTTTCTCTTTCTGACTTACTTCACTCTGTATGACAGTCTTTAGATCCATGCACATCTCAACAAATAACTCAGTTTCGTTCCTTTTTATGGCTGAGTAATATTCCATTGTATATATGTACCACACTTCTTTACCCATTCGTTTGTCGATAGGCATTTAGGTTGCTTCCATGACCTGGTTATTGTAATAGGGCTGCAATGAACATTGGGGTGCATGAGTCTTTTTGAATTATGGTTTTCTCTGGGTATATACCCAGTAGTGGGATTACTGGATCATATGGTAATTCTATTTTTAGTTTTTAAGTAACCTCCATACTGTGCTCCATAGTGGCTGTATCAATTTACATTCCCACCAACAGTGCAAGAGGGTTCCCTTTTCTCCACACCCTCTCCAGCATTTGTTGTTTGTAGATTTTCTGATGATGCCCATTCTAACTGGTGTGAGGTGATACCTCACTGGAGATTTGATTTACATTTTTCTAATAATTAGTGATGTTGAGCAGCTTTTCATGTGCTTCCTGGCTATCTGTGTGTCTTCTTTGGAGAAATGTCTATTTAGGTCTTTTGTCCATTTTTGGATTGGGTTGTTTGTTTCTTTAATATTGAGCTGCATGAGCTGTTTATATATTTTGGAGATTAATCTTTTGTCTGTTGATTCATTTGCAAATATTTTCTCCCATACTAAGGGTTGTCTAATCATCTTGTTTATGGTTTCCTTTGCTGTGCAAAAGCTTTGAAGTTTCATTAGGTCCCATTTGTTTATTTCTGTTTTATTTCCATTACTCTAGGAGGTGGATTAAAAAAAGATCTTGCTGTAACTTATGTCAAAGTGTGTTCTTCCTATGTTTTCCTCTAAGGGTTTTATAGTGTCTGAGTCTTACATTTAGGTCTTGAATCCTTTTTGAGTTTATTTTTGTGTATGGTGTTAGGAAGTGTTCTAATTTCATTCTTTTACATGTAGCTGTCTAGTTTTCCCAACTCCACTTATTGAAGAGCTCCACTTATTGTTTTCTCCATTGTATATTCTTGCCTCCTTTATCAAAAAAAAAAGGTGAACATATGTGTGTGGGTTTATCTCTGGGCTTTCTATCTTGTTCCATTGATCTATGTTTCTGTTTTTGTGCCAGTACCATATTGTCTTGATTACTGTTGCTTTGTAGTATAGTCTGAAGTCAGGGAGTCTGATTTCTCCAGCTCCGTTTTTATCCTTCAATATTGCATTGGCTATTCAGGGTCTTTTGTGTTTCCATACAAACTTTGAGATGATTTGTTCTAGTTCTGTAAAAAATGCCATTGGTGATTTGATAGGGATTGCATTGAATCTGTAGATTGCTTTGGGTAGTATAGTCATTTTCATAATATTGATTCTTCCAATCCAAGAACATGGTATATCTCTCCATCTGTTGGTATCAACTTTAATTTCATTCATCAGTGTCTTATAGTTTTCTGCATACAGGTATTTTGTCTCCCTAGGTAGGTTTATTCCTAGGTATTTTATTCTTTTTGTTGCAATTGTAAATGGGAGTGTTTCCATAATTTCTTTTTCAGTTTTCTCATCATTAGTGTATAGAAATGCAAGAGATTTCTGTGCATTAATTTTGTATCCTGCAACTTTACCAAATTCATTGATTAGCTATAGCAGTTTTCTGGTGGCATTTTTAGGATTCTCTATGTATAGTATCATGTCATCTGCAAAGAGTGACAGTTTTACTTCTTCTTTTCCACTTTGTATTCCTTTTATTTCTTTTTCTTCTCCGATTGCCATGGCTAGGACTTCCAAAACTATGTTGAATAATAGTGGTGAGAGTGGATATCCTTGTCTCATTCCTGATCTTAGAAGAAATGCTTTCAGGTTTTCACCATTGAGGATGATGTTGGCTGTGGGTTTGTCATATATGGTCTTTATTATGTTGAGGTAGGTTCCCTCTATGCCCACTTTCTAGAGAGTTTTTATCATAAATAGGTGTTGAATTTTGTCAAAAGCTTTTTCTGCATCTATTGAGATGATCATATGGTTTTTATTATTCAATTTGTTAATATGGTGTATCACATTGATTGATTTGCGTATATTGAATAATCCTTGCATCCCTGGGATAAATCCCTCTTGATCATGGTGTATGATCCTTTCAATGTGTTGTTGGATTCTGTTTGCTCGTATTTTGTTTAGGATTTTTGCATCCATATTCATCAGTGATATTGGTCTGTAATTTTCTTTTTCTGTAGTATCTTTGACTGGTTTTGGTATAAGGGTGATGGTGGCCTCATAGAATGAATTTGGGAGTGTTCCTTCCCCTGAAATTTTTTGGAAGAGTTTGAGAAGAATGGGTGTTAGCTCTTCTCTAAATGTTTGAGAGAATTCACCTGTGAAGCCATCTGGTCCTGTACTTTTTTGTTGTTGGAAGATTTTTAATCACAGTTTCAATTTCATTACTTGTGATTGGTCTGTTGATACTTTCTATTTCTTCCTGGTTCAGTCTTGGAAGGTTATACCTTTCTAAGAATTTATCCGTTTCTTCCAGGTTGTCCTGTTTATTCGCATAGAGGTGCTTGTAGGTGTCTCTTAAGACGCTGTGTATTTCTGTGGTGTCTGTTGTAACTTCTCCTGTTTCATTTCTAATTTTATTGATTTGAGTCCTCTCCCTCTTTTTCTTGGTGAGTCTGGCTAATGGCTTATCAATTTTGTTTATCTTCTCAAAGAACCAGCTTTTAGTTTTATTGATCTTTGCTATTTTTTTCTTTGTTTCTATTTCATTTATTTCTGCTCTGATGTTTATGATTTCTTTCATTCTGGTAACTTTGGGTTTTGTTTATTCTTCTTTCTCTAGTTACTTTAGGTGTAAGGTTAGATTGTTTATTTGAGATGTTTCTTGTTTCTTGAGGTAGGCTTGTATAGCTATAAACTTCCCTCTTAGAACTGCTTTTGCTGCATCCCATATGTTTTGGATCATCGTATTTTCATTGTCATTTGTCTCTAGATATTTTTAAATTTCCTCTTTGATTTCTTCAGTGATCTCTTGGTTATTTAGTAACGTATTGTTTAGCTTCCATGTGTTTGTGCTTTTTACATTTTTTCCCCTGTAATTCATTTCTAATCTCATAGCATTGTGGTCAGAAGAGGTGCTTGATATGATTTCAATTTTCTTAAATTTACTGAGGTTTGATTTGTGACCCAAGATGTTATCTAGCCTGGATAATGTTCCATGTGCACTTGAGAAGAAAGTGTAATCTGCTGTTTTTGGATGGAATGTCCTATAAATATCAATTAAATCTATCTGGTCTATTTTGTTATTTAAAGCTTCTGTTTCCTTATTTATTTTCATTTTGGATGATCTGTCCATTGGTGTAAGTGAGGTGATAAAGTCCCCCACTATTATTTTGTTACTGTCGATTTCCTCTTTTATAGCTGTTAACAGTTGCCTTATGTATTGAGGTGCTCCTATGTTGGGTGTATATATATATTTATAATTGTTATATCTTCTTCTTGGATTGATCCCTTCATCATTATGTTCTGTCCTTTCTTACCTCTTGTAACATTCTTTATTTTAAAGTCTATTTTACCTAATATGAGTATAGCTACTCCAGCATCCTGTTATTTTCCGTTTGCATGGAATATCTTTTTCCATCCCCTCACTTTCAGTCTGTATGTGTCTCTAGGTCTGAAGTTGGTCTCTTGTAGACAGCATATATATGGGTCTTGTTTATATATCCATGCAGCAAGCCTGTGTCTTTTGGTTGGAACATTTAATCCATTAACGTTTAAAGTAATTATCGATATGTATGTTCCTGTGACGATTTTCTTAATTGTTTTGGACTTGTTTTTGTAGGCCCTTTTCTTCTTTTGTTTCCCACTTTGAGAAGTTCCTTTAGCATTTGTTGTAGAGCTGGTTTGGTGGTGCTGAATTTTCTTAGCTTTTGCTCGTCTGTAAAGCTTTTGATTTCTCCATCGAATCTGAATGAGATCCTTGCTGGGTATAGCGATCTTGGTTGTAGGTTTTTCCCTTTCATCACTTTAAGTATATCATGCCCCTCCCTTCTGGCTTGTAGAGTTTCTGCTGAGAAATCAGCTGTTAACCTTATGGGAATTCTCTTGTATGTTATTTTTCATTTTTCCCTTGCTGCTTTCAATAATTTTTCTTTGTCTTTAATCTTTGCCAACTTGATTAGTATGTGTCTTGGCATGTTGCTCCTTGGGTTTATCCTCTGTGGGACTCACTGTGCTTCCTGGACTTAGGTGGATATTTCCTTTCCCATGTTAGGGAAGTTTTCAACTATAATCTCTTCAAATATTTTCTCGGGTCCTTTCTCTCTCTCTTCTCCTTCTGGGACCCCTATAATGCGAATATTGTTGCATTTAATGTTGTCCTAGTGGTCTCTTAGGCTGTCTTCATTTCTTTTCATTCTTTTTTCTTTATTCTGTTCCACAGCAGTGACTTTCACTATTCTGTCTTCCAGGTCACTGGAAGATTCGTTCTTCTGCCTCAGTTATTCTGCTATTGATTCCTTCTAGTTTTTATTTCAGTTATTGTATTTTTCATCTGTTTGTTTGTTCTTTAATTCTTCTAGGTCTGTGTTAAACATGTCTTGCATCTTCTCTATGTTAAACATTTCTTCATCTTTGCTATCTTTGCCTGCATCGTTTTTCCGAGGTCCTGGATCATCTTCACTATCATTATTCTGAATTCTTTTTCTGGAAGGTTGCCTACCTCCACTTCACTTAGTTTTTTTCCTGGGGTTTTATCTTGTTCCTTCATCTGGTACATAGCCCTCTGCCTTTTAATTTTGTCTATCTTTCTGTGAATGTGGTTTTTGTTCCCCAGCTTCCAGGATTGTAGTTCTTCTTGCTTTTGCTGTCTGCCCTCTGGTGGATGAGGCTATCTACGAGGCTTGATGGGAGGGACTGATGGTGGGTAGATCTGGGTGTTGCTCTGGTGGGCAGAGCTCAGTAAAACTTTAATCCACTTGACTGTTGATGGGTGGGCCTGGGTTCCCTCCCAGTTGGTTGTTTGGCCTGAGGCAACCCAACACTAGAGCCTACCTGGGGTCTTTGGTGGGGCTAATGATAGACTCTGGGAGGGCTCACACCAAGGAATACTTCCCTGAACTTCTGCTGCCAGTGTCCTTGTCCCCACGGTGAGCCACAGCCTCCCCCACCTCCTCCCGTCTCTGCAGGAGACCCTCCAACACTAGCAGGTAGATCTGGTTCAGTCTTCCCTGGTGTCACTGCTCCTTCCCCTGGGTCTCGATGCACACACTACTTTGTGTGTGCCCTCCAAGAATAGAGTCTCTGTTTCCCCGAGTCCTGTCAAAGTCCTGCAATCCATTCCCACTAGGCTTCACTGTCTTATTCTCTAGGAATTCCTCCTCCCATTGCTGGACCCTCAGGTTGGGAAACCTGACTTGAGGCTCACAACCTTCACTCCAGTGTGTGGACTTCTGTGGTATAAGTGTTCTCCCGTCTGTGAGTCACCCACCCACCATTTATGGGATTTGATTTTACTGTGATTGCACCCCTCTTACTGTGTCATTATGGCTTCTCCTTTGTCTTTGGATGTGAGGTATCTTTTTTGGTGAGTTCCAGTGTCTTCCTGTCAATGATTGTCCAGCAGCTAGTTGTGATTCTGGTGTTCTCACAAGAGGGAGTGAGAGCACGTCCTTCTACTCCGCCATCTTGGCTCCTCTCCTCCTCACTTTTCTTTTGAACAGTTCCCCAAATAATAGCAATAGCAAAAGTAATGGAGAAAGCAGATTACAGAGTTCTAGAATTTTGATGATGGGAATGTGAAAACTATTAAATTGAAAATGCTTTCTTCTGGCAGATCAGGCCATTGTTGTATGCTGTATGATCAGGCTGTTGTATGCTCATTGAGTTCTGGGGCTCACTGAGGTTGAAACTTGGAGAAAAAAAATGCAGGAAAGATAAACTAATTCCTCAAAAGGGAAGTTATCTCTCTTTTGACATTAGGGGGGAAAAAGAGGGTGAGGTAAGAAATAAGGAATTTTAAAGAATTCTTTTCTGTCTAGAAATTTCAGGTTCCCAAATGTTCCATGAACTAATTAAACATGTACTGAACCATAAAAGAAAAGCTAAGATATATTCCCTCAAGTAGTTTAAATTTTTTATTTTATTAAAAAAAATACAGTCTAGTTGATTTACAATATTATATTAATTTCATGTGTACAACAGAGTGATTTAATATTTTTATAGATTATATTCCATTTAAAGTTTTTATAAAATATTGGCTTTATTCCCTGTACTGTGCAATATATCATTGTAGCTTTGGCTATTTGAGGTCTTTTGTAGTTCCATATAAATGTTAGAATTATTTGCTCTAGTTCTGTGAAAAATGTCATGGGTATTTCAATTAAGATTTCATTAAATCTAGATTACTTTGGGCAGTATGGATATTTTAATAATATTAATTCTTCCAATTCATGTACATGGGATATCTTTCTATTTCTTTATATTACCTTCAATTTCCTTGATTAATGTTTTGTAGTTTTCCGAGCATAGATCTTTCACCACCTTGGTTAAGTCGATTCATATATATATATATATATTTTTTTTTTTTGATGTGATTTTAAATGGGATTGTTTTCTTGCTTTCTCTTTCTGATGGTTCCTGTTTAGTCTGTGGAAAAGCAAAACATTTCTGTATACTAATCTTGTGACCTGAAATTTTACTGAATTCATTTATTAGTTCTAATAGTTTTTTGTCAGAGACTTTAGGTATACTATATATAGTATCATGTTATCTGTAAATAGTGACAGTTTTACTTCTTCCCTTCCAATTTGGATTCTTTTATTTCTTTTTCTTGTTTGATTGCTGTGTCTAGGACTTCCAAAACTGTGTTAAATAGAAGTGACAAGAGAGGGTATTTTTGTCTTGTTCCTGATTTTAGAGAAAAAGCTTTCAGCTTTTCACCATTGAGTATGATGTTATCTGTGGGTTTGACATATATGACCTTTATTATGTTGAGATATATTTCCTGTACACCAACTTTGATAAGAGTTTTTATCATGAATGGGTATTGAATTTTGTCAAATCCTTTTTCTGTGTTTATTGAGATGATCATGTGATTTTTATACTTCATTTTGTTGATGTGGTGTATCATATTGATCGATTTGCAGATATTGAACTATGCTTGCATCCCTGGAATAAATCCCACTTGATCTTGGTGTATGATCTTTTAAATATATTGTTGAATTCAGTTTGCTAATATTATGTTGAGGATTTTTGCATTTATATTCATCAGAGATATTGGCCTCTAATATTCTCCTTTTTATAGAATATTTGTCTTGTTTTTATGTCAGCATAATGATGGCCTTGTAGAATGATTTTGGGAATTTATTCATCCCAATTTATTAATTTCTTCTAGCTTGCCCAATATGTTCATATACAACTGTTTGTAGTATTCTCTTATGATTTTTTGTATCTCTGTGATATTGATTATTGCAGTTTATTTGGTTTATTTTCTTATTTTTTTTATTTGTGTCCTCTCTATTTTCTCCTGGTGAACCAGGTTAAAGATCAATTCTATTTATCTTTTCAAAAAACCAGCTCTTGGTTTCATTGATTATTTTCTGTTAGTTTTTTGGTCTCTATTTTATTTATTTCCTCTCTGATCTTTATTATTTTCTTCCTTCTGCTGACTTTGGATTTTGTTCTTCTTTTTCTAACTCCTTTAGATGGTATGCTAGATTGTTTGTTTGAGATTTTTCTTGTTTCTTGACATAGGCCTCTATTGTTATAAACTTCCCTCTGAGAACTGCTTTTACTGTGTCCCACGGATTTTGGAAGTTGTGTTTTTACTTTCATTTGTCTTGAGGTATTTTCTGATTTCTTTTTTGATTTCATCATTGATCCACTGATTTTCTTCAGTAGCATATTGTTTAATATCCATGTGTTTGTGTTTTCCCCATTTTTCTTCCTGAAATTGATTTCTAGTTTCATTCCTTTATGGTCAGAAAAGATGCTTAATATAATTTCTATCCTCTTAAATTTGTTGAGACTTGTTTTGTGACCTGGAATGTGATCTACCCTGGAGAACTTTCTGTATGCACTTGAAAGGAATGTGTATTCTGCTGTTTTTGAATGGAATGTCCCACAGTCATCTATTAAGTCCAACTGGTCTAATATGTCATTTAAGGCCACTGTTTCCTTATTGATTTTCTTTCTGGATAATCGGTCCACTAATGTAAGTGGGGTGTTAAAGTTCCCTACTAATATTGCATTACAGTCAACTTTTCCCTCAATTTCTACCTTTATATCTGTTAATATTTGCTTTGTATATTTAGGTGCTTTTTTATTAGATGAATATATATTAACGAGTACTATATCCTCTTCTTGTATTTATCCTTTATCATTATATAATGCCCTTCTTTGTTATATATTTCTTCTCTTGTTACAGATTTCATTTTAAAGTTCATTTTGTCTGCTGTGAGTATTGCTAGCCCAGTTTTCTTTTCATTTACATTTTCATGGAATACCTTTTTATATTCCCTGACTTTCAGTTTGTGTGTGTCTTTAGCTCTCAAGTGAGTCTCTTGTATGTAGCATATAGATGGGTCTCTTTTTTTTTTTTTATCCAATCAGCCACGCTATGCCTTTTGATTGGAGCATTTAGTGCACTGACTTTTATTTTTTTATTTTTGCAGTACGCGGGCCTCTCACTGTTGTGGCCTCTCCCCTTGCGGAGCACAGGCTCTGGACACACAGGCTCAGCGGCCATGGCTTACGGGCCCAGCCACTCCGTGGCATGTGGGATCTTCCCAGACTGGGGCACGAACCTGTGTCCCCTGCATTGGCAGGCGGACTCTCAACCACTGCACCACCAGAGAAGCCCTGCACTGACTTTTTTATTGAATTATAGTTGATGTGTAATAAGTTACAGGGTACAATATAATGATTCATAATTTTTAAAGGTTATATTCCATTTGTTGTTATTATAAAATATTAGCTATATTCCCCATGTTGTGAAATACTTCCTTGTAGCTTATTTTATACCTAACAGTTTGCACCTTTTAATCTGCTACCCTTATATTGCCCCTCCCTTTTCCCTCTCCCCACTGGTAACTAGTAACTTGTTCTCAATATCTGTGAGTCTGTTTCTTTTTGTTATATTCAGTAGTTTGTTGTATTTTTTAGATTCCACATATGTGCTATCATACAGTATTTTTCTTTCTCTGTCTGACTTATTTCACTCAGCATAATGCCTTCCAAGTCCATCCATGTTGCTGCAAATGGCAAAATTTCATTTTTTTTATGGCCGAGCAGTATTCCATTGTATATATATATATATCACATCTTCTTTATCCATTCATCTGTTGATGGACACTTAGGTTGATTCCATATCTGAGCAATCTTAAATAATGCTGCTATGAACATTGGGATGCATGTATTTTTCAAATTTGTGTTTTTGTTTGTTTCAGATGTATACCCAGGAGTGGAATTGCTGGGTCATTCATATGGAGTTTATTGACATTTAAAGTGATTCATAGGTATGTACTTATTGCTATTTTCTTACTTGTTTTCTGGTTGTTTTTGTAGTTCTTTTCAGTTTCCTTTTTCTTCTTTTAGTCTCTTCTACTGTTTGATGATTTTCTTTAGTGATACGATTGTATTGCTTTCTCTTTTGTTTTTGTGTAACTGTTGTAGATTTTTGATTTGTCATTACCATCGGGTTCATATATGTTGATTTATAATTATATATACTTATTTTAGACTGATAGTCATTTAAATTCAAACATGTTCTAAAAGATCTACATTTTTTATTCCCCCCCCCGCATTTTGTGGTTTTGCTGTCATTTTTCACATCTTCATGTTTATCCCTTAACTGTTTATTCTAGTATAGTTGATTTTTGCAATTTTTATTTTTACTAATGGGATTTTTTTTCTTTCCTATAAATTTTTATTTCTTGTAGCTTTTTCTCTTCTATTAGGGAAGAACCTTTAACATTTCTTTTGGGGTCAGTTTAGTATCGATGAACTCTTTTAGTTTTTGCTTGTCTGAGGAGTTCTTTATGGTCCCTCAATTCCGAATGATAACCTTGCTGGATAGAGTATCCCAGGCTGTAGGTTTTTTCCCTTTCAGCCCTTTAAGTATATCATGCCACTCCCTTCTGGCCTGCAATGTGTCTGCAGAAAAATCAGCTGATAGCCTTATGGGTGTTCTCATGTTACTCTTTGTTTTTCTCTTGCTGCCTTTAGAATTCTCTATCTTTAATTTTTGCCATTTTTATTATTATATATCTTGATGTGGGTCTGTTTGGATTTATCTTGTTTTTGACTCTCTGTACTTTCTGTATCTGGATATACATCTTTTTTTCTTCAGGCTTGGGAAGTTTTCAGCCATAATTTAATCAAATATATTTTTGGCCCCTTTCTCTCTCTCTTCTCCTTCTTAGATCCCTATCATGTGAATATTAGTATGTTTGATATTGCCTCAGAGGTCCCTTAAACTATCCTCATAAAAAAAAAAAAAACTGTTTTACTTTTTGCTGCTCTGATTGGTTGATTTCCACTATTCTATCTTCCAGACTACTTATGCATTTTTCTATATCACCTAGTCTGCTGTTAATTTTTTCTAGAGTATTATTCATTTCAGTTATTGTGTTTTTTAGTTCTGTTTCTTTTTTGTATTTTCTAGTTCCTTGTTAAAGTTCTCACTTTGTTCATTTATTCTTTTCCCGAGTTTGTTAGCATTTTTATTACTACTGCTTTGAACTCTTTATTTAGTAAATTATTTATCTCTGTTTCATTAGGGTTTTTTTCAGGTTTCTTTCTCATTCTCTTGTTCGAAACATTCTTCTATCTTCTCATTTGTTTAAATTTATTTGCCTCTATGAAATTAGGTGAAAGAGTTACCTGTCCTGGTCTTGAAGAGTTGTACTTTGTGGGAGCATCCCTATGCGGTCTGTATGTGGCCAGTGACTTTGGTGGGAGAGCAGGATCTTAAGTGAGCATGGGTCATGTCTTATCCCTGGGTGTGCTGACAGCTGCCATCTTGATGTGAGGTATGGCTACAGCCAGATCCAGGTGTGAACTGAGGCTTATCCTGTGCTCAGTGACAGTCACTGCCTTTTGAGGTGGTTGGGGCCCAAAGGGTTGGAGCAAAACTCCTGAGGGTTGGATCCAAGCAGGTTTCATTTCCTCTATGTATATGTGTACCCTCTCTGGGAATGGCAGCATCCAGCCTAGTGAAAAGCAATGCTGGAGCAAGAGAGGCTGGAGCAGGCATCTGGTGTGAGCTGGGTTGCAGGCTGGTGTGGTCCCAGCGAGCCAGTCAGAGCTTCAGGCAGTTTTCAATCTGCTTCCTCCATGCTCTTCCTGGGAGTAAGCAAGCATGTACATACACTCTTGCATGTATGAGCAGAGTCTCACTTTCTTATAGTTGTTTTCAAACCAGCTAAGTGGACTCCTTTTCCCAGCATTGAACCCCATGGCTGTGGTGCCCAATATGTAGCTTGAACCATTCACTCCCCAGGGAGGATCTCTGAGCCTGTGATAGCCACCCACCACTTCCACTGATGTGGGTCTCAATCTGATTGCTTCTCTACCCTTCTTACTCGACTCCAAGTGGATCCTTCTTTACAGCCTTTGTTGTAGAAGAGCTTTCCTGCCAGTCTTGTTTCCAGTGAGAGTTGCTTCACATGTAGATGTATTTTTGATGTGTTTTTGGGGGAGGTGAGCTCACCGTCTTTCCACTCTGCTATCTTGATCTTTCTTCTCCTTCAAGCAGTTTAGAGACATCACTTCACAATATAGGACAATATATAATGAAGCATAAATGTGTGGGATTCATTGTAAATATATGGTGAATTCTCTGCAGAAATAAGAGGAGGAACAAATCGTTATTTATTGCAAAAATAATGTTGAACAGGAAACCACCCCAAAACTTATTAGCTCAAAACAAAAATTATTAGTTCTCAGAAATTTACAGTTTGGCTGGGTATCTTTTAATCTAGGCCAAATACATCTGCCCTTGGCTGGGCTTATACAAATAGTGGGCCAGCTGATTGAGGATGGCCTCAGCCAGAAGAACATAGCTCTATTCCATGTGTTCTCTCAACCTCTAGCCTCCTTTCTGAGCTTGTTCTAGAAGGAATTTATCTATTACAACCATTGTCAAACTTTTTGATCTCAGGAACCCTTCATATTCTTAAAATTATTGAAGATCCCAAAGACCTTTGATTTAGGTTGGTTATAGCTATCAATATTTACTGTATTATAAATTAAAATGGAAAAATTAAAAGTCTTTATTACTACATTACAAATAACAATAATAAACAAAAGTAATAAAAAGCAATAATAAAAATTTTTAACATAAATGACATATATTTGTGAAAAATAACTATATTATTCAAAATAGAACATTGAGAAAGTGGCATTATTTTAAATTTTCCACAAATGTTTTTATTGTCTGGATTAATAGAAGTTAAACTCTCTTATCTACATCTGCATTGAATCTATTATGATAAGACTCTATGCAGATCTTTAGATGGAAGGGGGAGGAAATTGTAGACTCTCTAAAAGGGTCTTGGGGACCCCTAGGATTCCTTGGGCCATAGTTGGAGAACTGCTCTATTCAAGTTCTCTATAGAATTTATCATGGGAATCTTTGGGAAAAGAGTTAAAAATGTAAAAAAAAAAAAAAAAACATATAACAAATTCCCCACCCCCAAAACTGGCTATTCACGGTGAATGTTTAAAAAAAAAAAAAGTTTCCTCTAATTTGTTGTAACAAGAACAACAAAAAAAACTATGATGTTTGGGCCAGTGCCCCAAATCACTTAGTCTTCATGCCAAAAATGCAACAAATAAGAATTTTAATCATGGGAAAAAGTTTCAAAGGATCTGACTAAATGCCTAGTTTGAATTTGATAAAACTGTGATCTTAACTCCCATATACCATGCTTTATTGAAGGGATATTTTTTTCGTCACTCAAAAAATTCCAGCCAATTTCATTGAGATTCTTCATGTTCCAGAAACTTCCTCAAAGCTGACCTTTCATTCTCTGGTGAGCTGGGCAAGAATTTCTCAGAAATCAAAAGCCTGACTGCTCAGTCAGATTGGGAGTGGCATTTCCTAACATTTTGATTGGAAAAGAAAACTTGAGTTCTAAAAAATTCATTTCAGAAAGAATGAGCTGAAGTTTCTTTGCCTAATGCCATTTACAAAGCTCATTACAAATTCTTAAACTAATGCAGTTGATGAAGAAAGTGAATTATTAGTTCTGGTTTTATAATTCCATTACAGTATCCATATCTTTCTGTTCCATTTCAAAAAATAGATTCTAATATTAGTATGCAGCCCAACCCTTATTTTAAGTTACGGATTATAGAATAAATGAATTTAAATAACAAGTATCTTAAAATCTAATTTTAAAGCATAGAAAATTATAAAATTAAAAAAGCACACAGAAGGAAAGATAATCACATACAATCTTACACAAAAGCTACCACTGTTACCAGTTGATTTTTTCCCCCAATATTATTTAATTTTTGCTGGCATCATTAATACAAAGTTATTTTACATTAACTTTACACCTTTCCTTTTTACTTAAAATACATGATGGTCTTTTTTCCCTTTCCTCTGTGAATAACCACAGAGACAGTTTAAAAATAAAAAAAACAACAAAACACATATACAGCCTACTTACTAAGAGGAGTTCTATCTTTATATGTAAACAATGACTTGTAAAAGGCATTAAAAGTGACCTCAGAGGGAGAGATATGAACAGTCCCTAGGAAGCCTTAGATCCTCCCAGGCAACGATGGCTGTGCGTTTCCTTCCTATTACCCTTGAGAGGGACGTGTGGTTTGTGCAGTCCTCCGGGTTGACCCCTCCTGGGAGAATAATTCTGTCATTTCCATTAGGAAGATGATTTATTGAGGGCAGTTCCTTTTTAGGATTGGACAGGAAAATCACCCTTGCAACCTGATGATGCTTATTTCCTCTGCAAAGCCCTTCAATGACGAGGTTGTAGCAATTACGTTGGCCTTAAACAGAATCACAGGCACCTCTCTAATTCCTTCTGTAATCTTATCTGGTAACACAAAGGTAACCACTGTGTCTTCGTGGTTTGGGGTGGATGTAAAGCAGGGAATGTAGCTCCCAGATTTCTCACAAGAGAGCATCCAGCCCAGTAACAGATATGTCCTTAGGCCATGCTGGAAAAGCCAGATGCTGGACAGTGGGTATTATAATTGCACATGCCCTTGTAAAAGTGAATATGGTTACAGCTGGAAAATAATTTTCTATCAAGGCACATGGCCAGACATTTTGCTTCCATCTACTGATATCTCCACCTATTCCCTTTATTTCTCATTGAACCTCAGGGAACTCAATGATTCAGTCCCCGTTTTTCAAAAACTGTTCCTTTAGGTACAGTTAAGGGATGCCCCTCTGCATCCCAGTAGAGGGCAGTTTCCTCAAGCCTACAGTAGTACATCATTGCTAAGCTCCCCTCACTTCTCGGATGTGGTTGTTCAGACCTTGTCCTGGAGAAAAGTAAACTTGTAGTCAGGTTACATGATTACACTGGCTACGCGGCAGCTTGGGTTGTGCTAAACTGGTCATTCACACAGATACTTGCCTTAAAAAATAAAAGTGAATGCAGTTGTGGTTGTGAGGAATGAGTGCTGCAGGGAGAGTAAAGAGATCTGGGTCCTGGTCTTGGATTTGTCACTAAATAGCTATGTAATATTAAGCAAGTCACTTTAGTTCAATTCTGCATCTGCAATGAGGCATTTTGAACAGTATGACCTAAAATTTTTAGATACGGGAGAATTTTCCTATAATATCTTTAAAGCTCCGATAAAAATATATTTCAAGGCTGAGAGTTTGAAGTTAAAGAAATGACGCTATATATTAAGTAACATTAATTCAAATAGTTTAACTGATTCACAATATCAACTTTATAGATTGTCACCAGTCTATGGGAGTCAGACTAAATCATCTTTTAACTTAGGAAAATTCAACAGGGCATGACATTTGGGAGTGAGAAGTGTTTTCTGACCCTGCATTGGCTTCTCCCTAGCTGTCGGACTTTGGGTGAATAAACTTAACTTTCTGATTCTCAGTTTTCTCATGAGCAAGATGAGTGGGGTGGGCTAGATCAACATTTGCCCAAAAAGGACCAGTAGTTGAATAAGTTTGGGGAAAGATAAGCAGGGGTCTATACTGCAGCAAGTCTTGAACTCTTTCCACAGGGTCATCTAACACTTATTTAATGGGATCCCTTTCCCAGAGTGACAGTCGGAACATTGAACAACTGATCAGCCTGTCACTGATCCATCAGAATGAATTCTGGCAGCTCTGAATCCACTCTGGAGGCCCCCAGTGGAATCTGCCAATTGTTGCTGGGTCCTGGGGAGGCCTAGAGAGAAGCTGGATTACCAGGGAGAGTGGGCCCTGGTCCAATGCCTGTTTATTAGTCTCTATGGAATTATGTCAGTATTTTCACAATTGACATGGCACCATAGTAAGTACACACTATCACATTTGCACTGCTCTAGGGTGAAGTGGCCTCTCTAACTTTTTCTCTCAAAACATGATGGCTAGACAAGCAGCAGCAGCAGCAGCAGCAGCCCCTGGGAGCTGCTTAAAAAGGAAAATTCCTGGGTTCCACTTGAGATCTCCCAAATCCAAATCTGCATTTTGACACGATCCCCAGGTGATCAGTGTGCCCCTTACAATTTTGGAAGTGATGGTATACAAAATAGGCCTCAATTACTTATAATGCACAGAGATTTTGGCTGGTGCCCACAGGCAATCACAAAAGAGTGCAGGTTTTCACTGAGAAGGAAAAGACAAATAGTTTCTGCTGAATCCGAGGACTCCTTTCCCTGCTGGTTGCCAGACACTGAGAGCATGCTTATTTTTTAGTTTCCTCTGCTGTCCCTGGTGACTGTGTACCATTGGCTTCTCCTCTGTTTCCCTGTGGTTATTATTAACCAGGCAAGTACTCCTGAGTCTTTCCTTCTCATAATTAGATGGGTTCTAGGTGGGTTCTTGATGGGCTCAAGGCTCTATCTTCTCAAATTCTAAGTCTAGGAACTGACTCTCCTTAGCTGGCTTTGGGATGATGGCCAAGCCATTTAACCCTCCCGGATTTTAGTCCTCTCAATTGTAAAATGGCCTCTCAGGCAGGGATGTCTATGTCATTTTCAGGACACAACTGAAAGTGAAAATGCAGGGTCCCTCATTCAAAAAAGAAAATTTACGAAGTTCAGTTGAAAGAGTAAAATATACAGCTTTTTCCTTAAAAAATATTCTGTTACTTATAAAATGAAATAGGAGTAATAGTGATAAATGTATAACAGCATGAACTTGCAAATATAAAATACAGTATTTTTGTGCCAGAATAAAATAATAATACTACATCTTTTCCATGAAATGTGATGATCTTTAAATTTCCCTTCCGAAGCCTGCAGATACCTGCTTTGCAATGTTGCAGCCGTTTTCAAAACCAGAGGCTCTAAACTCTGACAAATCTAATAGCTCCCTGATATGTCTTATTGCAATGTCCACTTTGACTTTGTAATAATTTACTGACAAAGTTTATTGCTTGTGTACTGGAAGTTTCTGTCCCTGTGCTAGTCCAGAGAGTTAATAGCTGTGCAGATGCTGTGAGGATGAGCTCCAGGCAGGGTCAGACCAACTGCTTTCCCACTGAGGGTCCTTCCCCTGTGGGAGGCCCTCCTTTCCTCCAGGGCTGCAGCCACTGCTGTCACTGCTGCTATTGCTGCCACTGTCAATGCCAATGTGGGTCCCGATCTTACCACGGCTGCTCCTGGAGGCCCTGAGGAGCCCAGAGCTACCCCAGGTGTGCACAATGATTAGCCAGGCCAGATGCTCCACGCTGCCCACTTCCAGCAGTGATGGGCTGAGCTCACCTCCTAAGCCCGCACATGTGCTGGCTGCTTCCCAGTGGGTTGTAACTCCTCTGCTCATGCACATGCTTCATGGTCCCAGTGGGCTCAGCTTACACAACTCAGGTTCAAAGTTTGGATTATTAATAATTTCAAGAAGGCAATAGCAGTATATTAAACCAAGTGCTGGGCCTCTTCTGAGAGTGAGACCCCGTGTAACTACACAGGTGTAACACCCATGAAGGCCGTCATGCTGGAAGGTGTGATGGAAATTATGCTTCCAAATTGGATCTGTATCATTATTTTTTTAACATCTTTATTGGAGTATAATTGCTTTACAATACTGTGTTAGTTTCTGCTGTATAACAAAGTGAATCAGCTATACATATACATATATCTCCATATCTCCTCCCTCTTGTGTCTCCCTCCCACCTTCCCTATCCCACCCCAAAGAGAATCCTCTGTATCATTATTGATTCAAATAAGCCATTCATTATTTATTTATTTATTTGGTGGTGGGGGGGGGGTGCTGCACCGCATGGCATGCAGGATCTTAGTTCCACCACCAGGGGGAATTGAACCCATGACCTCTTCATTGGAAGAGCAGAGTCTTAACTGCTAGACTGCCAGGGAAGTCCCTCACTCTTTATTAATGTACCATGTTTATAACCTTTCTTATGGAGCCATTGATATTCATAATGATGGATTCAAATGAAACATTTAAGAAATTGCTTTTGCCATTAGAAATTTATTCTAAAGGAAAAATTAATCAAATTTTAATTAATAAAATTAAAAATCCACGATCTGAAGAATATATTAATTTCTTGATTAAGCAAGTACTTTTCTGTAGGAGGTTAAAGACACTTAACATATTTAAACTCAGGCTAATTTTCTTTGTGAATCTGGAAGTCTGAACCAGGCCTTTAATAAATAGTGAATGAATGAATAAAAATCTTCTTGAGGAAAATGTGGAGAAAACCTAAGTTCTAGGAAGTTAGAAATTGGATCAGATGTTCTAGAATGGTGGTTTTCAAACTATGTTTTGCATTGAGAAATCACTTTGGGAGCTCAAGAAAAAGGCAAATATCCATGTCTCTGCTCCCCAGAGAGTTCTTATGGAACAGGTCTGGGATGAGACCCTGGGATTTGTATATTTAATAAGGATGCCAGGTGATTCTGACTCAGGTGGTCGGTGTACCAGCAAATTGAGTGTTTTAAGTCAGCATAGAGGTTCTGGATTTTATCCCCTAGCAAAACCAGACCAAGAAATTAATGGGATTGGGCAGACCATGATGGATAGGGCAAGAATTTTCCTGCCTGGCTCTGAACTAAAAGAGTACCTACCCCTTTAGTTATTTTTATCTCCAGATATTGATATTTTTATGGCCTTCCAATTTTATCTAGGAGCTTGAATTCATCTAGAAAAGGTATCTGGGAGGTGGGCTATGCTTTTGAAAGACATATGCTTAAATCGGGTAATGGTGTGAGAAGGAGGTGAAAGGAAAGAAGAATGAGGAGAAGAAAGGAGGAGAAATGAAACTCAAAGATTGGAAGAAAACATTAATTCCATTATGTATATTTATTGTATGTCTGTTTTGTTATAAGAACTATATTAGACCCTGGGGAATTATAAATTGAAAAGACCCAGTTCTTAGAAGAAGGTGCCCATGTTATTTTCCTTCCCAGCAATTCTGTCTACTCACCCCCACTCCCATCTTACTGCCCTTCTTCCCCATCTTAAGAGAATCAAGATTAATAAAGGAGAGAGGAAGAAGATGAAACAAGGGCAATGAAAAATTCTGTACAAGTTGTTCTTGCCTGTTGTTGTGTCTCATCCAAGTTCAAACATTTTTGTATTTCCATTTTTATTTTGAGCTACCAGGAAAGAGGTGAATTTTTACATCTCTTCCTTCATCTGGACTCTATTTAGTTGCTACAAATTGATATTTTCTGATTTGAATAAAGCACATATAACTGTTATCATCTTATAAGTTCAAAATTTTGGTTTGAACTTCCTGTTTAGTTGATGGTTTCTAGACAGTTAAATATGTTTAATTTTCTGAGCTTTTCTTTCTGTTGAAATGATTTGTAACATGGATAACTATTTTAGTGGGCTCTAGTGGCTAAGAAGAAAAAAAAGATTAAGGAATGAAGTATTGCTGTTTATATAATAGGATGACTTTTGAACATTTCAAGAACTTTAGATTTCACTGAGTTTCCATTTCTGGTGAGATATTTGAACACTAATATCTGAGTTTTCAGACAAGCCACAGCTTAACTCTATTGCCATATTTATCTAAAATTGATTTTTCAACTATTTATAGTTAAAAGCTAATTTAAGAAATAATACTTGAAATAAGTTTCATTTAGAGGGTTATATATATATGCCTTTACTATAAAAAACTTTATAAAATTACCATTTGATCTAGACTAAAATTTATTGGTCAACATGGTACTCTATTTAAAGGACTTTTAGGATAAATGTTTACCATATTTGTGAAATTTCTTTATAGTAAGGTACACAAGTACCTTATGAAGGATTCATCTGAGACTCCTGAATATGTATACATATATATTTTAAGGTGGGATCTGGAGAGATTGAAATGGGTCTATTGAACGACAAGATCTCATTGTTGGTGATGTTTATCTTCATGGCTCCAAATTCTAGCACGACACCCTAACATGTTTATTAAATAAACTTTTATGTCCCTTTGATTTAATATTGAGTATATTTTGAATTTGATACTAAAATTGGGCTAAGAGGCAGTTCCAGGCCTCCCAGCAAAAGGCTAGATGTTGCCAAAGTTCTTCAGAACACTGCTGGAGTGTTAGCATTGTGTTCACAGCTCACCCAGGGTGTTTGGAGAAAGGCAAAGATATAGAGCTTTAAGGAAATTATCTGGGTAATTCATGGAAAAACAACAACAAGGAACAATGATATTGAGGAAAAGAAAGGTTAGGGCCTGAATTAACTAGTCTATATGTAATTTATTTAATTTAGTGATTATCAATTTTATTCTTTATAATAATTTAAATGATTTAAAGTGATTTAAATCACTTTAAATGATTTTTTTTACACAAGTTTTATCTATTCACAACTAGATACAAAGACTTCAACATCACCGATCCTATCAATTTGGTTAAACCCAAGCCATATAAGTGACCTATTTATTTCTTCATTTTTTTGCAGGCACAGAGCTAATCCCAGGGCAAAGCAATGCCATTAGGTAAGCCCTTATCCTTCTCTTGTGACTTTCCTCCCTGCCCAGTTTTCCAGACTGTTACATATGTATTTACGTACTTGGTGGTTTGCTCCTACTAACATTTCTAGCACTTCTGCTTGCTTAGTCTCTCCTTCATATGGAGATGATGAAGGTATAAAAATACTGTCCCTGTGAAAAAGCCCATGCTTCAGGTAGTTTGGGCACTTATGCAAAGAACATTGAAAATAACAAGATCAGTAGTAACTCTATATGTTTATGCTCTATACATTTCAAGATACTAGGTTCTTAACTCTGGAAGAGACATAAAGATCATATAGTCCAGTTGCCCTTTGGTAAATTAACTTTCTCTTCAGCTCCTATTATAACGTTTGATGTCTATTAACTTACATTTGAACACCTCTGGTGTAGGGAAACTCATACTTCTCAAAGTTCTTTAGAAATGTCTTCCTTTCCATTGACTCCAACCCATTTCTCTGTTAATATATATCTATTAGTTTTTGTGTGCATGCACACGTGCATGTGTGTGTGTGTGTGTGTGTGTGTGTTGAAGGTAATATTGAGTAGTTCTAATCTTGCTTCCATGGATTAATCCTTGAAATATTTGTTGACATCTATTCCGTGCAACCCAAATCATCTCTTCTCCAGGCTAAATATGCTCATATTCTCTCAACTATTCATTACATGATCCTGATATAGCTCAAGTTTCTAATTCTTTCGCATACGTCACTTGAATTTATTCTCATAGTAACATTGTAAAATAGGTAAGGATTTGTAAAATTCTCCATTTACAATGAGAAAATTGAGAGGCTAGGATATTGGTTAGAAGAGAAGAGAACTGATACCCACTAGCTTTTTATATTATGGCCTTCTTGTTGCCATCTTTTAAAAAAAATAACTATTGCAAGAAAGAAAGAGTTTAGACATAAATTTAGGTCACAGAAAATTACATTAAAATTTTAATTTTCAGTTGTTTTAATGTTTAATCAAGGATATGTATTTTGGAAATTCCTGAATATTAAGTTGGTAAATCATAAGATAAGAATGTGAGAGAAGCCATCCATTTTATTTACCCAGAGCTCTTCAAGAAATATGTTTTGACTGGATTTTTTTGTTGCTAGAAAAATTTCTAGACTCAAGTTAAAAAATCTACATATACCATTTCCCTAAATGAAACAATATCTCTGCTATATATTTATATGGCCTTGATTTTCACTCCTTCTTTTTGGCATCAGGAGTCCTAGAGATTTTACTAATGAGCTCATAGGTTTCCAGTTATTTTTACATTAAGAATTAGAGAAAGAATACTGTTGGTCTCTTTTTAAATAGAAGGTGTACTTTCTCATGGGAAAAATACTTATACCTGAGAGGTACAATTTCATTTTGTACACTCTACCTTCTAAATGTTACTTTTCATGCTGTAATGAATTCAAGAGGAAACTCTACCCTTTCCTCTAAATGACTCATGATGTAATGCCTTTACAGATTAAAAGCACAATTTGACTAATGGGCCTCATTCTTACTTGTAAGGTTTTATACATTTCATCATGTTCACCCTATTGGGCACACCACAGACTACATAACTTATACATTCTAAAAATAGAACATATGAAAATTGTTGATTCAAGAATCAGAGGTCTCATTCTAATTGAGTGCTTTAGCTTGGAATTTAACCACTAATAATGCTAAATTATAATGTCATGTAGGTACTTTTATGGAGGGGTCAAGTGTAAAAAATAAAACCATTAACAGCATTATGGGATTGTTTAAAGTAAAGATTATCACTATGAACTGTTAGATTAGAACAGTAACCAAGTGTTACAAATAAGCAAAAATAAGCCCACTTGTAGTAATGTCTATTTTCTGATATATTGAATATTTTGATTTTTAAATGGCTGGTAATCCATATTTGTTTTTGAAAATAAAGAAGTTTGTTTAGATAGTTGATCATATATTTTAAATTAATTGAGCCTTAAAGATCCTAAATAATAAAGTAAATAAAATGAAGGATAATAGGTAAGCAAATAAGGATAGGAAGAAGGAGGGAAGACACACAGGAGTTTTAGGGGAAAATGGTGTCATAGGAACACATTATGATTATGATAAAGGTACTTAATAGCATCAATTTTTTAACCTAATAATTACCCATTCCTTTAGGAGAATCAAAAAAGCATGTAAACACTGGAATAATATTAACTAAGGTATTAATGTCCTCATTCCCATATAGTTAATTTAGTTTTTTATAGTAACATATTCTACTTTTTTTTTGTCTGCAGCATGTGGAATCTCAGCCCCCAACCAGGAATCAGACCCACACCCCCTGCGTTGGAAGCCCAAAGTCTTAACGACTGGACTGCCAGGGAAGTCCCTAGCATATTCTACTTTTGTATTCACCTGTCAAACATATTTTTTAATAGACATAAAATATGTCAAGTTTAGGAATTTCAGATGCTTGTTCCATTTTACTTAAAGGCATTGCTTCAGTTGGGATATATGAGGTTCTGGTACCAGTGAACCATTAAGCAGAGATGTCAGGTAGGCCTTTGGTTATGGAGGAGGCAAAAGAAGAAGCCTCAGCTGGTGGTAGTCACGGAATAAGATGAAATTGCCTTAAACAGCCAAAAATACAGTCTCATACAATCTCAAAGGGCTTTTATAGAAATGACAGTTCACACTATATTTACACATTCATTGGAAAAACTCTGCAGATTTAGATCTTTTTGCCAAGCCTCCAGAGTTTAAGAGAAGCCAAATCTATAGCTGTAATAATTCACTCTGTACTGATGATAATTATGGGCTTCTTATCTTTCACATTCCCCTTCTCCTCTCTCTCTTCTCTCCTTCTACCCAATTTACTGAGAATTTTATTTAGAGAATTTGTTTTTCTAATAGTTGTAACTAGCATAATTCACCTACCCATAAGTTTCCATAAATAGGCAGCAGTGAAGGAATGAGAATAATATCCAGTTAATAAAATGCATCACTAATGGTATTTTGTCCCCAGATTTTCCTAGTCATAACTAATATTAAGCAGTTGCCTTTTATACTGGGTGAACATTTTTGTATCAGGATTGTGAGCTAGGATGATCAAATGTTCTTGTACCAGGAGACTAGTAGTTAGGGATGTTCCTGCTTCCCTTGAGAACATTTGGAAAATGATTTCTATTTATCAGAAAGGATTTGGAAATTTCTGTGATAACATGATAAATTCAGAATATTAATTGCTTATTAGTAGACTATTCCCAGTTGAAACAATAGAAAACTCCAGGAAACCTGATTAAAAAAAGGGAAAACCCCACCTGTCCCCTCCCTTTTTATAGATCCTTGGGAAGGGTGTAGACAGGAAGAGGAATGATATATATTCACCGTATTCATTAGAATGGAATATAAAACTGAACACAGTATTTGCATTTGAGCAGGAGCGACAATGATTCCATTATGTACTGACCTTTAGAGGAAGGGGTCAGGGAGGTTTGAATAGTCAGTATATGGGCTGTAAGACAAACCATTCCAGGACACAGTCTTTCAGTACGTGATGAGACTTATCCCAGAGATCCGCAGCAGCAAAAACAACACAGAATGAAAAGGAAGTCAAGCCAGGGATCTGACAAGAGAAAGTGGTGCCTACATAAAATAAAATAGATCGTTAAGAAGCCAGCCAAGATGCTGTCATAACATTGCAAGGATCTCATTTCCATCTGTGCCCCTTGCAATATTGTTTTGTTATGTACCAAATGATGCAAATCAACAAACATGGAAGGTGGTCCTCTGCTTCAATTATTTTATAATCTAAGATACTCATAAAATTTATTTCCTGTCAACCGAAAGCACTTTGGAATATTTAGCTACCAGGCTACATTGTACAGTACACAGTGTTTAAACCAGCAGATCAACATTGTAGTCTGAGAATTGTCATTTATTAACTTTGAGCAAGTTACTTCATCTTTCTTTGCCTGATTCTTATTTGAAAACTGAAGATAACTATTGAGATAATGGACAAGAAAGCACTTTGTGAACTCAAAAGTGTTACATGATATTACCAATCTTTTGGACAAAAAACCTGAAAAAACTATTGCCATAGAATTGAGTTTGCTTTTCCAGTGAGGGGAAAATGGAAAAACTGTTGGCTCAAGCAGAAGTGGGAAGATCATTTGGGGAATTCAGAGGCTTTTGTCCAGGGTGAATATAGTGTAGGGGTTGTCATTAAACATTTACAGATTCACACCTGCAGAAACATGTTTTTTAAAATAACTTTTCTATACCCAAGCCTAACTATAACAGCTTCCTTGCCAACGTCAAGGAAAACTCAAATTTCCGATTTAAGTTGAAATAATTACTCTGCCTTTACATTTATCAATTTAGTATTTAAATTTTGTCAGCTCAAGATTTTCACTTTCCCATTTACCTTCTTATCCTTTGGATGTAATTTGAGTCCCAGAATGGGCATATGTACCATCTTGGCTTTCATGACATTTGCTTCTACTATTGACTTACAAAACCTATCCAGTGCTTCAAGTAACTTTGTTTCAGACTATATCTGTCCAGGATTGTATAAAGAAAGCCCTCCCTGTTACTTCAGTTATTCAGGGAAGAATATGGTAAAAGAAATGAAAAAGTACAATGACAAATAATTAAACATAGTTATTATGCCTCAGAAGGGAGAGAATTCACTCTTTTTCAGGGTCCATCAAATTACTGTGCCAATAAAGACACAGACCTACTAGAGAATGGACTTGAGGACACGGGAAGGGGGAAGGGTAAGCTGGGATGAAGTGAGAGAGTGACATGTTCATATATACACTACCAAATGTAAAGTAGATAGCTAGTGGGAAGCAGCCGCATAGCACAGGGAGATCAGCTCTGTGCTTTGTGACCACCTAGAGGGGTGGGATAGGGAGGATGGGAGAGAGGGAGACGCAAGAGGGAAGAGATATGGGGATATATGTATATGTATAGCTGATTCACTTTGTTATAAAGCAGAAACTAACACACTATCATAAAGCAATTATACTCCAATAAAGATGTTAAAAAAAATTACTGTGCCAAGGTCACAGTGATGCCTGATGTCTAGAGCCTCTAGCAGTTAATTCTTTGAGATGGACTTAACTTGGAGGAGATAGCTTCACAGGAGAGGTCTGTGGAAGGAGAATAGCCTTTAGCAGTGCCATGATTGCCCCTAGAGATGGTGGAATGGAGCAATGATTAGTGGTTAGTAATTACCTCTCCCTGGTAGAGACAGCAGGGATAGTAGAGTAGAGGTGGTAATTAAAGGATGCAACAAGTGGTCGTAACAGTAGGGAGAACCTGTTCCATTGATGCCAGAGCATCAGGAAGATCCCCTGATTGTTCTGAAAGACCCAAGTCAAGGAAAGCTTGATGGGTGAGAAATATTTTATCTAATGCTATTGCTGTGTGTTTCCTCCATTCAGACAAGTCAGTGGTTCTCAGCTAGTGCTGATTCTGCCCTCTAGGGGACACTTGGCAATGAAGGAGACATTTTTGTTTGTCAAAACTGGGGGAGAATGTGCGGTACTGCACCTAGTAGACAGAGGCCAGGGTTGCTGCTAAACATCCCGTCATGCACAGGGCAGTCCCTCACAACAGAGTCATCCAACTTAAAATGTCAATAGTGCCATGGCTGAGAAACCTTGACCCAGGGAAAGATATTTTCAAGGGCTAAGATTCTGCTGATCTACATGGTGGGGTGGTAGGAATTTGAAATACAAATAACTTTTTTGGACAGTGTTAGGCAGGAAAGTACCTATTGTAACTATTCAACACAAACTCAAGTGCTTAATTCAGACCATGTCTACTTAATGTTTTTAAAATGAGTAAGGAAAAATAACAATCAGTGATTAGAATGTTCTTTATGAGTTCCAAAAAAATCAGAATCATTCAGGCCTAC
This sequence comes from Aethalodelphis obliquidens, assembly GCF_003676395.1. Taxonomy (NCBI): domain Eukaryota; kingdom Metazoa; phylum Chordata; class Mammalia; order Artiodactyla; family Delphinidae; genus Aethalodelphis; species Aethalodelphis obliquidens. The sequence continues at coordinate 16,243,034 of NW_020837945.1, forward strand.
ATATTTCCCAATTTTGGCTGCTTCTCAAAATTACCTGTGGGGATTTATGAGTATTTCAGAAATTCTGATTCAGTAGTGTAAGTGAGGAGCCAAACATTTATATTTTTTGAAAGATTTAGATGAGATTCTGATGCCCACTCAGGGTTGAAAACCACTGTTTCACAGTCACATTAAGAAAGCTAAACTGACTTAAATAACATTCTCCCTCTTCTCTGCTTGCAAATCTGATGGTTTAGTGGCTTTAGTTGGGGAGAGAGGGTCGTGGATATGTAGAAACATATACCACTCCACCTTCATTCTATATCTTATCCATAGCCTAAGTTTAAAGAACTATAATAGTTTTGGGATATATAGATAGATGTACCTACAAAATCTTTTCTCTTTCTTGCTTTTTATAATGAATTCTCCCAGCAAAAATGTGTGGCCCTTGAAGGTTTGATGAGATATTCAGGCAATCTATGTTACTACTCTTAAAAAAAAGTGATCTCTCGTGTTTCTCCCTTTGCCCTCTTGACCTCCGTGTGACTTTCCCACCGCTCCGCCCTCACCCCCAACCACATTTGAATAAAGTTACTGATGAGGAAACAGGGTACAGCTCTCCAGGTTACACAGGAAATCAGGGAGCCGATTGGGATCGTATTTCCAGCAACCAATCCAGAAATCCCACCTAAATAGTTTATCCGAAGTTCTGGAAGGGCAATGCTTGCCAAAGCAGGTTTCAGATGAAAGAAAGTACAAGCTGGTTTGCCCATTTGAAGAAAACACACACAGAGACACACATCCACACACGCAAGGATTTAACTTTTAATTTTGATCCTTTCCATTGTTTATCTCTTGATATCAGTAGTTCAGTGTTCAAAACAATATCCACTGGATTCAAATGAGCACAATATAAACTGTTAAACTTAACTTATATGTTTTCCTAAGACTGTTCTAAAGAAGATGCTTTTTTTTTTCCTTTTTCTTGTTTTTCCCGCTTCAAACAGGAGGTGCATTCTCCTTATTTTCCTGTCGTCAGGAAAGTCAGATTCCCTAGTGTTATCAGTATCTAGGAATTATAGAGGGACATCTTCAATTCTTTGAAAAAAAAGCAATATTATTTTAGATTTTGCCATGGAATCCACTGCAAGCACAGCTCAAATCATTTCTAGCCCTCTTCATTTGCATGGAAGAAATGACTAAAAGTGATTAATGAGAGCTCTTTGAGAACTTTTGATGACAAGTTTATTGGGAACTGTGAATATGGAAACTGCTATCATTTCTGTTTCTAAAAATCATTGCCACGAAATGAGTGAAAAACATTATTAAGCCCAGAAAGCCTTTGCTTTTACACCAAACAGTGAAAATGGAATAAAAAGGCAAATCAATATAAACATTATGTGTTCCAGATGAGCTTTACCACATGACAACAGAAGAGTGAGACAGGGTTCTGAGAACTAAGTGACAGAGACTGAAGGAATGTAAACTGTAAGCCTTTTTTGTTACTATCTTAAAAAAGTGTCACATTTTCTCTTGTGACTCTGGAAAAATGGTAGCTGATAAATATAATTTATTGTCCAATGCCAAAGGCAGATGTAATTGTCAAGATACTTCTCTTTTGCTCTTTACTCTGGGACTTATGAGCCAGAAGGATAATCTTATGGGTGAAGAATTGCTTATTCACTCTGTAGGTCTATAAATGGGTAAAATCTAAATTTTGATCAATTGTTATAAAATTTCAGGCAGGTTTGAAAATGCAGGAAAGATAGACTACCTAGAACAGGGGTCCCTATTACCCAGTACTGTAGTTTATTGTTTTATTTGTCAATAGAGAACTCAGGATGCCACAATTCTGAGCTACCCTCTGGAGTTATTAGGTAGAGGTAGCTCTGAGCTACCAACCTAGAGTACAGAATTCTCAAACCTGGAAATGTTCCTGGAGACAATGTGGCCAAGCAATTAGGAAGTTTCTAAAAAGGGAGGAGGACCTTTGGTATGTCCAGATATTGGGAGCACATTTCAGAGCTTCTGGACAGGATGTTCCACTTTTGAACGACTTATGCAAGGCCTGTGTTCTGATTCATCTTAGCGTGCTGTGTTTGAGAGCCCTCGTGTTGAGAGCACTGTGGCAGCTTTCTTTGTATTTGTGCTTAAGTGGAAAGGATAGAGGTTATCCCAGAGGCCAGAAAACAATAATGCATCTCCAGATAGCCTGATGACATTGTAGTTCCAGAACTGCAGAACAGAGCCCAGAGCAGGCTACTGAGACTCCGAAGTGTAACTTTACCTTGGTTAAATTCTTGGTGGAGAATATGGCATAAGAAAAAGGGTTATGGTCATATAACAATGATTATCTTTGGTTTCAAAACATTTACTTACAAAATGATCTTCAGGGGCATGTAACCACTGTGAAATTATAGTGTAACTTTCCAATCAAACTGTGTATGATCATCAAAGCAAAGAAAGGAGTAAAGTCAGTTCAGTTGAGATCTGTGAGCCAAGCTTGTAGAGAACAACTGGATTCTTGTAGTAGCTTATCTTCCACTAACTCCATGTTGCCAGTCAAATCACTAAACTTCCATGTGCTCCACATTCTTCAGCTGCAAAATAACGTACATACCTGGCTCAGAAGACCTTTGTAGGGAAAGACTAAGAAAGTGGGTTTTTTTTAAAATTAAAAAGAACAAGTTGTATAAAAATGTATAAAATTATTTAGGGGTTGTTTCTGGTCTACAAATGAAGGTATCTTGTTTTCACTGGGATGAAAGGGGATTTTTATATTACATAATTTTATAAATTTGTCATATGTTATATAATACGTTACATGTTAAATGTTATATAACAACAGCTCTAATTATCTGTGAGTTTTATAATACTGTGTCAGATACTGTGACAGTAATTTATGTGTTTTATCTCATTTACTCCTAAAAGAAATGGCAAGGCAATCTGCGAGGAGATATCATGATCTCCAGTTTTAGAGATGGGACAACTGGGGTTTGGAGAGTTTGGAAAAGTTGGTCATCCAGTTAGCAAGTGGTGGATGCATGATTCAAATCCACTTCTCTTTGATTCCAGAGCCTATGCTCTTGGCCATTGTTATGGCTGAGTTATGTCCCTCTCAAATTCATATGTTGAAATCCTAACTTCTGTTACCTCAGAATGTAATGGTATTTGGAAATAAGGTCTTTAAAGAAGTAATTAAGTTTAAATGAGGCCATTAGGGTGGGCCCTAGTCCAATATGATTGGTGTCCTTATAGGTAGAGGAAATCTGGTCACAGACACACACTGAAGTAAGACCATGTGAGGACATAGGAAGAAGACAGTTATCTACCAGCCAAGAAAGAGGACTCAGAAGAAACCAACCCTGTCAACACCTTCATCTTGGACTTCCAGCTTCCAGAATTGTGAGACAGTAAATTTCTATTGTTTAAGACACCCAGTCTATGGTATCTGTTATGGCAGCCTTAGCAAACGAATGCAATCACCATTGTATCTTGTCAGCTCACCATTATATCTTGAATATCAGGAAAGATATTCAGCCTAAGAAGTCCTTAGCTAATCTGAGAAAATCATCAAGTCAGAGGCAAATAATTTTAGCTTGTCTCTATCTCTACCTTATGTCATCTAAACATAGAAATTTCTCATCTTTTCTGTGGTGGATTACCTTACTATTTAGCAAATATTCACTCTCCTCATCTCCATGGAGGAATATACCTCCTTGCCCCACTTCTGTTTACTTGGTCATGGTACTTACCTTAGTCAATTAGATGTTGAATTGAGGTGAGGTTGAGATGTTGAATTGAACAGAGGCTTGAAATATTTTTGCACACTAACTTTGCCTTTCTTGCCTCTGAAATTTGGACCACAAGAAAAAAAAATGTTGAGCAGACTTGATCCTATCCTGCAGCTTGGATCAGGAGTCCAGCCTGGCGCAGCCAAACTGTAGCTGACACTCAGTTCTGTGAGAATAAATAATTGTTGTTCTAAGCTATGGATAGTCGAAGTGGATGTTTTCTGTGCAGCATAATTGAGGCAGTAATGATGTTATCATTTTATCACGTGGTATCTACTAGCACACTATGTGTGGGTCCTATTGTGTAATGAAAGTCTCCATGGGTTTTCTGTTTGATTTGGGAAAAATCATGCCAGTCCTTCTCTGAATATTTTGCACATTCTGAAGTTCAAGACTAGAGAGGCATTCCATTCAGTTTAAATGATTTCTGGTCTTCTGGAACCTCCTTCTACAGGGAAATTTGGGCAGAGGTGTAACTTCCAAAGACCAAATCAGCAAACCTTATTGTTATTAATTGTTAAGCAGCTGGAACAGGATAGAATCTGTAGAGAAAAAAGACATTGAGAAGGGAGGAAAATATACAGTGGGATGCCCATCACAAAGAAATAAGCAATGTCAAAGGCAAACTTCATGCTCTTTGATTTTGTCAAGGATCGACCCTGGTCTCATTGTAGAGTAGCCCAAATTAGGTATTACACAATATCCAACAACAGTAGAATGAATAAATAAACTGTGATATATTTATACAATGGAATAATTTATAGCACTTGTTATGGCTTTAATTGCGTTCTCCTCCAAATTCACATGTTGGAGTCCTAATCCTCAGAGCCTTAGAATGTGACCTTATTTGGAAATCAGATCATTGCAGATATAATTATTTAAGATGAAGTCACACTGACGTAGGTTGGGTCTCTAATCCAATATGACTGGTGACCTTATAAAAAGAATGCCTTGTGAAGAGAGAGAGATACAAACAGGGAGAATGCCATGCGAACATGAAGGCAGAGAACAAAATGATACACCTACAAGACTGGAAGTGCCAACGATTGCCGGCAAACCACCAGAAGCTGAAAGACGAGCATGGAACAGATTTTCCTTTACAAGGAATTAGCACTGCTGACACCTCGATCTTGGATATCTAGCTTCCAAAATTGTGAGACAACAAATTGCTGTTAAGCAACCTACTTTGTGGTTACAGCAGCCGTAGGAAACTAATAGAGCAATGAAATGGACATACTTTTCTTCCATGCAATAATATGGATGATTCTACTGACTATATTTTTGAGTGGATGAAGCTGGATGCTACAGAGTGTGTAATATGGATGCCAATTTATATAAATTTCAAACACAAGGAAAATTAACTCCTAGCGGTTACCTTTCAGGCCAGGGCACTAATATATAGACTAGAGTATATATAGACTTTCTGGGTACTGCTGTATTCTATTTCTTGACTGTGCAGTGGGTACATAGGTGTGTTTTTAGTTCACTTTGAAATAGTTTATTGTGCTGTACTCTTACGATTTGCTATGTTTTTCAGGCACGTTGCCTGTCAATACAAATGATAATTTAAAGGATATCCATGGGGAGACATAGTGGGGGAAGAGACTGAAGCTAGAAGATTTAGAAGCTGTATTTGACTTTGTAAGTAAGTGCATGAGAAGGGGACATGGGATGACCCCTAGGGCACAGCAGAGGGTTTGGCTCAGACAGGAGGAAAGACACTTCTGTGCTTGCTGAGAAGGTTCCAGGTGCAGTATAACAGAAGCGGAGTTTGTGAAGTTTCCACTTTATCAGAGTTCTCTTCTTTCCTTTGTCTCCAGTAAAAATTGAATTTAGTGTTCCCAAAATATTTTTTGGCAAGTCTCTTTACATTTTCTAAAGTTCATTTAAAACACCATCCGTTTCTCTGGCAATGCCGGGGAGTGCTTGTGTCCACATGACATGACTCCTGTTGCTATGGTAATTGAATGTTTACTAGAGAAAATATTACCGGTTAATAATAGCCTGGATGGAAATAATAGCTACTGCTAAGCCCTTCAGAGTTACACACCATCAATTTCCAATTTGCTGAAATAGGTGCAATTTGCTTTTTGAGTTTCAAAGTATTACTTTTTCCAGACCTTCATGATCCTTCCCCCACACCACGCACCACAGACCCACACCCACACATCCATATGCTTCTAAAGAATGTTCTGTTTGTCCAAAATGATGATTGAGGGAAGCTGTTGTGTTGGAGCATCATCATAATTTCAACAGTAGGAATAATGAATAAATGAGAAGTTTACTATTTATTGGCTTTGGTTAATAGTGACATCGCAGAGGGAATAATCACAGAAGAGAGTATAATTCATACTATTTCTTATACTCAATCTTTTCCAGAATCTCATTCCCAAAGAGTAAACCAACAAGCAGATGTGTTGAATTACTGTGTCAAAAATCATGCTTGTATACAGCAGAAACTAACACAACATTGTAAAGCAATTATACTCCAATAAAGATGTTAAAAAAAAATCATGGTTGTGCATAACAAAAATGACTTTTAAGGTATTCAGCCCACCCTCTCCATGAGTCTGGGCTTTTTATTTATTTGTTCTTTTCTTGATTGATTGCTTCTTTCTATGATTCATTAATACAGAAAATGTGTATTGACCTAGTCACAAACCTGGTTCCCAGGTATGCAGACCCTGCCCCTGCTGTCAGAGGAGCTTTCGAGATAGAGGATGCAATGTTTTGATGAAGTCAGTCCTCCCATCACCAGCTTTCCCAGTGGATGCCAACAGAGGTGCAGCTGGAAGAGCACAGCTCATGCCTCAAGTTCCATGTCCTCCCACAATTAGACAACTTTCACCCACACGGTGGAAGCTGTGTGTAAGCACGGGGTGGGGGCTGTAGTCTACTGCCTGGGCTTGTGGGAGGGAAAATCTCGCCTCCAAAAGTCAAGAAAACAAACAGCACCTCTGAGAGTCCAAGCTTATGCTTCCAAAAAAAACCTGGAGAAACATTTAGCTACCATGATGACCAGCTCTATCACATTACCACCGGACCTGTGAGGGTAGGAGAAAGGGTGAGTGGACCAGTTTGACACTTTGTGTATATGCAATAAAAGGCCAGGTCATCTTTGGAGATGGGCTCTTTTCCTCTAAGCCAGTGATTCTAACACTTAATAGACAAGAGAATTACAGCGTGGGAAGGAGAAGGGTTAAGAAATGAAGATATGCAGATTGCTAAGCTCCACCCCTAGACTGTGATTCAGTATTTCCACGGGTGGAGCTCAGGAATATGCATTTAAACTAGTTTTCCTGCTTGTTTTGATGATGGTGGTCCCCAGGCCACACACCTGCGAAAGAAGGGACAGGTTGGCACTTTAGTTAAAACATTCTTAATGGTGGAGGACACGTGAAATGGGGCAAACAGATGCAAGAGAGATTAGTTAGAAGGATAATGTTCCAGGTGATAGATAATAAGTCTGGGTAGCAGCAGGGGTTTGGAGAGGAAAGATGGGTGAAACTTCGAGAAAGATTAGGTCAGGAGGTAGAACAGTTACAAGCCTGGCTATCCACATTGCCCAGGGAGAGAAGTCACAGCACAAGGACCCCGGCTTTATATTTACTTGTGTGGGTCTGTACGGACTGCCTTTCACCCTAGCATTTATCCAGATTCTTAAACAGAGAAGGTTAAAGTGAATGAAAGCAAAGTGCTGTACATCTGAGCCTGTGGGAGATACATACCAGATAATACTGCATTGTGGACTCTTAATGATGGTGACACACGTAGAGATGGAGAGATTTTTAAATTTTATTTTTGTTTGTGTGTTCCTATTTGAGCATGGTGACAGGTTATGCCGGGAACCAATGTTTGGAAGGATCAAGGGGGACAGGGTAGAGGCCAGAAGGTGGGAGACACCCTGACAATTAACGTGCAATTGTTGAGGAGTTGCTGAAGTAGACACACTGATTTGACACTACCTACTCCAGAGGAGTGTGACCTAAAAATAACTTGAATTATAATTCTGCTGCTGTTTAATATTTCCTTGTGGGTACTGCCCCTGCTGGCTAGAGCAAAGACAATGACAGAAGTTCTGCAGTGGTGGCTCCAGGGCAAGGGGCAACGGAGAGGACAGGTAGCCAAAGGGATAATCAGAACACCTAGAAATCGTGCATTTGGCAGGGTCAAAATACAGGATGTGATGATGGGGACTCAGTTACTCTAAAATAGGAGAGCCACAGTCTGGAAGTCTTTGCATCAGAAACCCTGTGCCATCAGCCCCTGTTTCCTTCATCAGAGCCTTATTCTCTATCACTTACTCAGAGAGAGAAAGTGAGAAGTGTTGACCAGCAAGCCACTCCTCCACAGGGCTACCAATGGCATTTTGACAATAGGGGGGCCTGCCCACAAGGCGTGGGACCCTGGAGTAGAGAATAGATTGCACTTATGTAAGAATGCACATCATCTTTACTCTTTGCTTATGAGCTGTAAGTTAGAGAACTAGTTTATGTGGAGGCTAAGATGAAAGTCAACGAAACAGGTACTGTCAAGTATATTGTTTGGTCTAAGAGGTGGAAGAATGAATGATTAGTTTCAAAGCAGATGTCTTGGCTCTTTCATATTTGTAATGAACATATATCCCTGTTTTGGCACTTTGTCTTCAGAACAGGGATTGGCAAAAGATAACTTGTGAGCCAAATCTAGCCATGTCCATTTGTTTACGTATCACCTATCGCTGCTTTTCCCCTACAATAGCAGGGTTTCATAGTTGAAGGGACTGTATGGTCTGCAAAGCCAAAATGTTTTACTATCTGACTTTTTACAGACAAAGTTTGCCAACGCCTACTTTAGAAGAAACCTTTGAAAAGTTAGAGTCAGGGCTTCCCTGGTGACGCAGTGGTTGAGAGTCCGCCTGCCGATGCAGGGGACACGGGTTCGTGCCCCGGTCCGGGAAGATCCCACATGCTGCGGAGCGGCTGGGCCCGTGAGCCATGGCCGCTGAGCCTGCGCGTCCGGAGCCTGTGCTCCGCAGCGGGAGAGGCCAAAACAGTGAGAGGCCCGCGTACCGAAAAAAAAAAAAAAAAAAAATTTAGAGTCACTGGGATGTACTTCCCTAATGATTAACATCAATGAGGAAAATACATTTCATTAATGAATGTGATTAATATTTGTAAAATGTTTTTACATACATATTAACCTCATGTTCTCCATGAAAGTGATTTGAGGTAGGTATTCTGAGACCTGCTTCATGGATGAATATATGGAAGAGGAGAGGTAAAATGATTTACTTGACTCTCACTTTGGGGAACAAGAACCAGTGCTCCAAATGTCCTAAATTCATGTGATTTCTATTATTCTAACTCTACCCTAGAGCTGAGTGTATCTGTTTATGGAAAAAAAAACCATCTAGTATAATTTCCAAAGTGCTGAGAAGACCTTTGAACTCCCAGACATCTCAGCCCAAATCCCAGCACTCGAAACTCATTTCTTGGGGGGCAACATGTTCCTTTTCAGAGATGTAATATACCTCTGGGAAGGCAAACCTGTTAAGTCTGGTTACAAGTCACTTGCATTTTCAGACGAATATATTTCTCCTTACAACGAGACATGATGCCCTGTGGTGAAGGTGGGTTGGAGAAGACTGAGCAGAAGTGGTGGGTGCAGAAGGACGGATTTCTGAGTGTGACCAAGGATGCAAAGGAATAGATCTGGAACTGGGTGTCAGGCAGTCAGGAGAAATAAAAAGTGTAAGTCTCCAGAAGGTGCTAAGTTTTCTCTTTATTCACAATTCTTCTAATCGGTGTTACAGTCAGAGCAGTGCTTAAGCTTACTCAAATGTATGATGGGTCTCATTTATTTGATTCATACATTCTTACCATCTTTTCTCTCCAGCCCTGTGACCAACCTTGTGCTTCATCTCACAGTTGCTTGGATACTTGCAGCCTGAGTGCTGACAATCTTCTTCAAGACGAAAAATTTGCTTTTGTGAAAACTCTACAATTATATCCCCAAGGAGGTTTCTCACCACCAGAGGGTCCCTGGAGCAAAGTTGAGTACTCTCTGGCAGGTTGTAAATTTTGCATATGGTGCTAGCAGAGAGAAGGTGGGACAGCAGCAAATGTCAGGACCACATGGTTTCCAGTTAGATTGTAGTCAATGTGACATTTGTATGATACACTGTGTTCTCTGTTCAAAGATATTCTTGAGAGAGAAGAAATGTTACATGTTTCTTTTGTGACAGGTGATGAATAATCAAGGGGGAAACTGGGGTGGAAAATCAGTTTTGGATTTGAGTGTTGTTAGATAGAAGCTAGAATTGTGATCGTTTATGTTGGTAGCTCCATCTTAACAGAGTGGATATGTGTTTTTCTGTCTCACTTTGTGGTGGATGACAGAAAATGATGTTCAAACCTGATATGTATGTGTTATGGACATTTCTACACTTTTTAAAGAACACTCTATAAATAATAGAGTTGAAATACACACGCTGAAAATATGAAATTAACTCAGTGAGTAGGTTAATTCATCTATTTTAGGATATTACTAATTAAATATAGAGAAAGATGTAGCTTTCATAGATGAAACCCAATAACCATTAGATTTTTATAATGGTGCCATCTGTCCCTGGATTTTTTTTTTTTTGGAGAATTTTATTCATGTGTGTGGATCTTCCTTCATAGGGTAGAGAGAGAACTGAACTGGGAGTGTTGTTCTTTAGGTGCCATCTCTATTCTTGCTCTTAATCAAATGGCTTTAGGTAGATCACTGTGTTTTTCTTACTCGATTTTCTTATCTGCACAATGAAGAGACTGAATTAGACAACTTCTTTATTTTCTTTTACTTCTTAGGATGTAATTAATTCTCTGCTTCATTTGGGCCATAGACTCTTGTCAACATTCCTTTTCTTTCCTTTTGATCCTCTGAAATGCTGTTTTCTCTTGACATGACTCACTAAAATTAAATTATTTGACTTCAAGTTCATCATCTCTCATTCCTTTTGTTTCCAGTCATTTTGCCCTCAGTGTTAACATCTTGGCTGCATAGAATTTGAAGATGCATAGGTTAGAGTTGCACCTCTTATCCAAAATATCTGTGACAGTCATCATCCTGATTCCTCTTGTTCCTCTACAGGAAAAGAAAGCCTGTGATTTCCAAAGCTCGAGGCATTTATGCTGGCTTAATTTTAGTTGTGTCAAATAGGACTGAAGTCTTGTATGAGTCTCTGACACATTAGATTTAGTTAAGAATGCCATCATTCTACTATTTTTAAACCCATTTCTTTGTTTAATATAATAGGCTTATTGCCCCTACCTAAGTGTATCACACAACCATTCTAACTGAAGATTATGAATCATTATGATTTCATCAAGTTTGAAGAGAAGGAAGGAATCAGTGGTGGTATGAAGCAATGCCAAAAAAACAAAAATCACAGAAAATCATATTTCTGTTTTTAACATTCGTGAAAGTGTTACATGTACAATCTTGCTTCAGAGTGAAGGAGGGAGGGAGGGGACCGGCTTAGCAATGATGATGTGCTGCACATTATAATGACAAGGAGAGTGATGTCCCAGTCTGCTCTGAAGAGTCCATTTGGAGTGAGAGGTCTACTTCTAACATGACTGTGTCCATATGAAACAAATGCATCACATGACTTTGCCTGACATCATTTTCCCTGCTTCACTGCAATTGTCTGGTGACCATGGAATGAGATGCTGTTAAGTCATAAGCCCACAGATATGTACGAGTGTTTAGCCAAGGCAAGGTTGGCAGCTTGGAAAGTTGTTTTATGACAAATACTAGGTTCATCTTGGCCTTTTTGAGAAAAGTTCCTTCAACACAGTGAATGATTCTGGGTTTCCCTATAAATGAAAGTTCAACAGTGGTGTATACACGTAAGCAGTGGTCAAACTCTTGATTAAAAAAACTTTGAAAAAAACCCAATGGCCATCCTGAGACTGCTTTTAGTCCAGGAGTTGGTAGGAATAGAATTCCCTCATGTCTACACAGACGCCTTATGGGGCTGCTGCATGAATTTGGGACACGACTAATGCTTGTTCACCATTTTGGCTGTAGTTTTTCTACTTAAAATGCATCATTTGATCTTCAACCTTCTTGTACTCTTTGAATCAGACTGTTTCAAATAATAACATAAGTGAACTATTAATAGTATAATCTAATTTTTTAATTTAAAAAAATATTTATTTTATTTATTTATTTTGGCTGTGTTGGGTTTTTGTTGCTGCGCGCGGGCTTTCTCTAGTTGTTGTGAGAGGAGGTTACTCTTCATTGAGGTGTGCAGGCTTCTCATTGCGGTGGCTTCTCTTGTTGCGGTGCACAGGATCTAGATGTGTGGGCTTCAGTAGTTGTGGCACATGAGTTCAGTAGATGTGGCTCATGGGCTTTAGAGCACAGGCTGAGTTGTTGTGACACACGGGCTTTGTTGCTCCCCAGCATATGGGATCTTCCTGGACCAGGGCTCAAACCCATATCCCCTGCATTGGCAGGGGGATTCTTAACAACTGCACCACGAGGCAAGCCCAATAGTATAATCTTAATGTTAAGATCCCAGGCCCAATGTCTGAAGACATTCATCTTCTTTTCTCCACAACATCTATTTATATGCATTAAAATGCATATCAATAAATGGAAACAAAAATTGAAATTCAGAGGGAGAGGTCATGGAAGGCTGCAGTTTTTAAATATTGGGCCTTGAAAATGACAAACAGAGAGGAAGAAATAGGACAAGGGTATCAGTGTCCTTAGCTTCTGATTTATTTCAAATTCAGCTGACTTGGGAGCATGATCCAGTTCTTCTTAGTCTACATTTGTCCCACAAATGTTTCCTGTGTTTAAAAAAATGGGAGGCATCTTGGCTGTGTATGTGTGGGGGAGGGTGGTGGAGAATAGCATTTCCAGAGTGTTTTCTTTTCTGCCTTTCAGTGTTTTACAATCCGTGTTATGGTTATTAAGGGCTGATATGCCAATCTCATTTGTTCTTGAAGTGAACTATTTAGAATGTTCATCTTAATAGTTCAATAGATTTTTTTTGGCCACCCCACCTAGTTATTACCCCAAATAAGTATCCCAAGCAAACGCATATGGAATAATTGCAGACAACTGTTTTCAGCAGTCCCTTTTATGTATAAAACAGATATTTTATTCTGTCACAAATTTTCTACTGATGTGTATTTAAAAATTTTCATCTCTAGTGAATATTTTAATTGTTATAAAGTGAAGAATTCAAAATGGATGTATGATTTGATTTTGTCAGAGTTAAACAAAGGCCTGTATATGACTCATTGGGTTGTTCTATTCTTTGAGAGACTTAAAATTAAGAATTTGGAGAAAAACTAGAGATTTGGATTATTTCCAGCCAAAGATTAAAATATTTTTGTTGCTGTAATATATTGATTTTTGGCATGTGATGTCCATAAGTGGGAAAAGGAAAGAATAAAGAATCTTTAACCCTCAGTTTGAAACTGTATGGACCATTTACTACTAGGCTGATAAGAATTTTATTACCAGGATGTGGATCTGCTTAGAAGGAAGCAGCTGATAAGGTTTACCAATTTCAGACCTTCATCAACCTGTTTTCAGCCGCTGGGCATTTAATTCCAATTTTCTCTACTTCAGAGGTCTCTCTAAGCCGAGACTCAGATTGAGAAGTTTCTACTCTGAAACTTTTGCCATCTGGAACAGACACTTTGCATTTTCATCCCTTGCTCCAAATCTCAGCTGGGATCAATCATGTCTCCCTTATTTTATGTCCCTTATCTTCCTGTGTGTGTTGAACAAGTTCCCACAACTCAGCAAATGACCCCAACTTGAGTCAGGCCTGTGTGCTTTGAAGGGAGCCAGTCTAGCACCAGCCCTGACCCAGAGGTCCTGGGTGAAACTGCTAGACAGTTTAGGGCTTCTCCTTGGGAAGCACTCCTCACTCCATACTTTTGGGAAGTTAGTTAATAGGACAAACTTTACTTAATAGGAATTAATGAAAAGGTTTTGTAAAACCAAGAGTTCTGCTATGTTCCAGGCCTCCCGGGAGCCCTCTGGTTATTCAGACATTAGAGGAAGATGTACCTGCTTTACTCTGAGCCTGCCAATGGTACTTCTGCTTCTGTCCTTTGTCACACACTCACCTCTTAGATTTCCTCTGATTTTGAACATACTTTCAGCTTTTCCTTCCCAAGGTCATCCTGGGTCTGCTCCCGTTGTGTATTTCTTGGCCATTCCAGGTCCCTGCATATTTCAAAGGGATATTCTTGGCTTTTGCTGGTGAAGACATTCACTTCCTGCCTAGCTGCACACATATCCTTCTTCCACCCGCCTCCTGGAGCCTCAAGTCCTGAAACAGCATTTCAAAAGTGCCATCTGGCAATATTTTTCCCTCTTCTTTTTTTTCTGGCTACAGATCATAAAAATTTACTGTTTATTCCATTTGCAATCCCTCTTCTCTATAGTAGTGCTTCTCCACGAATGTGCATGTGCATCACCTGGTGAAGTTGGTGAGAAGCAGATTCTGAATCTGTCGGTCTGGCCTGGGCTCCACAGTCTTCCCTGGTGGGGCAGGTGCTGCTGGTCCCGGGATCACACTAAGAGTAGCAAGGCTTTATAGTTCTTGATTTTCATTTGTTGGAGGCTTACTAGGTTTCCAGGGCTGCCATAACAGAGTGCCACCACCTCAGTGACTCAAAACAACAGAAATTTATTCTTCCACAGATCTGGAGGGTAGAAGTCCAAAATCAAAGTGTCTACAGGACTCTTCTCCCACTGAAAACTGTAGAGGAATCTTTTCCTGCTTCCTCTTAGCTTCTGGTGATTTTCTGGCAATTTCTGGTGTTCCTGGGCTTGTAGATGCATCATTCCAGTCAGATGGTCACCTTCTCCTGATGTGTCTTCACATTGTCTTCCCTCTACCTGTCTCTGTGTCCACATTTCCCTTTCTATAAGGACACAAATCATATTGGAGTAGATCCTACCTTAAGGACCTCATTTTATCTTGATTAACTTTATGAAGATTTTATTTGCAAGTAAGCTTACATTCTGAGGTATGAGGGTTAGGATTTCAACGTATTTTGGGGGGAGCCACCATTCAACCCATAAGAGAGGCCTACCCTCCCACCCCTAGCCAACTTTATGTTATTTTTTTCTTAAATAGAATTCACTACTTTGATCAATAACTAAAACATGAGAAACTAAGTATCTTTAATTTAGAGTGGGCCAAGAAATGTGTAGATCTGGAATCACTGAGAAAGAAACAGTAGAGTAGGGATATTTAAAAAGAAAAAAAAAAGGAGCCCTGGTGCTCTGTTCTTTTAGGTTTAACAGTGGGAGAAAGCATGGACTTTTGAGTAGGCCAGTTCTAAAATTTGAATCTTGACCTGTCACTTATTGGTTCTGGATCTGAGGGGCAACCTACTTGCTTCTGCTAAACTTGTTTCCTCATAAGAAGAATGAGCATAATGACACTTGGTAAATAAAGGAAGGTTGAGGAAATCAATAAGACTTCCAAAGCATCTGGCACGTATCAATAGTAGACATTGAGTATATGGATCATGAGTTTTGTAAAGTCTGTATTCTGAATATCCCAGCAGAACTGTCAGTGGCACCCAGCCAGGTCATCCAGTGGACCCCCCAGGGCTGCCAGATCAGCTTGCAGTAAGTCACTGCCTTTCTCTCTCCTCCCTAAACCACAACAGTGATTCAGAAGTGCAAAAATGAGAAAGGGACTACACTTCATTGTGTTTCTGTGTGATTTTCCATCATGGATCTAAAATGTTGTTTTCTCCCATGTTTCTATATTTCAATGTATATCATAATTTTCCTTCTTGCATTCACTTTTTTTTATAAATAATTTTCCCTAAGTGGATGCTGTGTAAAGATATTTCCATCCTTTGATTATTGTTTGTGTATAAAGATGGACATATGAAATGTGGGTGCTTCTAAAAGGAATGTAGCAGAACTCACTTGAATAGAGGCCATTCACTTTGGTGTTTGGATGGAAAATGACATCATCTTTCACTAATCCGGCATATGAACACTCATCATTGGTCATTTATGTTAGATATAAGACTTCCGAAGTAGAGTTTGAATGAAAAATGAGAATAGTTGAGGAGGACATGCTATCGTTGCAAATTCATTTGTTTTCTAGGTCTCTGTGAATCTTATAATGCAAAAGCAGAAAGATCTTCCTTAGGCTAGGTTGAGGTTCCAAGTTGAATTTGGAGCAAGTATCATTCGTCTCTCGTGTGCCAACCACGTTAGAAGCTTACATATCCAAACAGTAGGGTATGAGACAATGGAAAACTTTGTCCTCACGTTTCTGTTAATGTTAAGGCAGACATCATTCCTGAACTGGCCTATTATTATAGGTCCATATAAGCTACAGTGAACTAAGAAGACACTTGGTGAGTGTGGGTGAGTTGAATATGCAAACATTACACATACATGTAATGTGCTTACTCCTATATTTCTGTTTTATTTTACAATTGCCAAAGGGGGGATTTTTTAAGGATTTTTTTTTAAGGAATAAGGGCAAAATTTTTTTTGAAAATTATTTGATTTCCCCTCCACCCCACCCAGCAAAACATCTAGTAATGGTGGAGGAGTTCGAAAGACCTTAGAGGAAAGTGGCACTCCAGATGAGAGTTCACTTGAAGTGAAGTGAAACTCAGTTGTTTCACAAGTGAAACAGGCTTAAAGGAACGTGCAGGGCATTCTGAATGCTTGCATCTGGTTTGATTCAAATCGTCTCACATTTGTAGAGTTTCAAATGAAAATAAAGTTCACAGCAAAACGAAATGCTATTTAAACCATGTGAACTGGAGCCAATGAAAAAATTCATCCTTATAACTGCAATGTGTGAAGTTCTGGTTGGTAAGTCATTTTTCAGAGAAGGTATGCAAAATTAAACCAGATACACCTTCATGCTTGGGTTAGTTCTTGGGGTTAAATTAGGTCAACCTTTCTCATCCAGTGTCTCAGAAAACAGTTTCCTCAATTCTCTCTCCTCTAACAACTATTTATGGAGCTCCTACTATGTGTGAGTTTTCGCCATAGGTGTATTGATGCTACAGTGTTGGTGTGTGTAGCATATGATTCATGCTCTTGAGGAGTTTACACTCTAGTGGTAAAGACAAAAACACATGTTTTTATGTGGTAGAATAATTTATTGAATACTAATGAAGCTGATAAAAGAGGGGGAGGAAGTAGAATTTGTTGTTCCACTCCTTAGGCTAGAGAGCTAGAAACACATGGTTTCTAGACCGTCCTAGGACTTCTGTGTTGGGGCTAAGGGGATTATCACAGCTACGAAAAGCCTAAACCTGATACTTTGCAGGGTTTGGGGGAGAACTCTATCATGGTCAATCACAAAGTTATCTGGATCTGGCACCTCAAATAAGCATTATCTACCTGTATTAGTCAGGGTTCTCCAGAGAATCAGAACCAACAGGAGATATATAGGAGAGACAGAAAGAGAGACAGAGAGAGACACACACACACCACACACATGCGTGTGTGTGTGCACGTGCACACACACACACACACACACACACACATGGATTTTAAAAAATTGGTTACATGATTGTGGAGGCTTGGCAAATCCAAAATCTGCAAAGTGGACCAGCAGGATGGAGAGCCAGGGAAGAGTTGCAGTCCAAATCCAAAGACAGTCTCCTGGCAGAATTCCTTCCTGCTCAAGGGAGGTCAGTCTCTGTTCTATTCATGCCCTCAATTGATTGGATGAGGCCCAATCACATTACAGAGAACAATCTGCTTTAGTCAAAGCCCACCAATTTAAATATTAATCTCCTTCAAAACCACCTTTACAGAAGCATTCAGAAGAGTGTTTGAGCACAGTTATGGGCATTATGACCCAGCCAAGCTGACACATAATTAACCATCACACTGCTATTGATGGTCTGGAGTACACATGGTGAAATGTTGTCTCAGCAAAGATCAGACCCTATGATATACCTAGAAAGAGTCCTGTCTGGTTTCAGAAAAATATTAAGAGGTTTGGACTTACGTTTTCTGGAAGATGGAACCCACAAAAGAAAACATGTTTACCGGAGACAGTAACATAGAAGTAAAATATTGGTGAGGATTCTCAGTGCTTAGTACATAGTAGGTACTCAATAAATATTTATTGAATTAATAACTTAATAACTCCCCTGGTTGGAATGTAGCTAGTGTGAGTTAGAAAGAATTTCTCCAAGGGGACATAGATGTTTTGAAAGGCAAAAATCATGCCTGGCACCCAAGCTTACCTACCTGGTGCTTGGGAGAATTAGGGCAAATAGACTCAGCCAACTTTTGAATGAGTGCTAGGGTTACTATTCTTAATTCAGGATAGAGAACGGGTTCCATCTTGTTCTGGATGGGCTCTGAATCAAAAGTAAATTTTCCCTGTGGGAAGAAAATAGTTGTTTAGTAAAAAAATAGATAAGACTAAAAAACTGAGGTACCTAATTGGTTCATTTTTCCAGTTTCCTCTTTCACATAGATAGATAGGTCTCTCTATGCCAAGGGGAAATGCATATTTTGGAAAAGTCAGGGTCCACCTAAGATATTGTGATAGGTATCCTGAGGGGAGAATGGGGCGGGATAGAGAAGTGGGGAGACCTTTGAGAATTAGGTTGGGTAAGGGAAATGGAGAATTGTCAAGAATTAAAAGAAAATGATAATTAAGTAGTGGTCTCCAGACAGAGCATGGATCCAAGCTCTTCTGGTTGGTTTTTCCCTTAGGTAGGATACCCTAGAGGCTGGATCTCAACCAAAGCCTGGGATAAGAGATCCACCAAACCACCACTGAGTAGAAACAACAGATGTCAGTCATGCCCATGATAGGTAGGGAGTGAAAACCTCCTTTTTCATTTTAGGAATCCCATTAACATCCTGGATTCTGGAGCTGCCCTGAGACGGTAGGGGCTCCAGGACTGTTTGAGATAGACTTTCTTAACATCTTTGTGGATTAGGAACTCTGGAATCATTAAAATTAGATCTAAAGTTTTAAAAAATATTGGATTTAAAGTTTAAAAAATTAAAGTTAAAAAATGGGTCTGTGAACTGAGATTTATAGCTCCTATATTTATTAAACTAGTTAGAAAATAAAGTACTGGAGGTAGAGTGAAGGACAAAAGATATCTTTAATCTGAACATCAAGGAAGACTGTGTTAAGAAATTAACATCTGAATTCACCTTGATGACTTGGAAAAATAGGGCAACTCATTATTGCTCATCCTCTCTGGGTAGAAAACTTAGGTCTTTTTCTGCAACCCTAGCTTATGTTCTGTCCTCCTCTGATTTCTTGGAAGCAATAGAGGCCTATAGACCATGCAGTCTTGACCTCATGGTCTCTCATCATCCATCATGTTCACAGTGCTCTGAGGTTGTATACACCAGAGCTCCTACTTTAAGCCCTAAATACAGTTGACATATACAATCTTTGAATTTCTAAAAAAACACATTCTCGTTTCTCTCTTTTATTCCTCTTCCATCTACCTTCTCTATTTCCTTTTCATTTATCAGTTTATCATGTCTCTATTTAAAAAATATCTCTCCTCTCCAACCTCAACATCAATTTTTATCAGTCTGAACAACTAGAACCCTAAAGTACACTTAAGTCTTGGCATGGAAATGAGGTAAGAGGTACATATATTAAAAAAATTATAGTATATTATTACATATACAAAGTTTAAATACACCAAATAATATTTTTTCAGATCACAAAAGAGACAATTTAACAAAAAAAAAATCATGAGGTGGTAAGGGTTTCAAATGAAATGGGAGTTGAATGGTCACTGCTGTATTCATAACTTTGAATCATACAGTTTTTAAAATTTATTTTCTTATTTTTTTGAATTTTATTTTTTTTTATACAACAGGTTCTTATTAGTTATCTTTTTATACATATTGGTGTATATATGTCAATCCCAATCTCCCAATTCATCCCACCACCTCCCTGCTCCACTTTCTCCCCTTGGTGTCCATACATTTGTTCTCTACATCTGTGTGTCTAGTTCTGACTTGCAAACCAGTTCATCAACAAATACAATATTCGTTTTTCTGTTTCTGATTTACTTCACTCTGTATGACAGTCTCTAAGTCCATCCATGTCTCTACAAATGACCGAATTTTGTTGCTTTTTAGGGCTAAGTAATATTCCATTTTATATATGTAGCACATCTTATTTATCCATTCATCTGTCAATGGGCATTTGAGTTGCTTCCATGACCTGGCTATTGTAAATAGTGTTACAATGAACACTGGGGTGCATGTGTCTTTTTTGAATTATGTTTTTCTCAGGGTATATGCTCAGTAGTGGGATTGTTGGGTCATATGGTAATTCTGTTTTTAGTTTTTTAAGGAAGCTCCATACTGTTCTCCATAGTGGCTGTATCAATTTACATTTCCACCAACAGTGCAAGAGTGTTCCTTTTCTCCACATCCTCTCCAGCATTTGTTGTTTGTAGATTTTCTGATGATGCCAATTCTACCTGGTGTGAGGTGATACCTCATTGTAGTTTTGACTTGCATTTCTCTAATAATTAGTGATGTTGAGCAGCTTTTCATGAGCCTCTTGGACATCTGTATATCTTCTTTGGAGAAATGTCTATTTAGGTCTTCTGCCCAGTTTTTGCTTGGGTTGTTTGTTTTTTTTGGTATTGAGCTTCATGAGCTGTTTATATATATATATAGATTAATCCTTTGTCTCTTGATTGGTTTGCAAATATTTTCTCCCATTCTGAGGGTTGTCTTTTTGTCTTTTTTATAGTTTCCTTTGCTGTGAAAAAGCTTTTAAATTTCATTAGGTCACATTTGTTTATTTTTGTTTTTATTTCCATTACTCCAGGAGGTGGGTCAAAAAAATCTTGCTGTGATTTATGTCAAAGAGTGTTCTTCCTATGTTTTCCTCTAAGAGTTTTATAGTGTCTGGTCTTACATTTAAGTCTTTAATCCATTTTGAGTTTATTTTTATGTATGGTATTAAGGGGTGTTCTAATTTCATTCTTTTACATGTAGCTGTCCAGTTTTCCCAGCATCACTTGTTGAAGAAGCTATCTTTTCTCCATTGTATATCCTTGCTTTCTTTGTTATAGATTAGTTGACCATAGGTGTGTGAGTTTATCTCTGGGCTTTCTACCCTGTTCCATTGATCTATATTTCTGTTTTTGTGCCAGTACTATATTGTCTTGATTATTGTAGATTTGTAGTATAGTCTGAAGTCAGGGATTCTGATTCCTCCAGCTCTGTTTGTTTTTTTTGTTTGTTTGTTTTTTCCCCTTCAAGATTGCTTTGGCTATTTGGGGTCTTTTGTGTCTCCATATAAATTTTAAGATTTTTTGTTCTAGTTCTATAAAAAAATGCCATTGGTAATATGATAGGGATTGCATTGAATCTGTAGAATGCTTTGGGTAATACAGTTATTTCCACAATGTTGATTCTTCCAATACAAGAACACGGTATATCTCTCCATCTGTTTGTATCATCTTTGATTTCTTTCATCAGTGTCTTATAGTTTTCTGAGTACATGTCTTTTACCTCCTTAAGTAGGTTTATTCCTAGGTATTTTATTCTTTTTGTTGCAATGGTGAATGGGAGTGTTTCCTTAATTTCTCTTTCTGATCTTTCGTTGTTAGTGTATAGGAATGCAAGAGATTTCTGTGTATTACTTTTGTTGTTATACAAATATAATTTGTATCCTGCAAATTTACCAAATGCATTGATTAGCTCTAGTAGTTTTCTGGTGACATCTTTAGGATTTTCTAAGTATAGTATCATGTCATCTGCAGTGACAATTTTACTTCTTCTTTTCCAATTTGTTTCTTTTTATTTCTTTTTCTTCTCTGATTGCTGTGATTAAGACTTCCAAAACTTTGTTGAATAATAGTGACAAGAGTGGACTTCCTTGTCTTGCTCCTGATCTTAGAGGAAATGTTTTCAGTTTTTCACCATTGGGAATGATGTTTGCTGTGGGTTTGTCATATATGGCCTTTATTATGTTGAGGCAGTTTCCCTCTATGCCCACTTTCTGGAGAGTTTTTATCATAAATTGGTGTTGAACTTTGTCAAAACCTTTTCCTGCATCTATTGAGATGATCATATGGTTTTTATTCTTCAATCTGTTAATATGGTGTATTACATTGATTGAATTGTGTATATTGAAGAATCCTTGCATCCCTGGGATAAATCCCACTTGATCATGTTGTATGATCCTTTCAATGTGTTGTTGGATTCTGTTTTCTCATATTTTTTTGAGGATTTTTGCATCTATATTCATCAGTGATATTGGTCTATAATTTTCTTTTTTTTTAGTGTCTGTCTGGTTTTGGTATCAGGGTGATGGTGGCTTCATAGAATGAGTTTTGGAGTGTTCCTTCCTCTGCAATTTTTTGGAAGAGTTTGAGAAGGATTGGCATTAGCTCTTCTCTAAATGTTTGATAGAATTCACCTGTGAAGCCATCTGGTCATGGACTTTGTTGAAAGATTTTTAATCAGTTTCAATTTCATTACTTGTGATTATTCTGTTCATATTTTCTATTTCTTCCTGGTTCAGTATTGAAGGTTATACCTTTCTAAGTGAAACATACATCTTAAAGCAGCAATAATGCACAGTTTTACTTTGAAGTGCTGATGATAGAAAGTTTATTGATTACAACTCTTCCAAGTTCTCAAGAATCTTTGTAGACTTCCTTGTCTTCTTATCTTCAATCACTCAAGTTTCTTTTAAGGTGTTAGGTAGAGAGCAGTTTCCTCTTTACATATATTAAAAGAAGACTTTCACATAAAGATCAAAAAGGTTGTTCTTTGATTTTTTTTAACTAGGAAATCTTTACTTTTTTTAAAAAACCAGCCTTAACATTAAAGAATAATTCATTACAATGCTTCTCAAACTTTTCCAATAAATAAAAGAGAAGAGAACACTCCAAAACTGATTTTACAAGACCAGTATTACCCTAATACCAAAGCCAGGTAAGGATAGTACAAAAAAAGAAAACTACAGGTCAATATCTCTTATGAATACAGATGCAAAAATTTTCAATACAATTCTAGCAAACCAAATTTAAACACATATTAAAATTATCATGCACCATGATTAAGTTGGTTTTACCATTGTGATGAAAAGATGGTTTAACATATGGAAATAAAAAAAATGTGATATACCACTTTAATAGAGTGAAGATTAAATTATATGACACTTTTGATAGAGGCATAGAAAGAATTTGACAAACGTCAATACAGTGTACGCTTTCATGATAAAGCTCTCAACAAATTGGGTATAGGAGGAACATACCTAACATCATAAAGGCGATATATGACAAACCCACTGCTAATATTGTAGTCAACCACGAAAAGTTAAAAGTTTTTTCTCTAAAATCAGGAACAAGACAAAGGTGCCCACTCTTACCACTCCTCTTCAACATAGTGCTGAAAGTCCTAGCCAGAGCAGTTAGACAAGAAAAAGAAAGAAAAGGCATCCAAATAAGAATGGAAGAAGTAAAATAATTGTCTCTGTTTGCTGATGACAGTTATTGATATAGAAAATCCTAAAGCTCCACCAAAACACTGGTAGACTTAATAAATAAGTGAAGTTGTAGAGTACAAAATCAAAATACAAAAAAAAGTTGCAATCAGTTGCATTTCTATACATTAATTCTGAAAGAGAAATAAACAATCCCATTTACAATAGCATCAGAAACAATAAAATATTTAGGAATAAATTTAACCAAGGAAGTTAAAAACCTATACATTGAAAACTATAGACATTGATGAAAGAAACTGAAGAAGACACAAATGAGTGGGAAGATATCCTGTGTTCATGCATCAGAAGAATTAATATTGTTAAAATGCCCATACTACTCAAAGCCATCTATAGATTCAATGCAATCCCTATCAAAATTCCAATGGTATTTTTTCACAGAAAAAATGGAACCAAAATAGACCCCAAATAGCCAAAGCAACATTGGGAAAGAAGAATAAAGCTATAGGCATCACACTTCCTGATTTCAAACTGTGCTACATAGCTATAGCAATCAAAACAATATGGTACTGGCATAAAAAAAGACCAATGTAACATAATTAAGAGCCCAGAAATAAACCCACACATATATGATCAACTAATATTTGGCAAGGGAGCCAAGAATAATCAGTGGAGAAAATATAATCTTTCCAATAAATGGCGTTGGGAAACCTAGTTATTCACATACAAAACAATGGACCCGTATCTTACATCACCCACAAAAATTAACTTGAAATGAATTAAAGACTTAAATGTAAGACCTGAAATTGTAAAACTCCTAGAAGAAAACATAGGGAAAAATCTCCTTGACATTGGTCTTGGCAATAATTTTTTGCATATGACACCAAAACAAAGCAACAAAAACAACAATAAATTAGTGGGACAACGTCAAACTAAAAAGCTTTTTCATAGAAAAGAAATAATCAACAAAATGAAGAGGCAACCTATTCAATGGGAGAAAGTATTTAAAAGCCATATATAAGGTTAATATCTAATATATATACGGAACTTATATAACTCGATAGCAAAAAATAAAAATAAAAAACAATCTGATAAAAAATGTGCAGAGGACCTGAATAGACATTTTTCCAAAGAAGACATACAAATGACCAACAGGTACATGAAAAGATGCGCAATGTCACTAATCATCAGGAAACTGCAAATCAAAACCACAATGAGATACCAACTCACATCTGTTAGAATTGTTGCCATAAAAAGCACAAGAGATAAGTGTTGGTGAAGATGGGGAGAAAAGGAAATCCTTGTGCATTTTTGGAGGGAGTATAAATTGGTGCAACCACTATGGAAGACAGTATAGAAGTTCCTTAAGAAGTTAAAAATAGAACTACTATATGATCCAGCAATCCCACTTCTCGGTTTATATTTGAAAGAAATGAAATCACTATCTTGAAGAGATATATGCACCCTCATGTTAACTGAAGAATTATTCACAATAGCCAAGACATGAAAACAAACTAAATATCCATTGACAGATGAATGGATAAAGAAAATGAGATATATATGCATATGTATGTGTATATATGTATACATATATATTATTCAGCCATAAAAAAGAAATTCCACCGTTTACAACAACATGGATAAAATTTGAGGGCATTATGCTAAATGAAATAAGTCAAACAGAGAAAGAAAAATTCTGTATGAGCTTACTTATATATGGAATATTAAAATAATCTGCTTCTCACAGGAGGCTTGAATATTTTGGCATAATTGACTTGGGGGCTGAGCCCAAGTCCACATCAAGGCAGGACTAAGATGAGACAAGAAGGAACTGGAAAGGTCTGGGCAGCCCGAGGGCAGAATCTTGACAATTGCCCCCGCCAAAAAAAAAAAAAATCAGCTTCTTAATCTTTTGGTTTTACTTAAAATCTGGCACATGTCTGTTGGAGGATAGAGCAACCAGATGTTTGGACTCAACTTCTTGTCCTTCCCTTTTCTTAGATCCTGATACCTCAAGGCTTGTCTGTCTCAGTAGCTCTTTAAATATTTAATTATGTATATGTATATTTACATATATTTATGCATATATAATGTATAGTTGTATCCATCTGTATAGTTGTAATACTTTATTAATCTTT
The DNA here is from genome assembly GCF_003676395.1 of Aethalodelphis obliquidens. Classification (NCBI taxonomy): domain Eukaryota; kingdom Metazoa; phylum Chordata; class Mammalia; order Artiodactyla; family Delphinidae; genus Aethalodelphis; species Aethalodelphis obliquidens. The sequence goes on from NW_020837945.1 coordinate 16,268,413, forward strand.
TCTAGTTGTTTTCAGTGGAATGCTAGTATAATATGAGCTAGTGATATTGCCAAGTGTTACATTTCTGTTTTAGATGTTGAATATTTAAGGATACTAAATCATAAACTAAAACTTTCAATATAGTGATACTATTGGAAAAATAATTTCAGTCCTAGGAATGGCTTATTCACAACGATGAACTCTTAAAATGGGGTTAGAAATATAAGTATCCTTGATGATTTCATATGTCTTAGGCTTTCCAGTATGAGAGCAAAGCAGATGGCTAAAATAATTATTTAGGAAGTTTCAAGCAAAATGTTTAAAAGTTATCTGTATGTTATTTGCTCACCAAAATCATATATTTTCTGTTGCTGAACTTTAACACTTAACATACAGGCCATGACTGCCCATTTAGAGGGGAGAAAAAATATATAGTGTTAATGTAAATTTTCTAAAAATGATCCAAGAACATATAGTTTCATTTTTCATGCAGTGCTGCAGTTATTTTTTTCATATATGAATACAATATTCTAAGTTTGAACATCCTAGTACATAAGACTAACACAGCATATGGTTGTGGTGATCGAGATAATTAAAAATGGTAGGCATTCTGGGAACACACAGTCACAAAAGCTTTTTAAAAAGGTCAAAATGAAAACATATTTTGGAAGATGGAGATTCAAAAATCTCACTTTCCTTGAATAACATCTGTTCTTTGCTTCAATAAAGATTCCTTTTCTAAAAAATAAATATTGCTCTTCAGTCAACTGGTAGAGGCTGTTATAGAATCTTCTTTTGCAGTAAGATAGTGCCTTAAAGTGGAATGGGTGAAGGGAGGATGGGCAGAGGAGTGGGAGAGCACATCCTGTATACCTGCTTTATTATAAGATTAGTTTTTTTCTGAAATATCTGTGAATACTGGACTGAAGTGCTCTATGATACCAAGGGGGACAGAACATAGAAGACTGTTCACATCTACTGAAATGGTCCAATAATTACACACCTTTCTAATTAAAATTTTATTTATTTATTTATTTTCAGACAAGAGCTGTACTTAATTTGTGTATTTGGTGCCTAAATGTCCTTTCAGAAAACTAATATAGTATATGTTCTATAGCTAATGAAAACCTATACTTACAGGTCATAATGAATATTTCCTTTTCACAGGTCAAGTACACTCAAAAATCTGTTGATTTAAAAAATAAGTAAATATGGTGTTTGGCTTGAGGCGACCAGAGAAATGATAGTAAAGATGATCCAAAATCTTGGAAATAGAATGGAGAAAATACAAGAAACGTTTAACAAGGACCTCGAAGAACTAACGAACAAAGAAACAATGGTGAACAACACAATAAATGACATTAAAAATTCTCTAGAAGGAACCAATAGCAGAAAAACTGAGGCAGAAAGCAGATAAGAGACATAGAAGATAAAATAGTGGAAATAATTACAGCAGAGCAGAATAAAGAAAAAAGAATGAAAAGAACTGAGGACAGTCTCAGAGACCTCTGGGGCAACATTAAAAGCACCAACATTTGAATTATAGGGGTCCCAGAAGAAGAAGAGAAAAAGAAAGGGACTGAGAAAATATTTAAAGAGATTATAGTTGAAAACTTCCCTAATATGGGAAAGGAAATAGTCAATCAAGTCCAGGAAGCACAGAGAGTCCCATACAGGATAAATCCAAGGAGAAACACGGCAAGACACATATAAATCAAGCTATCAAAAATTAAATACAAAGAACAAATATTAAAAGCAGCAAGGGAAAATCAACAAATAACACATAAGGGAATCCCCATAAGGTTAACAGCTGATCTTTCAGAGAAACTGCAAGCCAGAAGGGAGTGGCAGGACATATTTAAAGTGATGAAGGGGGAAAACTACAACAAAGATTACTCTGCCCAGCAAGGATCTCATTCAGATTCAAGGGAGAAATTAAAAACAAGCAAAATTAGAGACAAGCAAAAGCTAAGAGAATTCAGCACCACCAAACCAGCTTTACAACAAATGCTAAAGAAACTTCTTTAGCATTTTCAAGAGAAGGAAAAAAACTTCAATAACAATCCAAAAACAATTAAGAAAATAGTAATAGGAACATGCATATTGATAATTACCTTAAAAGTAAATGGATTAAATGCTCCAACCAAAAGACATAGACTGGTTGAATGGATACAAAAACAAGAGCCGTATATATGCTGTCTACAAGAGACCCACTTCAGACCTAGAGACACATACAGACTGAAAGTGAGGGGATGGAAAAAGATATTTCCTGCAAATGGAAATCGGAAGAAAGCTGGGGTAGCAATTCTCATATCAGACAAAATAGACTTTAAAATAAAGACTATTACAAGTGACAGAGAAGGACTCCACATAATGATAAAAGGATCAATCCAAGAAGAAGATATAACAATTGTAAATATTTATGCACCCAACATAGGAACACCTCAATACATAAGGCAAATGTTAACAGCCATAAAAGGGGAAATCCACAGTAACACAATAATAGTAGAGGACTTTAACACCCCACTTTCACCAATGGACAGATCATCCAAAATGAAAATAAATAAGGAAACACAAGCTTTAAATGATACATTAAACAAGATGGACTTAATTTATAGGACATTCCATCCAAAAACAGCAGAATACACTTTCTTCTCAAGTGCTCATGGAACATTCTCCAGGATAGATCATATCTTGGGTCACAAATCAAGCCATGAAGAACCTAGGGGCAGGACAGGAATAAAAATGCAGATGTATAGAATCGTCTTGAGGACACTGGGAGGGGAAAGGTAAGCTGGGATGAAGTGAGAGATTGGCATGGACATATATACACTACCAAATGTAAAATAGATAGCTAGTGGGAAGCAGCTGCATAACACAGGGAGATCAGCTCAATGCTTTGTGACCACCTAGAGGGGTGGGATAGGGAGGGTCAGAGGGAGGGAGATGCAAGAGGGAGGAAATATGGGGATATATATATATATGTATAGCTGATTCACTTTGTTATAAAGCAGATAGTAACACACCATTGTAAAGCAATTATACTCCAATAAAGATGTTTTTAAAAAATAAGTAAAAGGATATCCATAGATGGTTATTTTCCGTAGGCAAACAGTAGAAATGAATCATCTCATTCTGTCTCTAGCCTTGAAGTAGTTAATACAAGTTTATGAAGGCTATAAAAATGATTTCTGGCATATAAATATGATTGAGTTGTGATTCAATCAACATAGCTTTAGACTATCCCCAGGCAGATGTTAACCGTCAAGCCCTAGTATTGTCAAGTGTCATGTTCTACTTTTGTTAACCAAGACACAGAGTTTTTATGTATTAATCATTGTATCTCTTGGCATCCAGAGAAAAAAAAACAGCCAGAAACACAAAGAATAAAATGAATGGCAATGAAACAGAAAACTGCTAAATACAATTTGGTGGTCAAATCATGCTTTAGAGGGAACTTAACTTTCTAGGAGGTATACAGCAAATTGACACCGTACCTTGTCACCATAATTGGTAAGCATGGCTCTAACATCCCCCTGTCAAAAGTAAAAGGAAATAATAAAATTAAAAAAAAAAAACAACACTTGTACCTTGTGATAAATAATAATAAAAATATCAACTACACAAAAACAGGGTTTTATCATATTTGGACAAACAAGAGATGTACCATATCTTTAGTATCAAATGGTAAAATGACTTACGAGTATTTTCTGAAACAGTGTCCTGATGCCCTGAAATTTCCTTCCCCCATTAATTTACCAGGCTCTTCCCTATTCATGTGAAATCTTTTCTTTCCTTCAAAGAGGCTGGAAGATTTTCTCTGATACTCCCAGTATATCTTGTATATACCTTTATTAATATGTTTAGCATTTTGATGTAAATTCTCAACTCTTTTCCTCATTATATTATAAGCGATGAGGATTATATAATTTTTTAACATCTTTATTGGAATATAATTGCTGTGCATTGTTGTGTTAGTTTCTTCTGTATAACAAAGTGAATCAGCTATACGTATACTTATATCCCCATATCCCCTCCCTGTTGTGTCTCCCTCCCACCCTCCCTAACCCACCCCTCTAGGTGGTCACAAAGCACTCAGCTGATCTCCCTGTGCTATGCGGCTGCTTCCCACTAGCTATCTATTTTACATTTGATAGTGTATATATGTCCATGTCACTTCTCTCACTTTGTCCCAGCTTACCCTTCCCGCCCCCGTGCCCTCAAGTCCATTCTCTACATATGCGTCTTTATTCCTGTCCTGTGCCTAGTTTCTTCAGAACCATTTATTTTTTTAGATTCCATATATATGTGTTAGCATATGGTATTTGTTTTTCTCTTTCTGACTTACTTCACTCTGTATGACAGTCTCTAGGTCCATCTCACTACAAATAACTCAATTTCATTTCCTTTTATGGCTGAGTAATATTCCATTGTATATATGTGCCACATCTTCTTTATCCATTCATCTGTTGATAGACACATAGGCTGCTTCCATGTCCTGGCTATTGTAATTAGTGCTGCAATGAACATTGTGGTACATGACTCTTTTTGAATTGAGGTTTTCTCAGGGTATTGGCCCAGTAGTGGGATGCTGGGTCGTATGGTAGTCCTATTTTTAGTTTTCTAAGGAACCTCCATACTGTTCTCCATAGCGGCTGCATCAATTTACATTCCCACCAACAGTGTAGGATGGTTCCCTTTTCTGCACACCTTCTCCAGCATTTATTGTTTATAGATTTTTTGATGATGGCCATTGTGACTGGTATGAGGTGATACTTCATTGTAGTTTTGATTTGCATTTCTCTAATGATTAGTGATGTTGAGCATCCTTTCATGTGTTTGTTGGCAATCTGTATATATTCTTTGGAGAAATGTCTATTTAGGTCTTCTGCCCATTTTTGGATTGGGTTGTTTGTTCTTTTGATATTGAGCTGCATGAGCTGCTTATATATTTTGGAGATTAATCCTTTGTCAGTTGCTTCATTTGCAAATATTTTCTCCCATTTAGAGGGTTGTCTTTTCATCTTGTTTATGGTTTCCTTGCTGCGCAAAAGTTTTTAAGTTTAATTAGGTCCCATTTGTTTAGTTTTATTTCCATTTCTCTAGGAGGTGGGTCAAAAAGGATCTTGCTGTGATTTATGTCACAGAGTGTTCTGCCTATGTTTTCCTACACACCATTTTTAGCTCCAAATATTTGAATGTATTTTTATTTTTCTTTCCACTAAGATTAGAAAGAAGCCAATCTTCTAATTTCACATGTTGGAAGAATTAGTCTTCAGAATTCTAAAACAGACTGAATAGAATCGGATGATTAGTGCCCTACATTGCTGACCTAGTTTGTTTTCTTTCTGTTTAGTTTCCTTATAATTATGAACTATCAGAACTGCGTGTGACTTCAAAAAGCAATGTTTATGATTCTGTAAATGGAATTTTAAGCTTCACGTGGGTATGTGGTCATAAAATTGTATTATTTTTCAACAAATATATCCTATTTGGTGGAAAGTTTCATATTGTCCACTTTTATTGAGAAATGTTTAAGTAATTACTTTAAAAAATAGTCTGTTGAAAAATAGTTTTATTTTGTGAAGGGTCGTGGGTGACTTTTTCAGTGCCTCTTTGTCTTTCACAAGAGGACTATAAAATACCTTTCCAGCCTTGTTTCCTGACACCGTTCTTCATCTGTTCTGTGCTGCAGCTGTGGACCTTCCAGCCAGCACCTGAATAAACTGTGTTTGCTCAGTCAGTTCTGACTTTGCACTTGAAGCTTCCCTTGTGTGAAGGCTCATCCCCCACTTTCCCTAATTTTTCAAGACTGAACTCAAATTGTATCTTTATGAGAACTCCAAGGCTTTATGTAAAAAATCATTCCTATATTGTGAAAATAAACACACAGTGTGTTATAATTATTTGTTAATGTGTTTATTTCTCCCTATTGAAGTTGAACTTATGTGGGGACAAAGTCAGTACTGTATTATTGTTCTTTGAACTACTGATATTTAGTATGGTATTAGGCATGAGGGAACAATGAATACATCTTTACTGAATAAAATGAATGAATCTAAGCTAAAATACCAAGGACCAGCATTTCTTTCAACATAATGTACCTTATATTCTGGTTTTTGCTCTTCTTGTTATTGTTTAATTAAACATCTTCTGGGAAGAGCAAAAGTCTATTTTTATTAATGTATGGGTCTATGAAATATCTGATACCTTGATACTGTATTATTTCTAAAGATTTTAATTAACGACTATAATATATGCCTTTGTCCATATGGTTGTGCCTACAAGGAGTAATTTAATCTCTCATTCCTGTAGAGGTTTCTGGCATTTCTGAAGTGAGGAATGGCATATACTGATTCAGTCTTAGCAGACTGTCACATCAGCTCACTCAAGATGGAGCTTTTTGGTGCATCAGAGGTGGATGGACGTCAAGTGTCCCTTTGATGGGATTCTCTTTCGCTCTGGAATCTTAGTACACAACTGTATATAGGGAAAGAAGGAATTGACTGCCTTTTCTCAGCACGAAAAAAGAATTTACAACATTTTCCCCAAAGTGAGAACCAACCTCCAGTCAAAGGATTGCATTTGGAAAATATCACCACCTTGTTTGATACAATAGAAACTAATATGCTGTTCAATTCTTGTATATAGTGTTCACTCAGAGGAATTTCACCATAGATGCAAATTATCCAGATCAAGAAATAAATATGATTTTTGCTAGCAAAGAGATGGTCTTTATAGGAAAATAATGGCTTGTTTGTGAAGAAAAATGTCCTGAGATTACTTCAAAATTTTTTTACTCATGAAATAGATACTGTCTCTTTACTAGTATATTTATTTGGTACCATTGTGCCTAGGGCATTGCTCACCAATTTATTAATTCTGGATGTTACTCAAATGCAACCTACAGCCAGATTCTTCAACTTTGAAGGAATTCTTCAGCATCATTAATATTTCTCTTAAGTTCTCCAGTATTTCAGGTAATCATGCATATCCACCGCACAGGCAAGCAAATCTCTGAAGGTTCTATAGACTTCCAACTATGTTTCTTATCACAAGAACATTCAGTTCCTAGAAGTTAAAAACATATCTCTAGGCAGCTCATAAATTCTGGCTTCAGGTTTAAACTTATGTAAGATGTCAGAGTCAATAACCTCCATAGTTGGTGTGCTCTCAATTCCATATCGTGTCATTAATTCACTTGATTTTAAAGTGTAAATCTGCTCCATAGATGGTTACCTGAGCCAGGATGATTCCTATAGTTAAGCAAGTGACCTTTAGTTCAGCTCTATATAGAGAGACATTCATTACTTTGAAGTCTGAAAGTTATTTTCTTTAAAATACTTAGAAATACTGGAAGTAGTCAAGCCTGTGGATCTCAATGTTGAGTGTGTATAGTAATCATCTGAGGGATTTAAGATGACATTCAAGGGATTCACCCCAAGATAATCTGGTTTATTGCATTGAGTTGTGGATACACACCCTGGGGATTATGATCCAGGTGGTCCAAAGATCATACTTTGGGAATCACTGCCTTGAGCCTTATAATCCCTCTTCTTGGTAGGTTTGTAGGCCAGTTGTAGAACCACAGGAGCTGGTAGAGATTCATCTCAAGGGAGAAACATTTAAGGGAAGGCTATGAGGACTGGGGAGCAGAGTATCAGAAAAGAAGATAGAGGACCTAAATATCTTCGGTTCAGTTTAAAAATAGTACCTCTTCTTTGTGTTAATGATTGATAATGAGGAATCAGTTGGGATTATAATCACATTCTAGTGAAAAGAGACTGCTGAAATATTGATAATTAAGGGAAATGACTTTATGTTAAAGAACAGTGGGTGACTTTTGTCTTTGGTGACACTGAAGTGATGTCCCAATCACTGTACCAATCGAGTTTGTATCCCTGGATTGGACTCTCTCTATTTTATCCTTCATGCACCTCACAGAGGATGAGGATGTCAGTATGAAGACCGTATTTGGGGTCACATTAAAAAAAGGGCAACAGGGAGCAGTGTAATCCTGCTTATTAGGAAAGATGATGGAGCTGGACTTCTCCTTGGCCTCAGCCAAAGCTAGAAACTCAGTAGAAGACCTGCATGGTCAGGCATCAGTCTGAAGGAGCAGGTGCAAATGTACAGCTTGCTATTATAGTCCAGGAGGAGGGCACCACCATGTGTGAGCTCAACCCACCTTGAGGCTGAGGACTGGAGAACAGACATGGGAAAACCAAGTGAATGTTCAGATCTGTCATTTTTTTGTGTGTAATTCAACTAGTTGGTGTCTTCTATGCCTTTTCTTGTTCTATGAACTTATTTATATGTTTATTCATTCTCATTTGTTAATTCTACTAACATTCCTTAAGGGTCTACGTGTGCCAGCACTGAACTAAATGAAGGAAATGAAACATTAACTGTGGAATTTGGTCTAATGAGGGAAACAGATGAGGACAGGTCATTACAATGCTGGATGGTAAGTGCTATAACAGGGAAATATGGGGTGCCATAAGGGCACAGAGGAAGGGAAGCTTGCTCAGAGTTGGGGATCCAGGAAGGCTTCCCAGTGGCAGAAGAATCTGAGCCCTGAAGGATGAGTATTATTAGTCAGAGAGTTGAAGAAATAGTGTTGTAGACAAAGGGAATAACTTGTGAGAGTCATGAAGAGGGAGCAAGAATGGTGTGATCATGGAACCAAAAACTCAGCACATGCATGGACCATCCTGAAACCTGGGCATAGGGATGAGACTGCAGAGGAAATTGTGGAGAAACTGGAGCCTCACTGGCTATAGGGAATTGTATAGATGTATAAGTTCATATTTGGGTATTGTCTTCCTGTTCCTTTCTTACAAATTTATGGACAAATTGGGACTATATATTGCCCAAATTCAATACATTTCATCCATCATTTAATTTTAATTTTTTTTTTTTGCCATGCTGTGTGGCTTGTGGGATCTTAATTCCCCAACCAGGAATTGAACCCACACCCTCATCAGTGAAAGGGCAGAGTCTTAACCACTGGAACACCAGGGAATTTCCCTATCCATCATTTTAGACCCCAATATAAGCAAATCAAGCCATATGTTTTATTGAAATTTTTATTCTGTAATTAACCTTAAACTTAAGCTAAAAAATATCAAAAATGATGAAGTTTTATTTAATAGGTGATAAATAACTTTCATGGACTCTGACCAGGTGCTGAACACCTTTCAGAATGCTTTGCAAATATTAATATATTTAATCCTTATAAATAACCCTTTATGTAGATATGATTATTATTTTCCTATCACAGGTGACAAAACAGAAGCATCGGGAGGTTAAGTCACTTGCTCAGGGTACATTAGCGCTACCTATTGCAAGACAAGTCTAACTCCAGAATTTATCCTCTTCACTCTTATGTTTTACAGACTTTTTGTTTAAGTCTATCTATTCATTTTTTTAAACTGACTTAACCAACACAGTTTATTTCCTTACAGTTCTTTTTTTTTAAATTTATTTTTACAGAGATTTTGATTTAAGAAATAGCTGGTGCAAAGAAACAGAGTGATAGCATTTCTCTAGTGGGTGAAAGGTATAGTTAGGACTCAAAGTGGCTGGTTTCTGATCAGAAATAGAGAGGCTACCATTTTTAAAACCTAAAACGTATACAGAAGAGGCACATTTTAGACAGCTCATGGACATCACTCTCAGTCCTTGCAGCCCCACCTGTTATTTCAGACATCATTTTGGAGCACTGTTTTCACCAGCTGTGTGTGGATGAGATAGACTTGACAGCATCTCTCCTTGCATCTCTTGTTTCCTACTGTGGGTATTCTTAGGTGTTGCCGTGGGAGCCCTGTTGGTCTGTACACATGTGCAACCTGGAAATTCAGGGAGAAAATGCCCATGGCATCACCTTGAACCAGTGGGGGCTGGGGGGGCAAAAGTCTAGAGATCAATATTTTCTCCTAATTCTAAGCTGCATTTCATAAGGCTCATCAGAAGTCCTGTTGGTTTGAGCTGGATCAGTTGTAGCAGTTGACCGTCTGGACGATGCAGCCTTGTACTGGCTTTCCCTTGTTCCCTGGTTCACTTTTCCTGGACTTCATTTCTGCTCATTGGGATCACATTTGCATATAAATTCCTGGCATGCAGACCTCTGTCTCACTCAGACTCTGCTTTGGAGAAACTAAGGCTAAGATGATGAGTTAGAACATTGGTCCCAATGTCAGAGTAGTTTGATAATTAATTATGGTGTAAATGGTAGAATATGACACTGCTATTCTTATAGGAATAAAGCAATGGTGATTCCCTTTTTAGGTTTAAACGTTGGAAGATGAGAGGTGTATAAAAGTCTTAAAACTGAGCTCCAGATGCAAAACTCCATAAGATTTTCCTCTGAAGTACAGAGATCAGAAACACTCATCAGGTAGAACTCATCATAGTAATCAGACTAGCAATATTTAGCTCTGGGTTCCATCACAAAATAGTTACAAGATTTAGGAAAGGTAATAGTTTCATGGCTTAGTATCTCCCTTTTCTGGATGGAACACAGGCATGTGGATGATTGTTACTATCTGTCTTCAGTGTTTTGTACAATGGTGTTTATAACACTCTTGCTGCTGTTAGGAATAAACCCTTGGCATAATCACATAAAGACGTGTCTAGAATTGTGAAGATGGTGAGATCTTTATCCTACTTGCAAACTAACAAATTAACTTGCCACAGATTTTTGGATGCTGGTAGGAGATACAAGACCCCTGGGTCAGAGATAAAGGGCAGTTTATTACTCACAGCAATAGCAGTAGCCAAAGTATCAGCATTTTTGTACTGGTTCTTCAGACCCAGTTCTCATCAGGTGATGCAAACAGGTCCAGGTGATACATATACATATAGTGGGTTGCATTACAGGAAATGAACTCTGAATTTAGGGAACTCAAATCTTTAATAATGGGAAGCAAGATACCTGCCCTTTGCTCAGGGCACTCGTCTTTTTTTTTTTTTAACTTAATTTCCACACATTTTGTGTTCATAAACACTTTATTAGTCTTATTTTATTTATTTATTTATTTATTTATTTATTTATTTATTTATTTATGACTGTTTTGGTCTTCGTTGCTGTGTGCAGGTTTTCTCTATTTGTGGCAACTGGGGGCTACTTTTCATTGTGGTGTGCAGGGTTCTCATTGCGGTGGCTTCTCTTGTTGCGGAGCATGGGCTCTGGGCATGCAAGCCTCAGTAGCTGCAGCACACATGCTCAGTAGTTGTGCTGCACGGGCTTAGTTGCTCCGAGGCATGTGAGATAGTCCCAGACCAGGGATCAAACATGTGTCCCCTGCATTGACAGGTGGATTCTTAACCACTGCACTACAAGGGAAGTCTCAGACATTATCTTTACTAACCTGTACAGTAAGCAAACATGCCCTTTACTCTGGAGGGAAACATTACATTAATTTTCTAAGTCTGTAATCAAACCTTCTTTTGGCTCCAGAGGGAGATATCTATCTCTGTTTTCCAAGGCTGTTAAGCACACAGACATCCTTGAAAATATAATCTGGATGAAGGGCAGGACATGAAGAAATTTGACCCATGGATTATTACCTCCCAGTAGCTCTTCAGAAACTTTGTGTGAAGAATATATGGAGTATTACACTTCCATGAGACCCATGCCTGCTGCCCGGGGGGGAAGAGTTTTGGATGCCAGGAAATGGAAGTAGTCATACTGATGCTACCATGAACAAGGTAAGGAGAATATTTTCTTATCTCATTTACACAAGCACCAGTTGTTTATTAACAATCTATTGTTCAGAATTGTTATATAAATACATATACATGTATATTTATAAGTAAATAGATGTATTAGATATGTAGTTAGAGCTAAGCATAGATATATAGATATATAATTGAACTCTTTTGATCTTAATATAAATGATACACGTGACTTATTTTATTATTGCCACTTGTATTTCAAGTAATATTTCCTTGTATTAGATTTTGTTTGGAGAGTTATTAAAGTTATCATGATCATCAGAAAGAAAGTGCAACACGACATGCTTATGTTGTAATGATTTCACAAAACTTTCACTGAAGGGGCATATGAATATTATCTGGGTAATATGCACTAGAGAAAGACTATGTAGACATTTCAAGGATAATTGGACATAGGCTCTGAGCTGCTAGTTATACCCAGGGACAATCGTATTCCATTGTTGGAGAGGGCATATAAATGAAGAGCTTGGGTCGGGTTCATTGTGGGTGGCTCATTCCTCATATCCATATGGTAGTCATATCCCTGGTTCCCCAAATGTATAATTGGATTTGTTATACTGTACCAGCCAGAAGCTCTCAGCCTGAAAGTGGAATAGGATACGTTTTTTTGGTACAACTATGTCAACTTTATGTTGGCACCTGGAAGGATGAGGTGCCATCCTCCAGGGTGTATTAAATAACCTAAATCAGTGATCATAAGATGGTGTTGTTTTCCCAGCAGGTGGAATAAGAGGGTCTAGAAATGGAAACAGAGTGGCCCAGCTTTCCACCACTCCTACGACCCACTTGAGGGAAATTTTACCTTTCTTTTCCTTTAATTTTAGGCTCTGTGTGTTTGGAGGTCCTTGATCCCAGAAGGAGAATGGTTTCACTAGGAGACAAAATAAAAACCCTATTGAACTTTAAGTTATTATGGCTGCCTGGTCATTTCAGCTCCCTCATATCAACAGACAAGAAGGCAAGGAAAGAAGATATGTCAAGGTAGGTGACCCCAATTATCAAGTGGAAGAAAGTTTGCTGTTTCACACTGGGGCAGTTTGGCACCACTGATCCACTGGTGTGTTTCTTGGTACTCACATAGTCCACTGTGATGGGGTGTCGTGTACAAGTACAGCAGCCATGACCCAAGAATTACATGGTGACCAGGGACTCAGATCCCTTAGAGATTAGAGTTTGGGTCACCCCAACAGGTCAGCTACCTAGACAACAGAGGTACAAACTGAGGGTGTAGAGAATCTAGAATGGGTAGTAAAGGCAGGCACTGATGAGTATCACTTAGAACCTTGAGAACAGCGGTGGTGGAAAGGTCTGCAGTAGTTCATTCTACTAACCTTCCTCTTGTGAGTTTCATTGGAAAATGAGACCAATTAGAATCCTGAAGAAGATGTTCCTAGATGGGGAGAACTTATTAAGTAGATTCAAGCATCTTAAATTAGGGTGGACTGTAGTGAACACTATTATGTGCCATCCAGATCACCATCTTCAGAGCTAAGGTGCTCATCCCCCAAGCATGAATATGTTGGCTGCTGATGGCTCTGAGCTCTGTCCCTCTCTGAGAATTGCCCTTGGTAGACGGACACTCCTTCCCTCAAGGTTATGCTTCCTTGCTGGAAGAACTCAGCATCCAATAACTAGTCAGTTTGGGGTCCAAAGTCTTGACCCCCTTGACTTAGCTTGGGATAATTCTCAAGGGCCATCCTCAACACAGAACTCTCCATGCTGAAGTTTTGGTGTAACCGCACCAGAGTTCAACTTTTCCCTCTGCAAAATCCTACTTCCATCACTCCCTTACATGTATTATTCTTGTGAAGACTTGCCAATAAACTCCTTGTATGCAAATCTCAGGGTCTGTATTCAAGAAATCTGATTGAAGACAACCTGTACATCTATTTCCGTGTAGGACAGTTTGGGTGATTTAAATTAATAACAGGATACCACCTTTGGTTTAGTATTTACTTAGCTTGGAATGAGGGTGAGAGATTTCATGTAAGAGAGAAAATATGTAACACAATATTTTTCCATGGTAGATGACCAAATACAGGGAAAGAAAACTACCTTCTCCGTTTGTAACAATTATAAAAGAAGAAATACGGGAGGGTGCCAAATCTTTTCTGAGGCTCTGATGCCTACAGAAACTTGAAAGGGAAAGGCCACTCCAATTCTCGTATGGACTACTTTGTCTTTGGCCTTGTAAAGGGCAAAATTGGGACTGCAAGAGTGAAAGTGAAAGAGTAATAGTTTGCTTCTCTCTCAATTCCCTTGCTATTGGATTTTACTCCTGGCTGGCTTGCCCAGTACTGTGAAGTTCATGAGCTCTGTTCTCACTCTGACTCAGTCTGAGGCCACACACTTCTCAGGTCACTTTAGTAGCACAGCAATGAGGGTGAAATTATTATTTGTAATCACCTCTTTTGTGTTCTTGCAAGTTAAGCATTGCTGGATAAAAACACTCTTTTTACTCAATTCTGCACAATTTCAAATTGAAGCATATTTTTACCATGAAGAGCAGACTAGAAATCCTGATACTTGACTGAATTTATTTATTATTATATATTCTTTCAGTATGGCAATGTGGTGAAGTGGCCGACAGCCCAGCACTGCTCACTTTTCCCTTGCTTCCAGGAAGTAGTACAATGATGGTTAACAGATATGGCTCTAGAAATCTTTTCTTTTAAAAATTCCTGTGACAACATTAAATTGTATGTCAAATATATACATATGTATAACCAAAAATATGGAAGCATGTATTTTTCCAGTCATATTTAATTGTATCAGCATAGAGTTCATATTGACTTTTGCAGAAATAGCTAATGAGCCATGTGTAGAAGAATCCAGATGTTTAGATTACATGCTCTGCCAATCCATTGTACAAAGTTTCAATTATGACAATGTCTTGCATCTTGTGGAAAGAACTGCATCACCAATAAGGAAATACAATTGAAGGCTTTGAAGGCTGATTACATTGTTGCTATTTACAAATATGGGGGGATTTTCCTACTGACAGTGTTATTTTCAGTAGGAAGTGATGAGGTTGGGTGAAAGGATTCATGGCTTGTGTTTCCATGAAACCCTTCTAATTGTTACTACTTATATGACAATGTGTTTGTTTCATTAACTCCAATCACAGTTGCACTCATACACACACACCACAAAATACATGAACACAATGAATGCTTTAAGAGAGATGTAAAGTGCTCAGGGGCAGGGTGATTGACACCCATTGGGACAGAGCAGGAACAGCTTCCCTAAGGGATTCCTGGGGCTAGATACTGAAAGATGGGGTTTTGGCAGTTGCAGACTGGGGAGAAGGTAAGTGAACAGAATTGAATGAGCCAAAGACAGATAATGAGGAAAAGGCAAAGTGTTTTAAACATCTGCTGTATTCTTGTCAGTATTTACATATTTAGGCTCTTCTTTTTGGGACAGAGCAGGGATGGGACATTTCAACAAATCAAGTTGAATTCATTTAACTATATCAAGCTGTAAAACTCAGTGTTCTTTAGTGTGAGTCACTATTTTATTTGTCCCAACAACACTAAAACTTACATATCTCCCCCACAAAGCTCCCACCTGATTTGACACGGTTGAGAAATAAGTAAGAGAGACAGGTTCATGGACATGATTGTAGGATAGCATGAACATATGGCTCTCAGAGGTGTAAGGAGAGAGAATAAAGCATAGAAATGGTTTTATCAGGGAAAACCATAGAAAAGAAGCAGTTCTAAGATCATGGTCACTCTTCCTGGTCCCTCAGCTGCAAACATCAGCAAAACAAGTATTGACTTTGCTCTTGCAGTTGTTAATGTTTAAGCAGAAAGCAAGACAGGGTGGTCTTACAGATGTGTGCTAAGGGTTTTTTTTTAAGTCACAACTGTCAGTGATCGTTTTGTTTCTTCTATCCTTACCGTCATATTCACGTTTGGGACTTCAACTTTGACCTCAAGGTGAAAGTCATCGAAACCGATGTCTTCGGACATCTTTTACTGCAAAGCTCTAGTACCCCATTTCAAGCTACGAGGTGCCTCAGACTCAGCAGTGCAAATCTTAGCTCCTTGTTTCACTGCTCCCCCTGTTCACATCCTTGCATCTCCCAGCCAGAACACCTACCTCCTGTTGATCCATCTCTTTGTGGTAGTAGTTTGCTCTTTGTTCTCTGTGGTCAAAGCTTTGGCTTCATTCAATTCCTCTTTCTTTTGAACTTTAAAAATCAGTTGTTTGCATCAGTCTTTTTCATTTTCTTTACAATTGAAGTGACTCATGAATCATCCCTTCTTTTCCATTCCAAACACTAATGACATACTCTGGAACTTCAATTTCTCCTAGTGTGTGCTCTGCAGCAAGCTTCTTAATTGGTTCTTCTTAATCCATTTGCTCATTCCTTTACCTGTACACTTTCTAAAATGCAAATCTAATTATGATGAAGAAGTTGATAACTGTAGCTAAATGGTAGGGAAACTAAAACCTCCCACCTTGTTGGTTTGTGATGAAAATTAATCAAGATGCTATTCATAAAGAATTTAGCTTAGTTCCTGGGATATAATATATTCTGAATAAATATTGACTAGTATGTCTCTCTTCACCTTAGAAGCACTATGTACATATTCCTCTTCTCAAATACACCTGATTCTCCCTCACATATGGGGCTTCTCACATCCATTCCTTGAGCTGGAACACTCCTTTGTCCCGTCTTCAACAGGGTATTTCCTATTCATTCTCCAATGTCTGTTCAACATTATATGTTTATATCCAGGTCTTCCCTGAGTAGCCAGATCTGTTTAAACCACTCTGATGTGCACTCCAGCAGAACTTTGTATTTCCAATCTCAAAGTTATTGTGTTCTGGAATAGAAAGTCTTCAAACCAAAAGGTTGATGGGAAAAGAATATAGAGCATATTTATTTTCTATAACTGATAGCATCTTTCTCAATGACTCTTATTCTAGTGAGGAATTCTAACATGCCTTTAGGTTATTTCCAGTTTTTCCTATGTAACTTATTGGGTGTCATTTGATTTCTTTGGGGCTTATGTCCAGTCTTCCATATTTCTTCTCTGCTCTCTGTTCCTCCTTGCAAGGACACCCACAATGGTCCTTTCTTGGGTCTTGACACCTCCTTGGCTCTTACAGGCTTGGCAGACCTCTCTGAACTTTAGCCACTTGCTACATTAGTGGTCCACTGCAGTCTCATCAGTTCTTAATTTTTCTGCCTTTGCAAACCTCCACATGGCACACGAGGACTTCTGATCCACCCTCCTGCCATACAGAAGCAGAGGGAGGTTCAAACCTTCCTTCTTCTTGGCCATTCTTGCAATACTCTTCAAGGGTGAATAAATTTACTGGGCTCCAGGAAAGAGGAGGATGTGGCATTAGAACAGTTTCATTCAGGGGGAAAATGAACTGAAAGGGATATTTGAAAACTATCCCTTTCAATCCAAGGGAGGCTGGAAAGGATAAGAAGCCAAATGGGAAGGTCCTATTTGGGGTTCTAAGAAGGGTCCACCTCATGCAATGCCTCTCACCCCAGCCTGGGTAGTTTTACGTAGAAATAACAAGTGCGCTTAGTCAGAAAGAAGGTCAGTGATCACACTCCTAATCCTTTTTCTCGTCAAAGCATTTCCTGACACTTTGCCTCCATTTTATCCTATGTATTTTTCTATTATTGTACCCATCTCATTCACTGCATTTTCAATATCTGTCTCCTCTTTCTCAACCAGTAGTCCTCAGTTGGAGACTATCTTGCCCCCAAATGACAGCTGGTAATGTCTGGAGACACTTTTCATTGTCATAACTCTGGATCAGGGGTAGGGGGGTGCTATTGGCATCTAGTGACTAGAGGCCAAGGGTGACGTTAACATCCTGCAATGTACAGGAAGGTTCCCCACAACAAAGGATTGTCTAAATATCAGTAGTGTTGAGGTTGAGAAACCTTATTCTAGACTGTAACGTCCTTAAGGGAGGAATTATGTCTTATTTATCTCATTTCTATTACCTCACATATTGTTTAGTACACAGTAGAGACTTAATAATTGCTTTTTTTTTAAACATCTTTATTGGGGTATAATTGGTTTACAATGGTGTGTTAGTTTCTGCTTTATAACAAAGTGAATCAGTTATACATATACATATGTTCCCATATCTCTTCCCTCTTGCGTCTCCCTCCCTCCCACCCTCCCTATCCCACCCCTCCAGGAGGTCACAAAGCACAGAGCCGATATCCCTGTGCCATGCGGCTGCTTCCCACTAGCTATCTACCTTACATTTGTTAGTGTGTATATGTCCATGACTCTCTCTCGCCCTGTCACAGCTCACCCTTCCCCCTCCCCATATCCTCAAGTCCGTTCCCCAGTAGGTCTGTGTCTTTATTCCTGTCTTACCTCTAGGTTCTTCATGACATTTTTTTTTTTCTTCTTAAATTCCATATATATGTGTTAGCATACGGTATTTGTCTTTTTCTTTCTGACTTACTTCACTCTGCATGACAGACTCTAGGTCTATCCACCTCATTACAAGTAGCTCAATTTCGTTTCTTTTTATGGCTGAGTAATATTCCATTGTATATATGTGCCACATCTTCTTTATCCATTCATCCAATGATGGGCACTTAGGTAGTTTCCATCTCTGGGCTATTGTAAATAGTGCTGCAGTGAACAGTGGGGTGCATGTGTCTTTTTGAATTATGGTTTTCTCAGGTTATATGCCCAGTAGTGGGGTTGCTGGGTCATATGGTAGTTCTATTTGTAGTTTTTTTTTTTTTTTTTTTTTTTTTTTTTGCGGTATTGCGGGCCTCTCACTGTTGTGGCATCTCCCGTTGCGGAGCACAGGCTCCGGACGTGCAGGCTCAGCGGCCATGGCCTACGGACCCAGCCGCTCCGCGGCATGTGGGATCTTCCCAGACCGGGGCATGAACCTGTGTCACCTGCATCGGCAGGCGGACTCTCAACCACTGAGCCACCAGGGAAGCCCCTATTTGTAGTTTTTTAAGGAACCTCCATACTGTTCTCCATAGTGGCTGAACCAATTCACATTCCCACCAGCAGTGTAAGAGTGTGCCATTTTCTACACACCCTCTCCAGCATTTATTGTTTCTAGATTTTTTGATGATGGCCATTCTGACTGGTGTGAGATGATATCTCATTGTAGTTTTGATTTGCATTTCTCTAATGATTAATGATGTTGAGCATTCTTTCATGTGTTTGTTGGCAGTCTGTATATCTTCTTTGGCGAAATGTCTATTTAGGTCTTCTGCCCATTTTTGGATTGGGTTGCTTGTATTTCTGTTATTGAGCTGCATGAGCTGCTCGTAAATTTTGGAGATTAATCCTTTGTCAGTTGCTTCATTTGCAAATATTTTCTCCCATTCTGAGGGTTGTCTTTTGGTCTTGTTTATGGTTTCCTTTGCTGTGCAAAAGCTTTGAAGTTTCATTAGGTCCCATTTGTTTATTTTTGTTTTTATTTCCATTACTCTAGGAGGTGGGTCAGAAAGGATCTTGCTGTGATTTATGTCATACAGTGTTCTGCCTATGTTTTCCTCTAAGAGTTTGATAGTTTCTGGCCTTACATTTAGGTCTTTAATCCATTTTGAGCTTATTTTTGTGTATGGTGTTAGGGAGTGATCTAATCTCATACTTTTACATGTATCTGTCCAGTTTTCCCAGCACCACTTATTGAAGAGGCTGTCCTTTCTCCACTGTACATTCGTACCATATTTATCAAAGATAAGGTGTCCATATGTGCGTGGGTTTATCTCTGGGCTTTCTATCCTGTTCCATTGATCTATCTTTCTATTTTTGTGCCAGTACCATACTGTCTTGATTACTGTAGCTTTGCAGTATAGTCTGAAGTCAGGGAGCCTGATTCCTCCAGCTCCTTTTTTCGTTCTCAAGATTGCTTAGGCTATTCGGGGTCTTTGGTTTTTCCATACAAATTGCAAAATTTTTTGTTCTAGTTCTGTGAAAAATGCCAGTGGTAGTTTGATAGGGATTGCATTGAATCTATAGATTGCTTTGGGTAGTAGAGTCATTTTCACAATGTTGATTCTTCCAATCCAAGAACATGGTATATCTCTCCATCTATTTGTATCATCTTTAATTTCTTTCATCAGTGTCTTATAATTTTCTGCATACAGGTCTTTTGTCTCCTTAGGTAGGTTTATTCCTAGATATTTTATTCTTTTTGTTGCAATGGTAAATGGGAGTGTTTTCTTGATTTCACTTTCAGATTTTTCATCATTAGTATATAGAAATGCCAGAGATTTCTGTGCATTAATTTTGTATCCTGCTACTTTACCAAATTCATTGATTAGCTCTAGTAGTTTTCTGGTAACATCTTTAGGATTCTCTATGTATAGTATCATGTCATCTGCAAACAGTGACAGCTTTACTTCTTCTTTTCCGATTTGGTTTCCTTTTCTTTCCTTTTCTTCTCTGATTGCTGTGGCTAAAACTTCCAAAACTATGTTGAATAAGAGTGGTGAGAGTGGGCAAGCTTGTCTTGTTCCTGATCTTAGTGGAAATGCTTTCAGTTTTTCACCATTGAGGATGAAGTTGGCTGTGGACTTGTCATTTATGGCCTTTATTATGTTGAGGAAATTTCCCTCTATGCCTACTTTCTGCAGGGTTTTTTTAATCATAAATGGGTGTTGAATTTTGTCAAAAGCTTTCTCTGCATCTATTGAGATGATCATATGGTTTTTCTCCTTCAATTTGTTAATATGGTTTATCACATTGATAGATTTGTGTATATTGAAGAATCCTTGCATTCCTAGAATAAACCCCACTTGATCATGGTGTATGATCCTTTTAATGTGCTGTTGGATTCTGATTGCTAGTATTTTGTTGAGGATGTTTGCATCTATGTTTATCAGTGATATTGGCCTGTAGTTTTCTTTCTTTGTGACATCCTTGTCTGGTTTTGGTATCAAGGTGATGGTGGCCTCGTAGACGGAATTTGGTAGTGTTCCTCCGTCTGCTATATTTTGTAAGAGTTTGAGAAGGATAGGTGTTAGCTCTTCTCTAAATGTTTGATAGAATTCACCTGTGAAGCCATCTGGTTCTGGGCTTTTGTTTGTTGGAAGATTTTTAATCACAGTTTCAATTTCAGTGCTTGTGATTGGTCTGTTCATATTTTCCATTTCTTCCTGATTCAGTCTTGGCAGGTTGTGCTTTTCTAAGAATTTGTCCATTTCTTCTAGATTGTCCATTTTATTGACATAGAGTTGCTTGTAGTAGTCTCTCATGATCTTTTTTATTTCTGCAGTGTCAGTTGTTACTTCTCCTTTTTCATTTCTAATTCTATTGATTTGAGTCTTCTCCCTTCTTTTCTTGATGAGTCTGGCTAGTGGTTTATCTATTTTGTTTATCTTCTCAAAGAACCAACTTTTAGTTTTATTGATCTTTGCTATTGTTTCCTTCATTTCTTTTTCATTTATTTCTGATCTGATTTTTATGATTTCTTTCCTTCTGCTAGCTTTGGGGTTTTTTTGTTCTTCTTTCTCTAATTGCTTGAGGTGCAAGGTTAGGTTGTTTATTCGAGATGTTTCCTGCTTCTTAAGGTGGGCTTGTATTGCTATAAACTTCCCCCTTAGAACTGCTTTTTCTGCATCCCATAGGTTTTGGGTTGTTGTGTCTCCATTGTCATTTGTTTCTAGGTATTTTTTAATTTCCTCTTTGATTGCTTCAGTGATCACTTCATTATTAAGTAGTGTATTGTTTAGCCTCCATGTGTTTGTATATTTTACAGATCTTTTTCTGTAATTGATATCTAGTCTCATGGTTGTGGAATAATTGGTTTTTTAATGAGTAAGTAACTGCATGAAGAGAATGAATGAATGAAGAGCAGACATATAATTTTTGAAACCCCAAACCCTTTTGGTTTTGGTTCTTCTGGTTAGTATAAGTTTGGTAGTTGAGCAGAATAAATGTTACACCTAATCTCTTTTGGATTCCAGACACTGGTAAAATTTTTAAAGTTCCTATGTCTTCTGAAGGAGAGGAGGGAGATAACATGGGAGCAACCCCTTGCTTATTCCTCCTCCAAGCCACCTCCCCTAACAAATAGATGATGTCATGACCCTGAAAGACTTTATGAGGCTGTATCAGAACACAGTATACTGCTGGATACTTCCATCCAATGATTAAGAAGTTTGACTAGAACAGTTCTACTGGCATGCAGCATCTTCTCTCAAGAATGGGAATTGGTAGTGAATTACTGTCCATATGACACATGTGTGTCAATGCATGGTTTGATTGCTTGAAGGGCATCTCCTGAAACAAACTCTGAATGAGAGAAATAGTGCAAACGGGTGGATGTGTCAATGGCAGAGTTCTGGTAAGAAGTATGCAAGTGATCCAGGGACTCTGGATTTGTAGTTTTCTAAGATGGAATTACCAGTTATTTACACCCAGCCAAGTCCTAGCTCATGCCCACATGTGTACAGTGCTCACTCTTAACTAGTTTGTGCAGGTTTTTTTGTTTTTTTAAATTTTTTAATTTTTACCATACTGTCTTTCTGGAAGTTTTAGATATTCTTCAAATATTTGACAATCCAGTTGATCCTGTGATAAATTTACATGAGTGAAGAAAAAAGAAATGAAAAGTTTAGGAATTACCATTTTTCTGATTTCCAAAATGGCCCTTTATATGAAAGAATAAACTTGGTTGCATGAAGTCTATTTTTATGTGAGGATTACCATTTTAAGGGTAAATGTCCTATTGATATACATTAGATAATCCAAGACATATTTTTAGGTGATTGCTAATAGTAGATGTATTAAAACTTGATTGTAGAATGGAGAAATTTGCAAATACTTATTTTACAGTATCCCTAAAAATGAATAACCACTACTTCCTTTTCATGAGAGAGCCATATTTGGTAACATGGAGGGAAGAAATAATTTAGTCTGTGAGGGCTTCTGTCAGGTCAATAGCAGAGGGAGAAAGGGAGCATCCAAATGGGAGGGAGCCCTGGCTTACTCACTTGCCACTTGCAAGCCACTCTGTGAGTTTTTGATCCTCAAACAATCTCAGAAGGGGCCTGAGGGAAAATATTTATCCTCCGTATTAAGGATAAGGAAAATAAAGCATAGAGAGACTGAGTCACTCACCCAAAACCACACAAGTGGCACCTTGTGCAATTACAGATTGAGTTCCCGTCTATGAGTGAATTCCCTTCCATCACCCCACAACCTTTCTCATAAGCAAATAGGCTAGTGGTTCTCTACTTAACCTGCTGCCTATAATAATCACATGAGCAGCTTTCAAAGGACACTCTTGTCCAAGTCCAACCCCAGAATATCTGCTATAATTGGTCTGAAGGTGGAGGCCTAGAAGTTAGCTCTTTTTTTTTTTTACTCCACAGGTGATTCTAAATTGTTATAAATGTTGAGAACCACTGGCCTGAGTCCTAATGGTCCTGCAGTTCATTTTGTCCTTTGTATCTGAGAAATTCTGTTTATTTTGGACTTTTTCATGGGACATTTACAAGAATTTGACAAGGAATTAAATATGCCTTAATTTGAGTGACACAGAGCAACTTTTAATTATTTTCCATAAGGCAGGATGTTATTAAACCAGCTCTATTAAGCGGGGTTTATAATGGAAGATCATAGGGTTAATCATGAGTAAAATAACAAAGTTTAGCTGTGTGAAAAGTAAAAAAAATCTTTTCAATTTGCTGCATCATATCTTTGGAATCAGTTACCAGTGGCCTGGATTGTCAGTGGAGCATTCTTGAGGCAACTGCAAAAACACATGTAGTTCACCAGGCCATGAGCTAATTAGTCCTGGCTCCAGTCCAGATAACACTTAGATTAGAGGTCACTGTTTATCTTATTGCATTCATTTGAAAAGTGTATTCCTTATATTGGAATGCCTTTGTGTTTTCCTCTCTATGTTAAAATGTTTGAAAGCCATAATGTGATGTTTTGCATTTTGAAGTATAGATCCAAGGACAATATTTTCTTCCATGAAGAATGGGTCCCTTGACTATGTCTTATTGTACATGGAATTTACATGGCCCCTGAGACATCTTTAGCTCATTCTTAGAACATGCTCTTCTTTATTTTCTAAATTTCTATTCTCACTGTTATTTTTGTCTTTTTCTACACTGTTTTTCTTTTCTCCCTACCTGCATCTTAGGTCTACCAAGGATTTGTGACATCACAAATGAGTCTCATCCATGCTCAGTGTGTACTGTTGAATTAAAGAGGTCAATTGTCTCTGGACTTAAGTACCAACTTCTTTCTGTTTTACATTCAGTAGTTTTGCCTATTAAGGGAGTCATATACCTGTTTGCAATTTTAGAAACAAACTACATAAAACTAAACTTAACAAAGGGTGAAGCTATGTCTCAAAACAATGGCCTATAAACTAATCTTTGAAAGAAAGTCAATTTAATGTGTCCATCTTTTAAAGAGAAACCCTAAACTAAATGTGTCTCTCAAATACTAAAATTTTGATATCCACATTGATGTCCATTTGATATCCACATTGTATGTATCATCCTTCTTTTGCCTTCAGACCTTTTAGACTTTGTAAAAAGGCAGAAGAATTATGCTGTGAATTCAAGGCTTTTGTTCACACTTTTCCTATAGTATGATATGTCTGATGATACTAAATCAGATATCAGGAAGATAAAGAGCTATAACAGATCAAATTTTAGCTCTTCCCTCCTGTACCACTCCCACAAATATACGGTCTCTAGAATAAGGGCCAGGATTTGCATTTTTATTATTTAGATAACTCTAAGCCATCCTTATCAGCTGATCCCCTACAAATAAAAATAATTTATATAAATACAACAAGATTAAAAAAAAATCGACTCTTCATGAAAATTGAGAGGACAAACTGTCACCTTGACCTCACTGTAAAGAAAATGCAGCACTACACTTTTTATTGTTTTCTAAGGAAGGGAAAACCTAGGTAATATTTTGGACTCTTCCAGCCTGGCTGAGCCCGCTGAAGGCCTAACTTTCAAAGGTGCTGAGAGCAGAAAAGTCTGCATCTAGGACATGCAATCTGTGCTTTCTTACCAATGCACATCAACTCACAGATCCTTCTCCCCAGCTAGCTTCCTCCTCTGCTTGTACATTTGTCATGGCCTCCCTCATCAGCCTAGTCTTCATTTCATTCCCTCACCTTCCATCTGAAGTTTCCACATACGTTTTTATGTTTTATGCATATGGCAGGCTTGATATATTATTTGATTAAAGTTTATATAATACAAAATCTCTTCATTGTAATGATCATTGGCTTTGTTTTTTTGTTTCTTTTTTTGAGCCTAGGTCAATGGTTAGCTTTGATCACTGATTGTAAAGTTCCTGCTGAAGAAACTGTTACTGAAACACAATCTCAAAAGTATAAAGTACCAGAAATACTAGAAGTATGACTGTAACATGTCACCAAAATGATTATTCACACATATCTCTGGATGTGCTACTGTTTCAGAATTTTTTGACAGAATTATTTCCCAGCAACGTTTTCCTGAAATTATGCATTTTTTTATTTGTATGAGGATTCACAGTTATGGAGCATCCATGAATGATGTTACACTTTATTTTTTTATGCTTTAAAAACTGTTGCAAATGAGCAGTGCATTATGACCTCATTGGCTGTACTTGATAAAATTTATGTGAGGTTATGGGTGAGGGGTGAGAGGGAAGTAAGCCACCTCCATAATAGGCACACAGAGGTGTTAGATAATTTTGTGCCTTTTGTATGTGTGGCCCCTACTTGTGTGGTGTATAAGGAAGAAATGTAGAACATCTCACAGGATGTATGTGGTTGGCATTTTGGAAATTGTGTATCCAGCAGATGTCATCTAATGAGAAAGCTTTGTAGAGAAAGTGATATTTAGTCTGAAAATTATAGTCTAGTTTGGATTTTGATAGGTATAGGTGCAAGAAGGGAGAGGGTAGTGAGAATAGGAAAAACATGTCAGTGAATACAAAGTCAGAAAGGTGAAAAGGCCTCAGAAATTGTTCAGTTGGAGCATGGGATATAGATGAACAGGATGCTTTGAGAAATGGGATTGGGAAAATTGCTGTTGCTGACTGTGTTCTCATGCATTCTGGGAAATGATATACTATTTCTCTTCTACTAGAGATTTTGAAGACAATTTTTTGGTGTGAAATCAAAAGCTTGAAGGAGTTCACCTGGAATTTACAGACTGGCTATCTGGTCCAGCTTCTTCTCTTCAGAGATGGAAGTGGTATTTTGTACTGATTACAAACAGAGTGCTGGATTTGGGAGATGGGGGGAAAACAGACTCCTCATATTGACTCTGTGATTTACTAGCTTTGTGAACTTGGATGAATTACCTAACTTTCCTAAGCTTCATTTTCCACATCTGCAAAACAACAACGAAGGGGTTGTTGTGAGAGTGAGGAAAACAATGCATGCAGTGCTTAGCTTAGTGGCTGGAATATGGTAAATGTTAAAAATATCTGCTGTTATTATTACTGGTGGTGCTATTGTTATTAC
Source organism: Aethalodelphis obliquidens (assembly GCF_003676395.1). NCBI lineage: Eukaryota > Metazoa > Chordata > Mammalia > Artiodactyla > Delphinidae > Aethalodelphis > Aethalodelphis obliquidens. The sequence continues at coordinate 16,294,606 of NW_020837945.1, forward strand.
TCATGGCTTCAATGCTATAGTTTTTCACTCTTTATTGCTTTGTTTTTACTGAAATTGCCTGGTTTGACTAGAGTCAGTGGTCAACTGTCTTGACCTTGGACAATTTGGTAAATGCAAAGTCCAATGTGCAGAAAGTCACCTAGAAGTCAGCAGTCAGCATCCTGTAAGAATTGGCCACCTGTGCCACATTTCCTGTAGTAATTTCTGTTCTGCATCTGGCTGTATCACTCCAGCTTCCAGGTATGGGAATGGTAAGAATAACATAGAGGTAGAGAGATCTCATCCCCAAACTCTCCTTTTTGGATGTCGCTGACTTCAGTATTTTCTAGAAATCTTAAGCAGCTTTCAATCTCAAAGAACAAGACAAACACTTTTTTTTCTTTCCAACCATTAAAGTACTTTTATTAAGTCATCAGATGAGCACTTTCTAAGGGAAAAATAGTTTATGTGTGGTTTGGATGCTAAACATTGACTCAGCGTCAGGCCTAAGAGGGAGAAGGCCAAGTGATGCTTGCTGACACATAAGTAATAATAATGGAAAAAATAGACTGTCCCAAGTTTGCTAAATAAAGCCATACGTTTGGAAAAGCACAATACACCAAACTCTTATATGTTCCTTTTTTTTTGAAGATTATTCTTTTCATTGCTCACCAGCATTATATTATTTTCTTCCAATACACATATCTTCCCAAGTTCCACTGTTGCCATAGTCTTCTGCCGTGTGTTCTATATTTTTGTACAGTGCTAGTCATGATTAGGTAGTATTAAGCAATACTTAGGAAAGTAAGCCATTTGAAATGACTTTTTCGGCTAGGAATTTCAGAGACTGTATGTAGTTGTTCTTCTTATTTTAGGGATTAATTACTTTACTAATACAAACAATGACTGCAATATAAGCTTTGAGAGACTGACTCACTAAGGAAACAAGACAGGTTTGGTAATGGATCCCCTGCCATTGACGCACATGGAGAACTTTCTGAAAAATGGTAATCTGAGAAATTTAATTGCTGCAAATCTGTTCACATAAAACTGATACATACATCAGGAAGTGGGCCATAATTAAATATTCTGTGATTATATGTCAGTTTCAAAGGGATTGCATTGCACAGCCAGGTGTTTTGCTTTCTTGAAATGAAAGAAAAGGGAAGTAAATCAGTTTTCAGTTATTTGGTGCCATTTTCTGTTTTCCTCCCCTGGGAAGTCATTCTGTAGATCTACAAAATGAGTCAAGGATGAGAAGACAAATTTAGGAGATGAAAAAGCAAGGAAGAAATGTTTATTTGCTATGTACCACCTTTGTGATGTTGGAGTCCTTCACCTTTCTGTGCCTCATTTTTTTCTTTCATATATGGGAAAGACTCTTATAAGCCAGTGCTCTGGGGGAGTTACCCAGAATCTCTTTAGGGAACATTACAGATAGAGGCTGGGAGGGAAAAGGACCCAAGTGGATGTCAACCAGCACAAAGCCATGTTTTATGTTGGGCTTTTATTGATTTTGAACAAAGTATTCTGTGGAAACCACCCCCACTTCCCCATGTCCACACATCTGTTCTCTACATCTGCATCTCTACTCCTTTCTGGCAAATAGGTTCATCTGTACCATTTTTCTAGATTCCACATATATGCATTAATATATGATATTTGTTTTTCTCTTTGACTTACTTCACTCTGTATGACAGTCTCTAGGTCCATTCACATCTCTACAAATGACCCAATTTCATTCCTTTCTATGGCTGAGTAATATTCCATTGTATATATATACCACATCTTCTTTATCCATTCATCTGTCAATGGACATTTAGGTTCCTTCCATGTCCTGGCTATTGTAAATAGTGCTGCAGTGAACAGTGGGGTGCATGTGTCTTTTTGAATTATGGTTTTCTCAGGGTATATGCCCAGTAGTGGGATTGCTGGGTCATATAGTAGTTCTGTTTTTAGTTTCTTAAGGAACGTCCATACTGTTCTCCATAGTGGCTGTATCGATTTACATTTCCACCAGCAGTGCAAGAGGGTTCCCTTTCCTCCACACCCTCTCCAGCATTTATTGTTTGTAGATTTTTTGTTTTTTGTATCTATTTCCTCTACTAGAATCTGAGTTTCATGGAGGAGACAATATGCTGTATACATCCCTATCTTTGTACCTTAGCATAGCAAAGCAACTGTGGCATAGCAAATGTGCAATAAACTTTGTTAAAAAAACCTTGCTTATTGTATATTGTATGGTATAATGTGCCATTTATTCCATAAATTTCTTGATGTCTACTAATGGAATGGATTGAATTGTATCCTTCTAAAAGATATGCTGAAATCCTATCTCCCAGTATCTTAGAAATATGAACTGATTTGGAAATAGGGCTATTGCAGATATAATCAGTTAAGTTTAGATGGTCATAACAGGGTAGAGTAGACAACTAATCCAAAATTTCTGATGTCCTTATAAGAAGAAGGAAATTTGGATTCAGACTCACACAGAGAGAACAATTCTGTGTGATGATGGAGGCAGAGATTGGAGTTATACTGCCTCAAGGCAAGGAATGCAAGGATCAAGAACCACCACTAGAAGCTAGGAAGAAGCAAGGGAAGATTCTCTATTAGAGGCTTCAGAGAGAGCATAACCCCACCAACATCTTGATTTCAATCTTCTAGCCTCAAGAGCCACGAGAATATACATTTCTGTTGTTTTAAGTCACCAGTTTGTGGTAATTTGTTACAGAATCCCTAGGAAATTGATATAGCCAGGTAATGACTAGGTTCTGGGATCAACAGCCAGCAAGACACTTTATCTCCACTCTCATGGAGCTTTGCAATAGATAACTTCTCTTTACCCCTCCAGATCCATTCTTCACCCTTCACCTCCCTGCTTCACCACTGAGGCTGACCAGTATGGACTGTATCAAAAAGTTTCCTTGTCTTCCTGCTTCAGGTTGCTTTGGGCCAGTGAGGGAGACAGAGGCATGAAGGTGGTCTATTTACTCTGCTAGCTTATGACTTGCTGGGTCACTGTGGCTTGACTGCTTCCTTTACCAAAGACCACAGCTCCTGTTATATACAGTCACCTTTCTGGGTTCTGGGAACCTCACTTTACTCTTCTTTCTTTAGCTCTGAGAGTGGTGAGAGCTCCCCACTCTCATTACTCATGGGTCAGTCCACTACCAGTTTTGGTTCTGTCTACATCTTTGGAAATAGTTCTTTTATTAAACTCACCTGGAATTACTCAGTTTGAGAGTGCTTAGAGTTCTTGCTTAGAGTCTGGGTAGTTTAGTTACTGAAGAAGACACACAATAAACATGTAAGCATATTTTTAAATGGACAGTCTAGAAATTAATTAGTAATATTAATGTTAATTACTATTACTACTGAAGGAATAAACCAGTACATTTTGTTTTCTTTCAACAATCAGAAAGAGAATTAAACAAATAGATTACTTTCGTGCAGAATTTGATTCATTTAGCAGCACAGAGGGGGAAAACTACTTTAAAGATCACAGTGTCTAATGGCTACAGAACAAATGGGAACTTTGAGAAGAGAACATCATCATAGTGTTAATTGATTTCACGTGGTTTTGAGCTTTTCTGGCACTAGGAAGATCACTACTGTATATGGTTTACATATGACTGGTATCTAGTGCCAGAATGCAACTCCCTTCTATCTATTAAGTGCACTTGTGAGTAAGGAGTGAGATCTTGAATCTTCAGCAAATAAGACTGCCTAATTCTATTTGTCCAAGAAGTAATGCATGCAGTTAAAAAAGACTTTTTTTTTCCAACTAAGGAACCCCAAAGTAGATCACATTTCAGGCTGAAGAATTTATATGCTTAAACTTAGAAAATTGGTTATTTTTTTATTCATACACATGTAATATCACTTTCCTTAATGCATATGTTCTCAATAAAATATAAAATTTCTATTGCATTCTGAGGAAGACTCAACATAAGTTAAAAGCATTGTATGAAAACCTTCTATATGAAGATGAGTAGGCAGTAATAAACAATTATTTTCAAGGCAGAGTTACCTAAAATTTTTTCTTGATATTTTACTGCTTATGAGATAAATTTCAAACTCTTTGGTTTCACTTTACCAAACTTACTTCTTGCTGTTCCCCTGAGGTCTTCTGTATATAGCCAAATGGGATGTAGTGGGTTTAGTTGAAAATAATACAGTAGTCTCTTTCTCAATATCTAGGGTTAGATTTCTATAAACCTTATGTGAAATGAGATCATGAGAATCAAAATTCTGATGAGTATAGTTTATGTTTATTAAAGTAGAACCATAAAAACAACCACTAAGGTACCACTGTATGTACCTTCATTTCATAATTAATAGCATTGGATGGGTACATATTGATCACCGGTAACTTTTCAATATTTCTTCTCTCATAATATAATCATTATGAACTTGTTTAGTTTGATGCTGTTAACACAGAGTGCAGAAGTTTTCCTGTGTCTGTCTGCCATCTACATCTCCAAGGCCTTCCTGATTTTATGACTTGAAATTACCTTTCTTCACCATTGGTTTCACCATATTTCCACAGACATTCACATGCATGCCTGAATTGGAAAACAAACTTGGGGTGGTCCTTATTTCTCAACCTCCATTTCCCAATTCAGGGCTGAGTGGTGCCAATTTTGAACATGATTACTGCATAACAAAGTCCCTCTCCATCCATATCCTCAGGGATGTTTCCACCCATAAACCAAAAAGTGGAGTTGCAAGGTTTGGTATTAGCCCTCCCACTGCTTCCTTTCTGTCTCCTACAGTTTTACTGCATTGCCTCTCTTTTTTTATCTGCCTCATGATTTATTGCTGCTTCATCTCCCCAACTTCTAGTTTCCTATTTCTCTAATTATCTACAGTAGGAAGAACCTTAAATTCATGTGTGCAGTAACCAAAAGTCCCTGAGCACACAGTGCACAGAGTAAATCCATCTGAAGTAGAATTTCACACAAAGAAAATTTGAGATAGGGCATGAGTGATTATTCAACACATTTTTTGTGGGGTCTTCTTGCCTTTACTTGTGATCTTGCCTCTTCCCAGAACAGCCTTTGTACTCTTGGTCATCTGGGAAATGTGTATTCATCCCTTAAAACTCAAGTTAGATACCACTTCCCCTGGGGAAACTTTCCCAGCCCTATCAGGCAGAATTAGTCAAGTCCTCTGTAGCCACATAGCTCTTTGGTCTCACTTGTTACAGCAAGAACGTGTTTCCTTTTCAATAGCTACTATGTGCTTGGTACTTACCACATTGTGTTAGTAAATGTTTGCCTGTTTGTCTCACTTAGTTGACTTTGAACTTTTCAAAGCAATGATACTTTTTCCTCTTTAGATCTACCTCAGGTTTGAAGATGGTGGCATCTGGGCATGGGATATGAATACATGCTTGCTGAGTAAATAATGTATAAATATTTGAAAGAGTACATTAAATGAATTAGTAAGACTATTTGGTAGATGGATGTCAGACTAATTTATTGAATATGTATACATTATATGTATATATATATGTATTTTAAATAAATGTTAGTTCATATTTTTATGTCTATTCAATATATTTTTATCTTTAGGTTTTATTAGCTGGATTGCAAATTCTGTGAAAATAGGAACTGATACTTATGCCCTCAGCTCCAGGTACCTTGTGCCCAGTTGGCACTTACTGTGTATTTTTTAGAATTTATGAATGAAGAATAAAAAGACAACAGTCTTCAACCTTTTTTTAAATGGAGACAAGAATATTCAATCTGATTATTTTTTCAACCTAAGCTGCATCTCTCTTAGTTCTATATCACTTTTATAAGCAACTGGACGTGGAAAAGGTGAAAGTTTGGACAGAGAGTGGAGGTATAACATATTCCCAGTCATTAAGAAGACTTTCATTTGGAAAATTCCCCTCAATACATCAGAAACAAATGCTTTGAAACAAAGATGAACCCGTGGATGGAACTGATTTGCACATTTAAAAACTACCTCATGACTGCAGGCATCAGTTGATTCTTTGGCAAACCATTGTTTTTTTTATCCATAAGTTGTTTGGTTTTGGAGGAAATGGGGTATTCTGTTGAGAGGAAATATATATTTTCTCACTCTGAGTACTTGTCTTTCTCACTTCTGTTAAAATTATAGTTACTGATAAAATCCAAGCCTCTTTGGTGATGGTGATTTTTTGTATGATATCTACAGATACAAATATTGCATGTGTCAAAGAGACACATGCACAAACAAAACAGCACATGCTGTACTCACAGCCAGTTACACAGAATGCTCATGTGTCCATCTGTTGCTTATTAATTTTCTTCCTGCTATTTGCATCATTCTTTTGAAGAAGCTCCAGCAGTCTATTGCTTTGCCCAATTGTTTATAATGTCTATAAATCAGGGACTTGAAGCAAATGAACTGTCTAGATTGTGTTTGCAAAATATTTGGATCTTCTGGTTTTGTTTTATTTTCCTAGCTTTAGAAAACATATAGATTAAGTTTTGATTGAAACTTATTTTCTAATTACTCATTTTTGGTGGGGAGGGGAGGAATGGTTTACTTTTTTAGCCAATGAGTAGGTTCAGACCCTGTGTTGGTGTCTTGCTCAGTTTGTTTTTAAATTCTTGCTGTAAATGTTGACAGTTTTTCTTTCTCAAGAGTCATCTGAAAAGGCAAAACAAAACCCAAAAACCCATCAAGTACATTTTTAGAAATCAGATAAAAGTGCCTGGGGAACAGATCTTTCTTCTAGTACCAGTTTTTAACATTCACCTGTGACATTTTTAACAATGGCTATAGTTCAATGATTAAGTTCAGATTTGAGGTCTCAATGAGCTGAGTTTGGAATATGGGAATTTCTATTAGAAACCCTGATAAAGAGGACAACTAGGGAAGGAATCCAATATTTCATGTTGATTTATTAACTATGTGCGTCAACAGCATGCTTTTAATTTGCAGAGTAATATAAAAATACTCAGAATCTGTGCCTAGGTCAAATATGAGTCCATATTTTGTGTCACAGACATTATATCCAATCCTCTCCCTTTATTCCCAGTCACGGTTTTATAGAGGGATGAGGTCGACAAGAAATTAGAACTAACAGCATAAGTGAATCAGTTACATGAAATATTTATGAGATGATGTGAATAATGCAACCTTAAGGGGAAATTTTCCTGGTTTTTTTTTTTTTTTTTTTTATTCAAGAGATTATAGGTAAATGCACGAGTTGTCCTGGTACCTAAGCAGGTCTACACAATGTGACTTAAGTTCAATTGACAATCTATGGGGATTTTGACTTATATCTTTCTTATTTATGTGACCTTGGTTTTGATGTAGATATACACCCAAAGAGTATGCAATTTTAGGTGAATAAACTATTTCAATGATTAAGCTACTCAGTTTAATAAGGGTGCTAAATGTATTGTTTATAACAAAAGTTACTGGTTGGTACCATTTACGTCTGCAAAGAGCTAAACAGTTTACAGAAACGTTCACCTCCTTGACTCACTTTAGCGGAATAATAGGGATTATTAGACCCATTTTGTAAATCTGGATTTCAAGGATCAGCACAATTCATTGATTCATGACTGAGGTTAAAAGAAAACCAAGATGCAGTCCAAGGCTTATATCACAGTTCTTGATTTTTCAGTGTCTGAAAATATACTCTTTGCATAAGGTACATAAACTTATGTGGCCACCTGTTAAGAAGTAGCTTTTAAAATGGAATTTGAAAGTAATTACAACAAGAGGACAAAAGATCCTGATGTGCCTTCAGAATCCTGAAAGCAAGAAATCATTCCCTCCACAAGACATTTTATGTACTATGCATGAACCATTTTCTGAGGAAAAATACCAAGATTTTGGCAATTTTGAGATGGTGGATTCTGCCCCTGAATGCTTCCTTTATTCCAAATGGTCCCATTCAGTGAACAGAATCAGTCAAACTGCTTGGTTTCTTAGGAACAAACCAGTAAACTAAAATGGAATCTTTCAAACTGATGTTTCAATGAATACTAGCTCCAGGAAAGATGTCTCCAGGTATTTCAAGAACAAATTGTACAGGGTCAAACAATTTGGGAGAAGGATGTAAATAGATCCCATTTTGGGAGATGTAAATAACATTAGTTCTGAAGAAAAGAAATCTGTTAAGTATTTTCCTAGTGTTTCTTAAACTTACTGGAATACACATCCACATACATATGTATAAGAATATATTTTAATTATTAATTATATATTTATTAATACATAATAACTTGAGGAAGCAAGTTTGGGAAATTTTGGAAAAAGATTATTTTCTTTACCAATTGTTTTAGCTTTTCATTATCATAGCATTTTATAGGATTTATGAATTCTACTATGTTATGAGATTTTTAAATATTACTGTGCAACAATTAAATCAGACATTTTAAATGTAAATGAGGTTCAGAGTACAACAGAAAATCTCTTTTTTAATGTACACAATTATGCTTATATGAGGTTATTCTACTCTCCCAAAGAAACTTCAGGGTGTGAATTTGCTCACTTAAGTCCTCAGCCTGGCAGTCTAGTTTGCTACCATCTGGCCCCATCTGCCCCCTCAATTTCTTCCTTCCTTCCTCCCTCTCTCCCTCCTTCCTTCTTCCTCCCTCCCTTCCTTCCTTCAACATAGTTGAACTCAACACCACCAATCAACTGAGTATAATGGATATCTATAGACTACTTCATCCAAAATCAGCAGAATACACATATTTTTTTCTCAAGCTCACATGGAACATTCACCAAGATAGACCACATTCTGGGCCATAAGACATACTTTAAATTGAAAAGATTAGAAAGCATACAATGTCTGCTCTCAGATTTTATTTCTTTATTACATGAACACATTTTGGAATAATAGCCCTCCTTCTTTTGGTGGGATCTGAATTCTTTTAAAGCTACTTCTCCTGGGGGTCCTTGTGTCCACTAGACTCTCAAGTATCAGATGGCAGGTCCAAAAGCAGCCCCAGGTCACTGCTAAGTTAAGACTCAGAAGCAGAGCTATACAGCACCTCCCAAGGGCAGCTCTTTCCTTGCTCGTTTTCCAGAGGATGGCTGACTCATGGTGTTCCATGCTCTGTGCCCTGGCTTTTGTTCTTTGGTCTGTGACTCAGCTCCTCCATGGTTTCTCCACGTTTAGCTTCATTTCTCTCAACTGTGACCTGTGTTCCTGGTTTTATCTCTGGTTTCCAAGTAGAGTTTTTTTTTTTTTTTTAAGTTTTCCATTATTCTGCTCCTGACTTATTGCTGATATGTGTTTCATGGTTTGCCCTCTGTCCTTGGCCATGAGTCTGACTAACTGGAAATTGCTGATCAAGGGCTGGTGGCTATCACCTTGAGCATGCTGACTCTTACGGCCCTGGCACAACAATGACCTCATTTGTGCTGTTACAATAGTGTGATTTCTCTTTTCTGAATTATGACTGCACATGTGCCCTGTACTCTTTCCTTGCTATTTATTATACAGTACTTTCTCTGGTGAACAAGGCCTTTACAGTGCAAAAAATTAGACTAGGTTTAAGATATTCCAAAGAATATGGATTATACTGAAATAGAACTCAAATCTGCAAATACTGTTAGTTTCAATGAATTCTGGACTCCTCCAAAGTGTTCCTGGATTCTTTATTAAATTACATAAAAAGTCATTCATAGTTTCTGCCCTAGGTCTCCCTAGTTGCAAGGGGGCAGATTAGAAGAGGTCAGAAGATAGGAGATGAATATTTATCATTAGAAAGTAGAAAATGCTGGCATTAGAAAATGGTTACATAAACCAAGGTTTGGTAGGGTGATGAGGATGATAAGAGATCCATAAATGCAAATGAGAAAGGACACACCTCCCCTCATTTACATTCTTTCTTTTCCTCTTTCTTTTTGCTCTCAATATTATACATTTTTGATGATAAAAATGGGATAACTACACTTATGTGAGAAATAAAGCATAAATGATTGTCATGTCTACACAAATGTTTCTATTTTGTTTCATGGCTGCATAAGTTATGTAATGATAGAGGGAGAAAGGAAAGACAGATGATTTATTAATGAGCTAATTCACATTAAAAACTATCCAAGGAAATCATGAGTACCTTTGTGTTTCTTTAACATAAGTAGTAGTGGAGATAGATCTGCACAGGGAAAGAAAACAGAAAACTAAATGGTGAAGAGAAAGTTGTGATTGCTCTAAGCTCTGTCACCACCAATCCTGTCCCTTGATCACCTCTCACCCCCCACCCTCCTCTTCCTGATCCTCTGGCAGGAAAGAACCTGTGGCTTGTAGGGATATATCCCAAACTGGATTCCTTAGGCATAGTGTACAGAACTTTTGAACAGAGAAAAATAATAGAGGCACTTGTGATTGTTGATTTCTCAAAGTCTAAGGTAATAAAAAAGAGCAGGGCCTCTGGTTCACAATATATAAGATGTGGCATAGTTTACATGCCAGACTGTAGTGGAACCAGACAAGAGTAAAAACATATATACTCCTTCTTATAGAAGTGATTTGAACAAGAATGGAAATAGATCATGCCCTCCTACTTAGTATATTTTATCCCTAAAATAGGTTTTCAATCTTTCTAGTTTCTACCATTTCTAGACTTTTGTACAGTGGACAAAATGTGAGTCATGATGGCCTAATGTATAACGTTTCATTTTGCAAAAACATTTATATAGTATAATGGCTTTCAGACGTTGAGTGATCCTAGTGGACTGTGTTCTCAGAATATCTGCATCTTTCTTCTGGTCATAAGCACTGACAAGTCCATTCTGCCTTGCCTCTCAACCTCCTGTGGGTCTCTTGTCCACAGGTCATACAGACCTTGCCCAAATAGTCTAGGGGTTGCCATATGTCCCTTGTAAGGCCAACTAGAGTGATTTTTTTTTCCAGTTAACATATCAACATGTAAAGAGAAACTATCTTTTTCATTTAGGAGGATGTGAAACTGGGTTGCTGGCAAGCATGTTTCCAGCTAGATGGGGAGGACCTGCCTACAGAAAGAAACCAATAAAAACCAGAGTAAGGAGGTGGAAGCTGAAAAGAGTCTCAGTTTCTGCATGTCCCCCTTCCATCTCATGAGTTATATCAGTGGTATTCCCAGCTACAGGAGCTGTGAATTCCTCTTTTAAGCTTGTGATAATTTGCATAGGACTTTCATTACTTGCAACAAAAATAGTCTGAATATAATGTGTGATGCTAAATTTAAGACAACATAGAGCTCAGTTCACATCACCACATTTGTGTGTGGGAGTGAGGGGGTGGGGATGTAAGGAATAACCTCTGGGCATGCCCCAACACGGACTTAAATACCACACATTTGTGCATGCACTTTCAGGTTTGCGCCCCTCTATAAACGGGGCTTGAGACACGTTTATCTTTATGCCCCAGGGACCCCAGGGCCCAACATCTCCTGGCACAGGATCAGTGTTCAGTTAATGCTTCATAAGTAAAATGAATCAAGGAATGAAAAAAGAAAGATTCCTGCAACTACAGTCTGGTGTGATGACATTGGCTTTGTGGAAAGAGTAGATTTGAGGTACATTTTGCAATGAAACTCACTGTCTCTTCTGTTAAAATAAATCTTCTGTGGGTGTGGGTGGGGAGGCTGATAATTTACTTGTGACTTGATTCAGTCCAACAACATTCAAGTGAAGCGTATGGCTTTAAGGTCAGTCAAGTGCATTTTATTTTGAAATTGTCTTAATTGTACTTAATATGGTTTTATGAGGATTAAGAAAAAAATACATAGATTGCTTATTGCCTGGCACATAGTTAAGTACTCAAGAAATGGAAGCTATAATTGGAAAAACAAACCTATGATACAAAATAAACAATACACAAAAAGTCATGGAGTTTGCTCCATTGACAAGTTGCTAATCAATCATCAAAGTTCATAATTGTACAGGTCTTGCCTCCTTAAAATATGGGATTGCACCCAAGAGAAGGTGGGCCCTACCAAATACTCCTCTACCTCCTGCTCTTCTCTATGTTTGTATACAGTTGCCTCTGTTTCCAAATTCCTGAGTTTGAAGTGTGTATGTGACACAAGCAAGGTGGCTGGCTGTGTTGGAGACACAATGACAGCCATATTGTATAGCCTATTTACTTTCCTCCATTTAATGGTGGACTCCGATCCTAATAGTATCTATGAGCTGGGGGCAACAAAATTTCTTTAGAATTGGGTCAGCAACTATAATTTACTTCTCTTTCTTCTCCTCCTGTGACTTCTGTGATGAGTAAGCCCTGAGCACCCTTGCTTTCTGATTTCTGGATGAGCTCAGCCAATGGGAGTTTCCAATGAGGAATCTAAAGATGGTAGAAGAGAGCATGGGATGCCGATTCCCTCAGCCATCTTCCTGCTGGGAAGCAGGAAAATACTGTTTTCTCACTTTTACTTCAGGCCACCAGTTTCTAGGCAAGCAGTCACTTCTATACCTATGATGGAAGCTACAGCTTTCTGGGTTCTGAAAACTGCGTCCTTACTTCCTACTTCAGTTCTAGCTCCTCATTTTTCTTGCTTGGGGTATTTCAGTGTTCTTTTTTTATTTCTTTTAACCCTGCCCACTGTTTGTAAGTAGTCACTTCATTTAACTTTTCCCTGTGACCCTGTTGGAGTTTACCATTTGTTTCCTGGAACTCTGGCTGATATAGAGCTTATTGCCTGCCAACACGTTTTACTTAGGGAAATGATCTCCTTTAATTATCACATCAGTACCCTTTAGTGATACATGCTATCTAGGTAAAACGATAAAGAAATTTAAACTCAGGGAGTTTTATTAACTGGTGCAAAGGCACCTATCTAACAGATGGGAGAGCCTGAATTCAAAGTCAAGTCTTTGGGATCTTAGTACAGAGTACCCCACACTGTCTTTTCTTCAGCAGCTACAAGTGCTTCTACCAGTTCAGGAAAATTCAGGAGTTGTATGTGCTTCTGTCCAATGCATCTGAGAGAAGATCTAATTTAGTACAACAACTCTATTTATAAAGGTCTTAAGAAACATATACAGTTCAAGTTTCTGAACACACACATCCAGCATTACCTAAATGTTCATTTTATTATGTCTTACATCTGATTCTTAATTGTTAAGAATTCTTAATTGCACTGGAATAATTGTTAGAATAAATGTAATTGACTCACATCAAAGTGCATTTATCCACAGAACTTTACAAACATTCATGTGTTGCATAAGTGTAATTCTACACTTTATTTCTAAAAACTTGAATCAACTGTGACCCCACATTATTTTTTCACTTGCACATCTGAATTCTAAGTGCCTCCCCCTCAAATTACAGTCAAATTTGTCAGTCTCAATTCTAAATTTGACAAAAATGTATTATTTTCCCCAGTCCTCCATTTTCCCAAAAGACTTCAGTCCAACTGGCCCCCATCAAGAATGAAATTTACATAGTCAATCCCTTTGGCCTTTGTCTGATAAAGTTAAGCATAGTAACTTTGATGACTATTTCTCAAATACCATTATTTTATTCCACATAACAGATACTTGAACTTATCCCTTTCTTTCTGAAATTTTTCTATTAATAAATCATCATTTTCTCTCATTTCCTTGTGGTCTCAAACTATCCAGCCCATCAATAAGAATTTCTGTCAGTGGATTCTCTGACAATAATAATCAAGGCACAAATTTGCCACCTCCTCTACCAGAGTTATATATGCTGAATTTCTGAAGGGAAAAATTCAACTTTTATTAGACTGTCTACCACCCCAGTAATTATTTAAATTGAGTAATAGATTGTCCTTATAGTGGTCATTTCAGTCAGGAAGGTCCTGGTGGTATCCCCAATCTTTGAACCCCCAAAGACAAAGTTAATTTCTATTCTCAGGTCACTTACAAAGCAATGTGCAATTTCAAAACCAATCAAGACACAATTCTATGAGGAAGACTTATTTTTCATCAGAGGGAGAAAACAATTTTAGATTTTTGTTGAGAGGCTGAAGGACAGCATGCAATGAATGGGTGATGGAAAGGAAAGAACAATCAATATGGAACCAAAGGCTCAGGTTAGGTCCTGGAACCATCTCAAACTTATATGCTTGATTGTTTTCCCTAAGTCTCTGTTTTTGTTTCTCATCTGAATGATATAGATAATAAGGAGAGAAGAAGGTATTTATCTTCTCCAGTTCATTGGTGAAAAGACAGAATGTTTGGCAAAGATGTGGAGAAAAAAGAATCTTCGTACATTGTTGATGGTAGTGTAAACTGGTGCAGCCACTGTGGAAAACAGCATGGAGGGTCCTCAAAAAAGTAAAAATAGAACTACCATATGGTCCAGTATATACCACTTCTGGGAATATATCCAAAGAAAGTGAAAACACTTATTCAAAAAGATACATATGTCTCAATGTTCTTAGCAGTATTATTTACCATAACCAGTAATGTAAGTGTCTATCAACATATGAATGTATAAAGAAAATGTGGTATATATACATATATACAATGCAATACTACTCAGCCATAAAAGAATGAAATTCTGCCACTTGAAACAATGTGGAAGGACCCAGAGAGTATTATGCTTAGTGAAGTAAGTCAGACAGAGAAAGACAAATACTCCATGTTATCACTTATATGTGGAATCTAAAAAATAAAATGAATGTGTATAAAATAACAGAAACAGACTCATATATATAGAGAACAAATGAGTGGTTACCAGTGAGGAAAGGGAAGGGGGAAGGGCATGATAGGGGTATGGGATTAAGAGATACAAACTACCATGCATAAGACAGATAAGCAACAAGGATATATTATACAGCAAAGGGAAATATAGCCACTGAGTTATAATAACACTAAACAAAGTATAATCTATAAAAATATTGGTCTTGCTTTAATTTTAAAGCAATTGCTTATACTCTCAAATTACACTACATGACAGCTACCACATAATGGCATGTGAAAATGCTGAAGTAAGATTAATTTTTTTTTTCTGTTTAATGGAATGAGTAAGCATGATCTAACCTAATTTTCTAACTTCTGGTGGTTTGGTTAAATAATTATCTAACACAACAGGAATACCCAATTCCTATTTGGGGGAAAACTAGTATTGTACCAGCAGAATAATTTCCCCAAAATGTATCATCCTGTCAGCTTTTAAAAATTTCCTTCTTGTGTGTTAATTGCACACCATATTCATATTCATTTTCTTCCTTAGTATCATAACCCTAGTATTATTCCAGGCAATGGACTCATTTCTCAACATTCTCTGTTATGTGAGGCTATGTCACTGAGTGCTTGTCAGTGACAAGCACTCAGTGACATATAAGATGTAAGCAAAAATTGAATCCAAGAAGTCAGAGTAGCTTGGCTCAGGTACCCTTGTTTTGGAGTGGTTAGAAGTCATGACTCACTCAACATTTCTCCTAAAGACTTTGAGCTGTGTAGGAATAAAGACACATCTTAAAGTGATGTTCAGTAAATGATTGCTCATTTTCTGACTGTTCAACTAATGTCGGTGTGATTAGAAGTAGGGGGAAAGCAAGAACTAGTTAGATACAATTTATTTATTATCTGGAAGTTCAGTTAAGGAATAAATGGAACATTGCTTAATTTAAGCAAGTCTGGGTCTGTTGGGAGACAATTCTCCATGGGTCCCTTATATTTCTGCATGTCTTGCAAACAGAGACGCTGATGATCTTTTCGTCATTCCAGGTGACCTTTTCAAAGATGTCTGTAGAGCAAATAGCCTTACAAGATAGAGAGAGCTTCTCTCTCTGGAGCAGAAGGCAGATTTGCTTACTGTTCAGTTTAATATGGGCAATGTTTTCCTCTGGAGCAATGGTCGAACAGTTTGCCTGCAGCTCGTTATAAAAAAAATGGGGTTTCATAAGTAAAGGGTTGCTCACCTATGGTGCAAAATTACTGTGTGTGCAGCATCCACATGGGAAAGTGTGAAGCCCATCCTCCTTTCTGTGCCTTGAGTAATGAAGGTTTTTCTCTTTGATCTATAAGTCTGGTGTCTTTTGACCATCTCCATGAAATTTCAGCAGGCTAACAATCTGTTAGTTGCTAGTCAGGTGAATTCTTATACCTTTCATTCTTGACAAAGCCTTCCCAGTTTCATATGGTAGAAGAATGTGTTAGGTTTATGACGAGGGAGACAGAGAAAGTGATGCAGAGTCAGTTATGGGCTCCGTTCACATTCTATACCTGGCAACCAATGCCTTGAGTGAACACAGGTTCTGTGATCACTCAGGGATCCCAAAGGTATCCTCAAAGCCAATACTGTTCATGAGGATAGTGGCAGTTGCATTGTGTTGACCAACTCCAGTAAAAAAACAACTCCTGCTAGAAATAAAATTTATCTGTAGAATCTTCCCACACTTTTATTTAGCAACTTTTCTGGGACTGCAACATTAGCTCCCCACTGGACTCTGGAGATTTATTGCATCCCATCAGTGTCATGTCCATTAATGGCATGACACACGAGTTCTGGAACATCCATTCAGCAAATATGTGCCTGGTAAGTGAACATTCCCTGTCTGGGTTCCCTCTTCCCCCAAATCCCACATTGTTCTCTGACCCTCATTTCCAAAAAAACTTTAAAAATATCTGACCTTGTGAACCAATTCTTTCTTTCTTAGAAAACCGATCACCTCTAAAGAATTAGGACGGAATGAACAAGATTTGAGACAAGCAGGAGAATCTCAGCATTAAAGACTCAAAGTTTGAGAACAGACATAACTGGTATAAAAATGTGAATATGTGACCTTTCTCATCCAGGGCACACTGCCTTGGAGGAAGGCAATCAAAGGACAATTGTATAACATGAGAACAATTTTAAAGGTTTTGCCTTAAAAATATCTACACAAAAGGAGGCTGGGCCAAGGACTCATTCTCCCAGAGCCCCTTGATCATGCATATATTCTTGACATGGTCAAGGTCTTCTTGCTGTCCCATCAGCTCCATTGTCAATTTGCTAGACTGTGACCTCTTTCAGTGGTACCACAACTGCTGTTTTTGCTTATCAGCCTTATATTAATAAGGGCTTATTTCCCTAAGAATATTACATCTTACACCGCCTCTCTTAAGAAATCTGGCACAGATTTTCCTGGGGCTATATGGGAGGACATTTGGATAGTGCTATACAGTGCCACACTCAAAAACAGGGGAGAATATACTATGGCCCACAACCTAGGAAGAATTTTTACCTGTGAACTTGAACTTCATTAACTGAAATGAGAAGAATTCCATTTTTTTCATTAGTAGACATATATTATCAAAAAATATACTCAATTATTACTGTATTTTGAATTTCATCAATAAAAACTTTATGGACATTTGTTTTCTCTCTTGTTGAATAAGTAATTTATATAATATTTTTGTTTCTTGGTCCTTGAAGTCAAAACTATATACTATCTGGCCATTTACAGAAAATGTTTGCCCACGCTGCTCCGATATAGATTCCAGGTGGAACTGGCATCTTGCTGCCTGATTCTCTTCTACTTGGGAGTGAGGTCACTGCCTTCCATATAGTCCTGCTCCAAGCTGAATTGTTGGGAACAGATACAAGTTGTGTTTAATGTAAACAGAACACACAGGTAAGAAATTTTACTCTGCTTCTTTAAACACAATTTTTCACCTAAAAATATTTTCTTCATCAGCCATTGCCACCATGGTATCATAGGAGAGTCGTTGATGTTTCCTGGGCTTCAGTTGCCTTACCTGTTCAAGGCCATAGTGATAAACAGGCCAGGTGGTCTGGATCCTCTCAGCATCCATAAATATATTCATTAGCTAATCTGTGTTCTAAGAATAGGTAGTTAAAATAACATAATCCAATATATTGAACTATCATATCACTATTTAAAAAATATCATTGGGGCTTCCCTGGTGGTTCAGTGGTTGAGAGTCCGCCTGCCAATGCAGGGGACATGGGTTCGTGCCCCGGTCCAGGAAGATCCCACATGCCACGGAGTGGCTAGGCCCGTGAGCCATGGCCGCTGAGCCTGCGCATCCGGAGTCTGTGCTCTGCAACGGGAGAGGCCACAACAGTGAGAGGCCCACGTACTGCAAAAAAAAATAAATAAAATAAAAAATATCATTGAAATATGAAAATATTTTGACATATAATTTTTTTTCTCCAGAACAATTCTTTAAGTGATATAGTGATATAGAAACACTCTTAAATACTGTGGGTAAAAGAAGGTGAGTTTGGCCCATTTTTATTAAAACTATTCTAACATTTACTTAAACATTTCAAAATGCCCAAACATAGGAGTTTGGAAGATGCAGACTTGTATATGTTATTCTTTCCAGGAAGTTAAATAAAATTATAAAGACTGGAAACATAGCAGCTGTTTTAAAGGAATGGCTTGCTAATGGTTTGTCCTAAGTTTCCTGGCATTAAGAATATGATATGGTTTAATCCTTCTGTGATGGCATTGAAAGGACAAACGAAGCACAATTTACGTCAGGGGAAGGATTTTTGAGGGCAACAAAGACTTGTTTAACCTGCTTCTCTGTTACTGTCATAATTTCCCACAGCTGGATCTTTTACTGTCAATAAAAAAACACTCATTCCCAAGGCAGGTATCTTTTCTGTCTTCATGAACTCCAATTAGTCTCTCTTTATTTTCCCTTACATTTGGTACTACTAGGGCAGGCTGGTACTGTTCTCTGAAATATTCTTGCTACATTTAAATTTTTTTCTTGGCAAACTGGCTTTTATCATAAGTTATAGTCACCCAGTTCTAAAAAGAAGAGACAGTGTACTGTCTTTCCCATCCTGCACCTCTGTCCTGCCCAAAGACCAAATAAATTAACACCAGAAAAGTATTAACTATAAATTATCTAAATTCTGTTACACATAAGATGACAAACTATGGACAAAACTTCTTGCTAAAAAGAGGAAGATGGATTTCTCATTTTTTATTGTTTTTCTTCTGCACTGTGTTTGTTTTCCATTGGTGCAAAACAAGTCAGCATAAATTTAGTGGCTTACAACATCACCAGTTTAATATCTCACAGTTTCTGTAGGTCAGAAATTTGGGCATGGTTTCAATGGTTTCTCTGCTCAGGGCTGCAATCAAGGTGTTGGTTGGGGTTGGAGTCCTCAATAAGTTCACTGGTTGTTGAGTTCTCAATTTTCCTTGTAGATGTTGATCAGAAATTACTCTCAACTGTCTGGGTTTCTCCAAGTTTCTTGACACATGGCCATTTCAGGCAGCAACCATGCATCAAATCTTTCTTACGCTTTGAATCTCTGACTACTTTTCTTTCTGCAATCAATCAGGGAAAACTGTTTGCTTTTAACAGTATCATGTGATTAAATCAGGCCACCTTGGTAATCCTTTATCTTAAAATTTAATGATTTGTGTCCTTAATTACATCTGCAAAATCTCATTGCAGCAGCATGTAGATTGGAGTTTGATTGAATAACTGGTAGACTGTGTGTGTATATCAAGGGCCTGAAACTGTGGAGGGTCATCTTAGGGTTCTGCCTACCACATGTACTATTACACATGCACATAGTACATAATAAGTGATATTTAGAGAGAGTAAAGAAATTGAGAGACTAAAGAATGTTACAGAGCAAAAATAATGGGAAAACCCCCAAAAACTAAACCCAAACTTCTGTCATTAGTCCTTGGTTTGGCAAGTGTGGGGAAATTTTCAGTGATAACCTCTTTGGAAAAATACCTGACTTGGAGGAGAATGTTTCTAAGAATGTCATGCTAACTGGGAAAGTGCCATGTGTAACTCTGATTAGGGAGTTTTTTTGTGGGTCAATGTAATTGAGGCTCCCAACCATTTTCGCCAGTCTTGACAGGGTTCTTCTCAATGCTTAAAATAGCATAGTCAACTGTTGGAGAAAAGATGGATTTTCTGCCTTTAACAGTTTGGCTGTTGTTAATTTCTACAAAAGGTATAGTTTTCTGTCACAGTGCATACATTATGTCAGGGAATGAAGTTGTAAGTGCTTAGTCTTGTTGGGGAGTCCTAGGGTCCACCAGCTCAGCATCTTTCCAATATCCCCTTTATATGCCTGAGCTCTTTCCTCGCTTACTTTGTGATTCTTATCCCATTCTTACACTTAGGTTTCTTCTTAAACATCTCTTCCAAGAGATGCCTCCCCTTATTCCCTCATTTGATAATTGTTAATCATCTTGCTAATTGCGTTTACTTGCTTTGTCACCATTTCCCCTCTAGAACGTAAGCTTCCTGACAGCAGGACCTTATCTGTCTCATTGTCTGCTGTATCCCAGTGCATCTTCCCAGTCCTCTACCCCATACTTGGCACTACAAAGGACCACCATTCTGGAGACTCTCAAAAGAAGGTGTTTTCAGAATGGCTTTCCCCTGGCAACATCAGGGGACATTTAGGACAAATTAATCTCCTAAATGAACTATTGCAAACTTACCACTTTTCTGAGAACTTTGAAGGAATGGCTTCCAATAAAATAAAATGCAGACCCGTGAGAGAAATTTTGTGCATCAAATGTGAATTTGTGACACCCTTAAGTTAGCTTTCTGAAATTGAATCCTTTCTTGGGTCTTTGAATGAGGCTGATTTTCTGCTTCAATCTCATTCTTGAGCTTTCGACTAGTATAAACATGTTCTTGGATAACATCTCCACATGAATGACTCTCCAACATCTCTAAAGCAACACATTGAAAATTGAAGTCATTCCCTCCTGCAAAGATCTTCCTCTCTGTATACCATCTCAATTAAAGGAAACACCACTGCTCAGTTTGCCATAGAAGAAGCTACCAGTCATCATAGACCCCGTGCCCTCATTCAGCCTACACTCCCAGTCCACTGTCAAAGCCTGTCAATTATTCCAATGCTCATTGGCTCTAAATTACCTTCAGAATAAAGTTCAACCTGCTCAGCACATAAAGTGCTGCTCCCTACCTACCTCTCCAAGATTGAACTATTTGTAATTCCTCAAATACACTCTTATTCTTCTGGGCTCTGTTCATACTATTATCACCACATGCAATGACTACTCTCTCCCTCACATGCCTAGCTCTCTCCTACTTATTCTTCTACTTATCCTTCAAAATCAAAATCAACTGTTACCTCCCCTCCTCTGGTCCCTACCACTAAATGGGTTCAGTCCCTTTTCTATGCTTCTGTAGTCCCCTGTACATATATTTCTTTTATATCATTTTTTTTTATGCTTACTGAGATGTGTTGTTTGGCTGTTTTGCTTCCTCCAAAGAGAATAAAACTTGAGGTTAGGAATTTCGTGTTGTTCATCACTGTGTTCCTAGCTTCATGAATAGTACCATTTCTTGAATGAATATGTGAGTGAATTAAATAGGTGAATATTGAGAGTGCATGCTGAGTGACTGTTGAAATTGCAGGTCAGTTGTTCAGGATGCTATAAATATTTCCTTATGTTATGGAGGTAAAAAAAAAAGACCTTGTAATCAAGATGTTCAAATAAAACACAGTGAAACAGAATTGCATTCCCAATGGCATATAGTCATTAAACTTTTTAGGTTTCTTAGTTTTCTATTTGTTTATCCAAATGAATATTCCTTTTTCTTTAACTATGGAGAGTAACATGGTTTTCTTCATTTTGTAAAGGAGACCAATCATTTATAGTACAGGGAGAGTCCTTTTTGACTTTGAAGATGATACGGAATGGAAAGCATGTAGGTTGTCCCAAATTCCACAGGTGTGTGCCACGTGAGCCTCCGTTGATATGGTTATGAAGTGTGGCTTCACAAGTCTGTATCCACAGTACCTTAATATTGAGAAATATAAACACATGTTATTAATTTAAGTAGCTTTCCATTTTGGCTTTAGAGGTAGTTAGACAAATTTCACTATCTACTCACCATCTACTCATTTCTACTCATTTGATCAATTCAGACCACCAGGATCTACTTCTTTGACCTGAGTTAATAAGCTTGGTAGTCTACATTGATCAGATTAACTGGAAATCACTTAATCCTTATTTCAATTTATTTTGCATAAAAATGGCAATAGAAAGCACAAGTAAAACAAATCTTTACATAATTAACAAAATAGGCCTTCATTAATTATTTATGAATTCTTGGCAGAGGAATTAGTCCTGTCGGACTGCTATAACAAAATATCATAGACTGGGTGGCTTATAAATAACAGAAATTTATTTCTCACAGTTTTGGAGACTGGAAGTTTGAGATCAGGTTTCAGCATGATTGGGTTAGGGCCCTCTTCTGGGTTGCAGACTTCTCATTATATTCTCACATGGTAGGAAGGGGGCAGCTCTGTGAGATCTCTTTCATAAGGGCACTAATTCCACTAATGAGGGAATTCCACATTCATGACTTAATCACCTCCCAAAGACCCCACCTATTATACTATCACTTTGGTGGGTTAGGATTTCAAGGTATGAATTTTGGGGAGATACAAACGTTCAGACTGTAGAGGTAAGCAACGAATCTGAAGTTAAGAAAGCTTGTAAATCAATCCCCTATCCATCTTTTATTAGACAACAACAAAGGACTATATTAAATATGTGATCTATGTGTTCTGATTTTGATAATAATAGTTTCAAATGAAAACACACATTTTCATCATGATTCATATAAAGAAGAAATATAGATTGGTTGAGTTTCCACCTGCATTTCTTCATAAGGGAAAAAAAGACCATGTAAAAACTATAATCATGGGAAGCCTTTTATATAGGTAGAGTCTTTTTGGCTTATGTATATAGATTTGTAAAGTCATAAATGTTTTGATGAACTTGAGGTTTCTTGGGAGCCTCAAACTTTTTTTAAGGCAATTTAAAATTACATCTTATATTGGGCTTAAAGAGGTCTAATAAATAGGACTCTTATAACCTACATAAATCGTGAACCAATTAAAAAAACAAATGATTCAAAAGATGTAGACCTCTAAAAATGTCCTCAGTTCTCAGTTCCTTTCATTCTTTTTTCTTTATTCTGTTCTGTGGCAGTGATCTCCATCACTCTACACACTACTACATATAAAGTATAAAACCAACAAGGACCTACTGTATAGCACAGGGAACTACTCTCAATATTTTGTAATAACTTATAAGGGAAAAGAATCTGAAAAAGAATATTTACATATATATATATATATATATATATGGAACTGAATCACTGTTCTGTACACCTGAAACTAACATGACATTGTAAATCAACTATACTTAATAGTTGATTAAGTATAGTTAATAGTATAGTTAATAATCAATAAAAAATCCAATAAAAGTAAAAACTTAAAAAAATTTAAAAACACAATGTACATAACTTAATTAAAAAATAGTTTATTGCTAAAAAATGCCAAAACAATTATAATTCTAACATCAAAGATCACTGATCACAGATCACTATAACAATTATAACAATAATGAAAACGTTTGAAATAACACAAGAATTACCAAAATGTGACAAAGAGATATGAGGTGAGCAGATGTTGTTGGAAAAATGGCACTGATAATCTTGCTTGACACAGGGTTGCTGGGAATTTTCAATGTGTAAAAGTAAGCAGTATCTGTGCAGCATAATAAAGTGAAATTCAATAAAAAGAAAATAAAACAAAACAAAAAACCCACAAAAGACGTTGACCAAATTTTATCCTTTTGTTAAACTACTAAATCTGTTTTTGTAGAATGTGATGGCCAATAACAGCAGGACTGGAAAATCCCAAGCTTCCTCAACTGGGACAAGATCCTCTAAAACATGGAGCAAAAATGCACAGATGAGAGTGCATGCTTCTTGCAGGCCTTATACTTACAGGATGGACAGTTCAGGAAGAGCCTGAGAAACTTGTGTCTAGTTTCACCTTCCAAATTCAATAGTCAGATTAAGCACGATGCTCCCTTGAGGGCTGAATGAGGGCATAGCAGAGACACTTGGCTGATATGCACATCAGTGGGGCATACTTCACGTGGAAGGAGTGGAGTAGTAGTCAATCATTTTTAATGTTATATGTTCAGTTAAATTTACTCACTAATTATATCATGATACATAAAATAAAATTGGTTGTCTTAATACTTTGTTTCGGGCCATGTTGAATTTCTCTGTGTTCAGCAGCCATGGCCCATGGGCCCAGCCGCTCCGCGTCGTGTGGGATCCTCCCAGACCGGGGCACGAACCCATGTCCCCTGCATCGGCAGGTGGACCCTCAACCACTGCACCACCAGGGAAGCCCTTTCTCTGTGTTCTGATGGCAATGAAGCACTGATGATTTCTGAAATGTATTTCCCAAATCTTCTTCTTTTGCAAACATATTCAATTGAAACAGACTAAACACATTTCCCCAAGTGCCTACCCTAAAACTTATGCCTGAAGGGGATGGTATGATTATCAAAAAATTATCATCTATGACTGTGGGCATGTATTTCAAAAGCTAAGATTATATTTTACACCAAACTTACAGATGGAAACTAAAAGCACAAATATACAGGTATGTTTATATATGCAGATACTTGGTATTCAGTGAACTAAATATTCAAATATTTGTCAAATTTTTCCAGGTTTTGTCTGTGTGTGTGTCATGAGAACATGACTATTTGTATCACATGCCTGAAAAGAATAATTATTTTGACAACTGAAATTTTCATCCTCACCAACATTCTATGTGCATTTTATCAAGATTTAGTAAATTGAATAGTGTCCAATAGACACTACTGGATTTTAAAAATTAAATATATAAGGAATTGCACTACATGTATAACATCTAAGTCTCCTTCTTCAGTGTGTTCTCTGATTGTAGATTTAGAAACCAGGAGATTTGAAGATGGAAGGTTACCAGTGAGTAGTTCATAAGGACCAGAGGTTCATCACCAAGTTAACTTGAATTAATTAGAAAAATGCTTTTGTTAGTTTTAAAAAGGGATTTTAAAGATTAAACTAACATGTAGCCACACCATTTCATTAATATGACTTGTCCTATTGAATTTCTACTGAATAAATAATTCTAAGATTGATGTTTTAGCTTAA
>NW_020837945.1:16319596-16418532 GCF_003676395.1 Aethalodelphis obliquidens
ATATAAGAATCTGAATGAAAACAGTTGCAGACTGCATTTCAAAATGAAGCACTGTCCTTAATTTCTTTTATCCTTTGCCACTACCCACATAACTTTCATTATTTAAAGGGCACAGAAAAAACTACTGCTTATATGAATTAGCAGTAAACTTTTTTTTTTTAAGCAATACATGTTTAATCAGAAACAGAGGCTAATTCTTTTACAGGCTTGTGTTGTGGTCTACTGACTTCCTGAAGAGGCATGAATCAAACCACTAAGCCACATCATAAAATACTTTATTTGCTTTGAGGAATCAGTTATTATTATTATGAGTGAAATGCACTCAGAAAAACATACATGTTAAAAGGCAACTTCATCTTATGTTCCCTGAGTGTGAATTTCTGGTTGTCCTATAGAACAATGAGCTTCTAGAGGCTGAGTTTATGCAGTGTAACAACAAAAATTAGACATCTAAGTCAAGCTCAGTAGTAGAAAAGTTAAGTAATTGGACACCTGGGAGTACTATTCTAGGGTGTCTTCTTTTTAACTATTATTTGAACTTGAATTCATAGTCTGAATACATGGTAACTAGGATTGAAGTAGTGCAGAAAAAGCCCTTGATTTGCTTCTAAAAAATAAAGCAAGGGGACTCTGGGTCATCAGAATTTGTAATCTGCTACCTATATCCAGTTTCAATGTGTAAACAAAGTAATGGATCCTGCCTATTCTATGTTGTTTATGTTGTTGTATATATACATAATGTCTACTCTTCCTCTGGTTGAAGAGGTGGGAAAGCTATTAACTATATTTCCCAGACGTCCTTGCAGCTGGGGTTTGGAAGCAATATAGATTCACCAAACTGCCTGACTCGCTTGAGATTTGGAAGGTGTATATAAGGCAGAAGCCATTCTCCTGCAGCTTGTAGCTATTGCTGCTAGCCAGCAAACTCACAGATATAGGAAGTCTTTTAATTTCAGTTTTCCAGTGTTCATTCTGCAGCTCCCAGTGTGCCCAGAAGCAGAGACAGAGATGGCAGCTTTTTTTTTTTTTTTTTTTGGGGGGGGCCTCGCCATGCAGCATGTGGGATCTTAGTTCCCCAATCAGGGACCGATCCTGTGCCCTCTGCAGTGGAAGTGTGGAGTTTTAACCACTGGATCTCCAGGGAAGTCCCAAAGATGGTGGCATAGTGATCATGCCTTCCAATCTTAGAATCACGGCTGCCAATAGCCATTCCCCAGCTTCTTGGATGTGGAGAAGACACTGGAGCAATGTCATTTGTGCTTCCTCCTTCCAGCACAGCTCCAGTGGCAGCTTTAGTGGGTTCATTTTGATTGTTCCTGAAGTCATTCCAGGATTCCAAGCCTAGAATCTGTTTCTTGAGCCTTTCTGACAATTTTGTAAGCACAAGATTCCCTATTTTAAATCTGTCCCAGTTTAAAACACTTAGGGTAGTTTCTTTGTCCTGCACAGAATTCCTCCTATTGCATTAGGTAAGCAAATAAAGAAGTGAATGTTTGGAATATAAAGTTCTATTTCACTTTTAATAGTGCTCAATAGTATTTCTTTAAAGTTATACCTGCACTTCCTTCTTCACTAAATAATGAAAGACTTGTATGCCTAAATCCCAATTTACAATCCAATAAATTAGAGAGTAAATTTTCGCAGTAAAATATATTTGTTCCTAACAATATACAATAAGGGTTAATTTATATTTGACTATTTAAGATATAAATCACTGATGTCTTTAAAATAGCCTTAAAAAGCAGATACAAAATTTCAGGTTCCAGGTATATTGTGGTGAGAGAAAGATGCAGCTGTGCTTAAAAAAAAATAGAATAATACTCAATGAATATAATAAGAGCAGTGCAGTGTTGTGTTTTTTCCTGCCTGGATAGTCAAAGAGTTTATAAAGTCTGGGTGAGCAGACAGTTCTATAGACATAAGTTCTCCATGGAAAACTCCTTTGATCCTGTTCAAGACCAGTGCTGTCTGAGCTCCATTTAAGTGATGGCTCAAAGCAATAGCCAGCCGTGGATAAAGTACTGGATTGGACACCAAGAACCCAGACTAACTCAAGGAAAGTCTCATGAGGATCACTGGCCCTAAAATAAATTGAATATTCTTTGTCTTCTGGTTTGGTTTCCATGGTAATTTGTGTTTCGGGGGGAAGCCTGTCTCTTCCTGGCCAAATTATTTGTACAGTTCAGTCGGATCAGCCATTTAGAGAGTTCAGCTGACTGGATGGTTTGTCTTTCTGGCTGGCACAAAGTGCTGGTAGGATTGGCTGGGTGAAAAGTATTGTTATGTCTGAGTCAGTGCACTTTCTGGTGATGCTGGGCAAATTTTGCTCACTGTTGGTCGATGGGAAGAGATGGCATGAGCAAAGAAAATTGAGTGGATAGGTCATGGGTGAATTTGAATATTTCTTAGTCCAAATTCCTTGCAGTTATTTAATGATAAGCTTGTAATCTTTCTTGTCCTCCCTACCCCCGCCACCCCTGAGAGCAGGCAAATGATTAACCAGATTGGTATGGGTGCCTTCATCATGTTTACGTTGCTTTCATAGAAGTGGAGAAAGGACAGACAATAATAAGATTTTCTTTACTGAAAAAGTGGTTTATGATGCATTTCTAGGATATTTCAAGTCAATTCAGTTTAATTTACAAAAATATATTGTACACAAAATCAGTGCAGCTTAAAGGGACCGACATGGGGCATTAGTACAGGCACTACAGGTGTCTCTACCCTTAGGGTCTGGAGTGGTGGTTCTCAATTGTGGCTGTGTGGTAGGATCATTTGAGAAGTTTTTAAAAAATACTCCTTCCTGGGCTCCCCTGCAGATCACTTAAATCAGAATATCTGTGGGATTGAGCTCAGGTGCTAGTGTGCTTTTAAAGTTCTTCAAGTGTTACTAATATGTAATCAGAGTTAGAACTATGTTTAGTGGAATAGAAATACAATATGTGACGAATGCTGAAATTTATGGCTTAAATTAGGTTGGTATCGAGCTTTTTAGCACACTAACATTATTTTTTTCTTGAGACCATCTTTTACAAACACACAGCATCTATTAGCCCTCACACAAAGTCCCCTTTAGAATTTGTCACCATGGCAATTTGCACTCATCCTTCCGTAATACATGTAATCACATGTGACATTACAAGTCATTATCTGTGTTCCTCGGTAGTATGGAAACACAGTGGGAGTAAAGATTGTGTTGCTCTATTACCTAACACAGTGCTAGGAACATAGTAGATGGTCAACAACTATTTTTTAATTGAATGAATAAATTATTTTTCTAAGTAAGTTACTAAGTAATGATTTTGCTAAGTAAGTTACTGCACTCATGTAGTCTATTATTTATTACTAATGAGGTTCTCACCTATATTCTAGGTCATGAATCTGTCCTGAAGATGTTATCAAGAGCATAAGAAACAGATCTTCTATGAAAGTTCAGACTTAGAACTAGTACTTAAAGTTACTTTTGTGCGTTATCCTTCAGGCAGGCTGGCCTCTCTCCCACAACGGGGAAACTAAGAAAGTTTTTGTGTCTGGAGTTTTGTTTTTTGCTATTTGATTTTCATTGAAAATTTTAAAATTATTCCTTTTCATTTTTCCAATACCATAGTGGAAAATATTACCCCAATTATATGCCAAGTCAAAGTGTCTTCTTAATGAAACTTTAATTTCTCCATTATCAAACTGCCTTTCTCATTCTTCTTTTGGCACTATTCTAAAATTTGATTTGTGCTAAAAACTCATTTCTTTCTCGTTGGTTACTAGGAGACAGCATTCTGTGAGCTGTGTGCCTCTTCATAGCTGAAGGCAAAAAGCTAGCTAACTCGGAAGCAGGAAATAATTAGCAAATTCACACATTATCCTTCTGTTTAGACTACAAATCCAAAGGCTTCATGTTAACAGGATACTTTTTCTTTTGATCGAAGGGGTTCCCATTTAAAAAAAAAATGTAGTTAGAATTTGGCTCAATGTTCAAAATATCAAACTCCCCAAATCCCACAATCTGTTTAAAAAAAAAAAACAAATAAACATCTCTGTTGAAGATAGAGTAGACTATTAGCTAAAGAAACAATGTGTTTGAATTTTAAACAGAAGATAATCATTTCCAGGCACAAATACACACACACACACACATATGTACATATATACGACAATAGAAATATTAGATCCATGACAACTAATAATACATATGCAGATGTGTAACTGGCTAAAAATAAGGAAAATCAAATTTATTAGAGACAGACATGTATATGCAAGCAGGCTTGATATGTGTGCGGCTTTGCCAAGTTGAAAACTGTTTAATAATAGTATATATTCTATTAATTCAAAAAGTCTCCCAAAATGGAGGTCACTATGATCGACTGTATAGACACCTGCTCTGGAAACAGAGGGAGTCAAAACAGGGCTGGCATCCAGGGAGCCCATGAGTGGCCTACGACTCACTGTGAAATCAAAGATGAAGGTGATATTTCAAGGGGAAGGAGAAAACATTCTCTAACGTAAAAAAAACAGTCATTTTACACTGCATACCTCCCCAGTATATAGTCTTTAAGGAAGACAACAAAATTGAAATTCTTAGTTGCTAACACTACTTAAATGTTTCTAATATATTATGAAGGAATGGATTATCTAGAAAATTCCCCCCATAGAATTCTATGATTTCTTAAGCATATTTCCTATTATAAGACAGTTTGGCATACTGGGGAAGAAACCAGACTCTGGAGCTGGAGTGCCCAGGTTCAAGTCCTTCTTCTGGCTTTGAAACTATAATCAGACCTCACTTTTTAAGGCTTTAGCCTCCCCATCTGTAAAATGAGGATAATGAGGGTTTTTCTGAGGACTGAATTAATATTTACAAAGACTCAGAAGAGTTGGGCATATAGTAAGGACAGTATGTGTATTTTATTAGATAAACAAATGATTGGAGGTTCATAATATATACCTCCCTGACTCAGAGAAACATCTGAAAATCCTCTTGATTTTGGACAGAACCAGCCTGTGGTCGGGCCAGGGCAGTTCAGAGAGCACAGAGATGCCTTTCATACATTCCCAGAAGAAATATTTCCTGGAAGCAAGAATTACATGGTTTGCTCTGTAGCGTGACATCAATAAAAAGCTAAGCCTTGATAAGGAGCATCCATAACTGTGGCAAATGGAAAGATGGAAGGAATAAGGCACTTTCAAAAATGCCTTAGAACATCCTATTCCTGTGCTCTTTCTTGCTGCCTACTCCTTACCTGCTCAGGTTCACCCTCTGTGAAAATTTTCCTATTCACCCCTCCCTTACAGATGGAGCCAGCCCCTCTCTGCCTCTGACCCCACAGCAGTCTGAAGTTCATCTCTCTGAAAGCCAGACTCATCACATGGCATCAGGGTCATCTGGTATCAGGAGATATGAACTCAAAACAACCCCTCTTCTGAGCCCTGGTTTTTTCCCTCTCCAACTTCCTGAATAGTTATTCCAAGCCTTCACCAATCCTAGTTCCCTGCCATCTCTGTTTCTGCTTTCACCAGAAAATAAAGGCTTGATTGTCTTTAACTTAATGGTTCCTCTTCCTCACACTCAACTGTACTTGTCCCTTTGTGAACACTATCTGAGCAAAGACGTTTTATCACTATCCCTGTTAATACCACCCTTTGGTGTTCTACCTCATATTTCTTGGTACCGTCACTGTCTTGGGGAACTTGTTCCAAAAATGATGCCTTCTTTTCTGTATCTTCTACTTCTTATTCCCCATTGATGTTGTCTTTAGTTTTGATAAAGATTTCTTTTTTCACCTTCTAGAGGAAATGGTTCCTAGACTCAGTTTCCCCATCTAGCTACTGTCCAGATGTCTCTATACCTTCTCTTCTACTGACATTATTTACTATTGTACTTTGGCCTCACACCCACCATTCTGCTGACATCTTTCTAGAAACCCTCATCAATGCCCTCCTAGGTGTTATATTCGATGGGAAATTTTGTTTCTCTTCTTCCCTGACCTTATTTATGATATTAGTCTTGTTTACCATTTTCTTCTCCAACTTTTATTTTTATGTGAATTGTTTTCTACTTCTCTGGTCTTCTCAGTGTTCTTTGGAGCTTTATTTTTATTTGTCCATACCTTACATGTTAGGATTTTCCAGCCCTTTGTTCTTAGTCCTCTTTTCATGTTATTCCACAAGGGTAATTTTATCCCCTTCCATACTCTTGTCTACATTCAGTTGCTCATAACTCTCAAATTTCTTTCTCTAACTAACTCCCTCAGTTGAGCTCCAAAGGAAAACATTTTGTTCCTAGCTGGATATCTCCACCTGTTGTCCCATTACTAAACTAATCTTCTCACCTAAAACTTACCCTTCTACCATCTTTTTGTGATCCTAGACATTACCCTCACTAGCCTCCCTCTACCTTACATCCAGCATCCATTCAATCCATCATCACAACTCTGTCATAGTATCAACTCATCAACTCGTGTCATCTCTTGCCTCAACTCTTGTATATTTCTCTCTGCTGTTAGTCCCATTCTTCGCTGGTCAGTTCTCCACTTTGTGTCAGATTACCCACAGGATAGAGTAAAACTTATTCAGTTGAACTTCATTAACCTGTGTACATGCAGGATCACACAGTACTCCACACGTAACTCCATAATAGCAATGATCTCATCACATTGTAATTGTTTTTCACATGTGTGCTCTCCATTCTACTTTAAGCGACTTGAAGGTCCATGAGCCTTCATCTCTGTTTCCTCAGCTTTGGCCAGAAACACAACTAGGTGAGAGGAAAACTGGTGGAGTCATTTGTAATATTTTAGAGATGGCAGGGACTTCTTTGGGAGGAAGGGGAAAAAGAAAACAACTCGGAAAAATTTGTTGTGTAGAAGGTCAAAGAGTGATTTCTCCCACATCATTTCTTCCATAGTGCAAGGCTGGTGCAGGGAGGAAAGCCTAACACATAAGGGAGATTCAAACCATGGTGTAGGGGAAGAATTAGAAGCTACAATTTTTCTTCATCAGAAAAATAAGGACTGTAGTGGTCATAGTTCTGTGGGTGGCTGTTGTGTGTGAGTGGGTGTGTTGATAAATCCAGTTTGTAGAAATATGTTAAACTCAACAAAACCATTTCTAATGTAAGATATGAGGATCAGGGAAAGGAAAGGAGGTCAAATGAATACCATGATAGAGTGTCATCTCAGGAATGCTAAGAGAGCATAAAAACTTAATTAATTACACCTATCATGTTCTAGGGTATTATTAGATATAATGGAGTTACAATGTGAGCAAAACTAACAAGCAAATCAAAACAATCAACAATAACAATAACAACAAGAAAACATTGCCTTTACATTCATGATACTTGAAATCTAGTGGGGGAAGACTGAAATCAATTAAAAATCATATTAAAGAATGAAACATTACTTGGATAAATGTTAGGAAAAAGAGTTATGTGGAATTGGGAAAACAGAAACAAGGAGGTTGCAGCTGGTTAAAAGAAAACTCCATTACAAAAATAGGTTCCCTGTAAACGAAAGCAAAAGAAATTGAAGAGGTTGAGTGTATCATATTCCTTGTAGGTTTTG
Source organism: Aethalodelphis obliquidens (assembly GCF_003676395.1). Classification (NCBI taxonomy): domain Eukaryota; kingdom Metazoa; phylum Chordata; class Mammalia; order Artiodactyla; family Delphinidae; genus Aethalodelphis; species Aethalodelphis obliquidens. Next base: position 16,327,153 of record NW_020837945.1, read on the forward strand.
GATGAAATTTCCATCAGGTCCATCCTGAATTCTTTCAGCCCCTGTATATGTGGGATGGGAGTTTATTTCATGGCCAATGTTGCTAAGAGTTGCAAGTGATTATTAAGGGGATAAAATATTTTCTGGATCATTTATTGCCTACTGTGTATCATTGACAGTGTATGCTGCTTTAACACATGTAAATAAATATCATCAGAACAAAAAGTCATTGAAGTTAATTAAGGGAGATTTATTTAAATCAAGACCTACATCTTTTGCAAGAGAAGAAATGATGCCATCAAAAACTGGTAAAATCTTGTGTAACTTTCTTCTCTCAGCTTATGAAAGTGTTTCATAGATTATTATTAATTCTAACACTGATAATATATTGATATTGATTGGCAGTGCACACAAAAAGATTCTTATTGAGGAAAAACACAAGCAGAAGATAGGCATTGTGGGACATACATGCTGTCTGAGTTTTGGAATGTTATTTGGCACCTGGAAATGAATATGTAGATAAATCAGATTATGGAAACATTGAGATCAAAAATGTTGAAAATGGATGCACTGAGAAATTATAAAAATATCTAATATTTATTGAATAGTTTTATGTGTTAGGTAGTTTGACAATTTCTTTTTTTTTTTTTTGTTCTTTCGGTATGCGGGCCTCTCACCATTGTGGCCTCTCCTGTTGTGGAGCACAGGCTCTGGACGCGCAGGCTCAGTGGCCATGGCTCACAGGCCCAGCTGCTCCGCAGCATGTGGAATCTTCCCGGAACAGAGCATGAACCCATATCCCCTGCATCGGCAGGAAGACTCTCAACCACTGCACCACTAGGGAAGCCCGACAATTTCTTTACATATCAACTTGTACTTTATTTTCATGTCTTGTGCAGTTATCTTCACTCATGATGGTGCATCTAAGAAATTCCACAAATGTTATCACTGCATATTTCAGCTAATATTTGATAACTGCAAAGGGCACAAACATTCACACATGGAGTTTTACAACTCATACCACTCAAAATTAACTTTTAGTGTAAAATAGGAATATATTAGCAGAAAACTATTAAAGTGAAAATTTGAATATGCAACACAGACACAACACCTAATGAAGTATATTAAAAAGATCCAGAAATTCTGACCCTATTTGACCAGTATTGGAAATATGAGAGGGATAACTTCTGGAGATCTAATGTATAGCCTAGTGACTATGGTTATAACAATATATTGTATACTTGAAATTTGCTAAGAGAGTAAATCTTAAGCGTTCCCACCACACACAAAAAATGGTAACTATGTGAGGTGGTGGATATGGTAATGAGCTTGATTGTGGAAAATATTCCACAATGTATACATATATCAAGATATCACATTGGACACCTGGGAAAGCAGTGGAGGAGGAAAGAAACCCATGCACCACTGCAGTAGTGCGGGGTCCATGAAGAGGTGGAGCAGCACCACATAATCCCCTTTACATCTGAAAGAGCCTGAATTCAGTGATCTAAGCCACTGGTATTACAAGGTTAAAACAAAGCTGTGTGGCTGACAGGGTCTTGGTGCTCCGGCTGGGTGTAAGGCCAGAGACTCTGAGGTGAGAGAGCTGAGTACAGGGCACTGGACCACCAGACACCTCCCAGTCCCACATAATATCAATCGGCGTGAGCTCTCCCAGAGATCTCCATTGCAACTCTAAGACCCAGATCCATTCAACGACCAGCAAGCTCCAGTGCTGGACACCCCATGCCAAACAACTAGCAAGACAGGAACACAACCCCACCGATTAGCAGAGAGGCCACCTAAAATCATAATAAGTTCACAGAAGTACAAACCTGCAGCCTGTGAAAAGGAGATCAAAAATGCAGTAATGTAAGCAATGAGAAGACACAAAAACACACAGCAGATGAAGTTGCAGGGTAAAACCCCACCAGACCAAACAAATGAAGAGGAAATAGGCAGTCTGCCTGAAAAAGAATTCAGAATAATGATAGTAAAGATGATCCAAATCTTAGAAATAGAATGGAGAAAATACAAGAAATATTTAACAAGGAACTAGAAGAACTAAAGAGCAAACAAACAATGATGAACAATAAAATAAATAAAATTAAAAATTCTCTAGAAGGAATCAATAGCAGAATAACTGAGGCAGAAAAACAGATAGTGTCCTGGAAGATAAAATAGTGGAAATAACTACCACAGAGCAGAATAAGGAAAACAGAATGAAAAGAATTGAGGACAGTCTCAGAGACCTCTGGGACAACATTAAACACACCAACATTCAAATTCTAGGGGTTGCAGAAGAGAAAAAGAAAGAGTCTGAGAAAATATTTGAATATATTATAGTTGAAACATTCCTAAATATTGGAAAAGAAATAGTCGATCAAGTCCAGGAAGCACAGAGAGTTCCATCCAGGATAAATACAAGGAGAAACATGCCAAGACACATATTAATCAAAGCATCAAAAATTAAATACAAAGAAAAAATATTAAAAGCAACAAGGGAAAAAAACCAAATAACATACAAGGGAATCCCCATAAAGTTAACAGCTGATCTTTCAGCAGAAACTCTGCAAGCCAGAAGGGAGTGGCAGGACACATTTGAAGTGATGAAAAGGAAAAACCTACAATCAAGATTACTCTACCCAGCAAGGATCTCATTCAGATTCCATGGAGGAGTTAAAATCATTACAGACAAGCAAAAGCTAAGAGAATTCAGCACCATCAAACCAGATTTACAACAAATGCTTAAGGAAATTCTCTAGGCAGGAAACACAAGAGAAGGAAAAGACCTAAAATAACAAGCCCAAAACAATTAAGAAAATGGTAATAGGAACATACATATCAATAATTACCTTAAATATAAATGGATTAAATGCTCTAAGTGGAAGACACAGACACACTGAATGGATGCAAAAATAAGACCCATATATATGCTGTCTGCAAGAGACCCACTTCAGACCTAGAGACACATACAGACTGAAGGTGAGGGGATGGAAAAAGTTATTCCTTGCAATTGGAAATCAAAGAAAGCTGGAGTAGTAATTCTCATATCAGACAAAATAGACTTTAAAATAAAGACTATTACAAGAGACAAACAAGGACAGTAAATAATGATCAAGGGTAATACAAGAAGAAGATATAACAATTGTAAATATTTATGGAACAAATATAGGAGCACCTCAATACATAAGCCAAATGGTAACAGCCATAAAAGGGGAAATCGACAGTAACACAATAATTGTAGGGACCACACTTACACCAATGGACAGATCATCCAAAATGAAAATAAATAAGGAAACGCAAGCTTTAAATGATATATTAAGCAAGATGGACTTAATTGATATTTATAGGACACTCCATCCAAAAACAACAGAACACACATTTTTCTCAAGTGCTCATGGAACATTCTCCAGGATAGATCATATCTTGGGTCACAAATCAAACCTTGGTAAATTTAAGAAAATTGAAATTGTATCAAGTATCTTTTCCAATCACAAAGGCTAGATATCAATTACAGTAAAAAATCTGAAAAAAATACAAACACTAAACAATACACTACTAAATAAACAAGGCTAAACAATATACTACTAAATAACCAAGAGATCACTGAAGAAATCAAAGAGGAAATCAAAAAATACCTAGAAACAAATGACAATCAAAACATGATGACACAAAATTATGGAAGGCAGAAAAAGCTGATCTAAGAGGGAAGTTTACAGCAATACAAACCTACCTCAAGAAACAAGAAACACCTCAAATAAACAACCTAATCTTACATCTAAAGCAATTAGAGAAAGAAGAACAAAAGTAATCCAAGGTTAGCAAAAGGAAAGAAATCACAAAGATCAGATCAGAAATAAATGAAAAGAAAATGAAGGAAATGATAGCAAAGATCAATAAAACTAAAAGCTGGTTCTTTGAGAAGATAAACCAAATTGATAAACCATTAGCCAGATTCATCAAGAAAAAGGAGAAGATTCAAATCAATAGAATTAGAAATGAAAAAGGAGAAGTGACAACTGACACTGCAGATATACAAAGGGACATTAGAGATTACTACAAGCAACTATATGCCAATAAAATGGACAATCTGGAAGAAATTGACAAACTCTTTGAAAATCACAACCTTATGAGACTGAACCAGGAAGAAATAGAAAATATAAATAGACCAATCACAACAACTGAAACTGAAGTTGTGTTTAAAAATCTTCCAAAAAGCAAAAGCCCAGGACCAGATGGCTTCATAGGTGAATTCTATCAAATATTTAGAGAAGAGCTAACACCTATTCTTCTCAAATTCTTCCAAAATATAGCAGAGGGAGGAACACTCCCAAACTCATTCTACGAGGCCACCATCACTCTGATATCAAAAACAGACAAATATGTCTCAAAATTACAGATCAATATCACTGATGAACATTGATGTAAAAATCCTCAACAAAATCCTAGCAAACAGAATCCAACAACACATTAAAAGGATCATACACCATGATCAAGTGGGGTTTATCACAGGAATGCAAGGGTTCTTCAATATATGCAAATCAATCAATGTGATAAACCATATTAACAAATTGAAGGAGAGAAACCATATGATCTTCTCAATAGATGCAGATAAAGCTTTCAACAAAATTCAACCCCATTTATAATAAAAACCCTCCAGAGGTAGGCATAGAGGACACTTACCACAACATAATAAAGACCATATATGACAAACCTACAGCCAACATCGTTCTCAGTGGTGAAAAACTGAAACCGTTTCCACTAAGATCAGGAACAAGACAAGGTTGCCTACTCTCACCACTATTATTCAACATAGTTTTGGAAGTTTTAGCCACAGCAATCAGAGAAGAAAAGGAAATAAAAGGAATCCAAATCGGAAAAGAAGAAGTAAAGCTGTCACTGTTTGCAGATGACATGATACTATACATAGAGAATCCTAAAGATGCTACCAGAAAACTACTAGAGCTAATCAATGAATTTGGTAAAGTAACAGGATATAAAATTAATGCACAGAAATCTCTTGCATTCCTATACAGTAATGATGAAGAATCTGAAAGTGAAATTAAGGAAACAATCCCATTTACCACTGCAACAAAAAGAATAAAATACCTAGAAATAAACCTACCTAAGGAGACAAAAGACCTGTATGCAGAAAATTATAAAACACTAATGAAAGAAATTAAAGATGATACAAACAGATGGAGAGAGGTACCATGGTCTTGGATTGGAAGTGTCAACATTGTGAAAAGGACTATATTACCCAAAGCAATCTACAGATTCAATGCAATCCCAATAAACTACCAATGGCATTTTTTCACAGAACTAGAACAAAAAAAATCACAATTTGTATGGAAATACAAAAGACCCCAAATAGCCAAGGCAATCTTGAGAAAGAAAAATGGAGCCTGAGGAATCAGGCTCCTGGACTTCAGACTATACTACAAAGCTACAGTAATCAAGACAGTATGGTACTGGCACAAAATCAGAAATATAGATAAATGGAACAGGATAGAAAGCCCAGAGATAAACCCACACACATATGGTCACCTTATCTTTGATAAAGAAGGCAAGAATATACAATGGAGAAAAGACAGTGTCTTCATAAGCGGCACTGGGAAAACTGGACGGCTACATGTAAAAGAATGAAATTAGAACACTCCCTAACACCATACACAAAAGTAATCTCAAAATGCATTAAAGGCCTAAGTGTAAGGCCAGACACTGTAAAACTATTAGAGGAAAACAGGCAGAACACTCTATGACATAAATCACAGCAAAATTCTTTTTAACCCACCTCCTAGAGAAATGGAAATAAAAACAAAAATAAACAAATGGGACCTAATGAAACGTAAAAGCTTTTGCATAGCAAAGGAAACCATAAAAAAGATGGAAAGGCAACCCTCAGAATGGGAGAAAATATTTGCAAATGAAGCAACTGACAAAGGATTAATCTCCAACATTTACAAGCAGCTCATGAAGGTCAGTATCAAAAACACAAACAACCCAATCCAAAAATGGGAGAAGACCTAAATAGACATTTCTCTAAAGAAGATATACAGATTGCCAACAAACACATGAAAGGATGCTCACCATCACTAGTCATTAGGGAAATGCAAATCAAAATTACTATGGGGTATCAGCTAACACTGGTCAGAATGGCCATCATCAAAATATCTGCAAACAATAAATGCTGGAGAGGGTGTGGAGAAAAGGGAACCCTCTTGCACTGTTAGTGCGAATGTAAGTTTTACAGCAACTATGGAGAACAGTATGGAGTTTCCTCAGAAAACTAAAAATAGAACTACCATACGACCCAGCAATCCCACTCCTGGGCATATACCCTGAGAAAACCATAATTCAAAAAGAGTCATGTACCACAATGTTCTTTGCAGCTCTATTTACAATAGCCAGGACATGGAAACAACCAAAGTGTCCATCAACAGATGAATGGATAAAGAAGATGTGACACATATATACAATGGAATATTACTCAGTCATAAAGGAAATGAAATTGAGTTATTTGTAGTGAGGTGGATGGACCTAGAGTCTGTCATACAGAGTGAAGTAAGTCAGAAACGGAAAAACAAATGCTGTATGCCAACACATATATATGGAATCTAAAAAAAAAAAAAAAAAAATTGTTCTGAGGAACCTAGGGGCAGGACAGGAAGAGAGACACAGATGTAGAGAATGGACTTGAGGACGCGGGGAAGGGGAAGGTTAATCTGTGACGACGTAAGAGAGTGGCATGGACTTATATATACTACCAAACGTAAAATCAATAGCTAGTGGGAAACAGCCACATAGCACAGGGAGATCAGCTCGGTGCTTTGTGTCCACCTAGAGGGATGGGATAGGGAGGGTTGGAGGCAGACACAGGAGGGAGGGGATATGCAGATATATGTATACGTATAGCTGATTCATTTTGTTATACAGTAGAAACTAACACACCATTGTAAAGCAGTTGTATTCCAATAAATATGTTAAAAAAAAAGGAAAACAAAAGAAAAATGCTAACACATGGTGAATGTATAATAACCAACTATATAGTATAGGGAAAACAGAAGACTTTTCACTTCCTAAATTAAATATTGTTTAAAAGTTTAATAGAAACCATTTGTGACCAAAATTTTAAATAAAAATAAAATTTGAAAGAAAAAGAAAACACAGAAAACAAATAAATCACATTTTACACCTTAAATATATACATGTTTTCTTTGTCAATCATATCTCAATAAAGCTGGAAAATAAATAATAAAAATCCTGGAAATTTGGAAGAATCTATGCATATTAGTTAGCATGATGGATGGTTACTTTATTCAAATGGTCCTCAGGGAAAGAATCAGCAGTTCAATCCATCAGCATTGCAAGTTTTCGTGAGATCCAGCATGGCAAAAGATAAAGAATGCACACTGCTTAATTTTGTGTTGGAATAGGCCTTATTTTCTATGAAGGAACTATTTCTTAGCTGGATGAATGCTAGGTTAATCAAACACAGAAAACCTTGTTTAACTGTGAACACAAAGGAAAAGTTAGTGAAAATGTCTCTAAATTTCCATTCTCTCTTCAGGATAAAATGTGGAATTAGTATTTTTCTTCCATTTGAATTCACTGGTGACATAACACTCATGGTCTTCCCACCTCCACTTAAGAAAAAAAAAACAACCAAAAAACCCTCTATTCTTGTCAATGTGCTTCTCAGCCAGGAAAAATGACATTAGGAAAAACACATTGTACAGAAAGGGCAAAAATGGAAGTCTCAAAGTGAAATATTCTTCATGAAAAAAAATAGTTCTTTTATATCTGTTTGGTAATAAAAATACCACCCAGTGTTAAAAACATTTTATATTTAATTTTACTCACCACTGCTTTTTAAGAGAGTTGATAATACCAATTTCCTTGATGGATAGACTAAACTACAAATTATTGCTACCTGGATTTAGGAAATTTACTCCCTATTTTATGAATACATTTTTGATATTGAAAAAGAAAAAAGAAAAAGAGGAATAGGTCAATTTTTTCCTCCAGTAAATATTTGTCTTTCTTTGCTTCTTAAATGAAAAAGTATTTTATAACATTGCCAATCGTTTTTCACCTATGATATCTGACTTTTGTCCATGAATTTGCCAAGTGTCTAACGTATGCTGATACATGGGCTTCATTCTATTTATCTTCTCCAAATAATTAAGAGACACTTCAGGAGGAATCAAATCTGTGTTTCCTCCATTTTTTTTCTGCTCTGATAAGAAAAAAAAAAATCCAAAAACCCTTACTAAAGACAGTTGTAACTAAACCATTGATGCTGTTATTCTGGTGCTTATTAAAGTGAAACTCGGTTTCCAGGCTACTCTTAAGTATTTTAAATTCCAGATTGGAGATGGGTACATATTTCTAATGATTTGTTTAGTCTGGTAATTATCAACCCTTAACATGGGCTGAACCAGCTCTCTCTGTGATTGGCGCTCTTATTATCTGTTACATTGTTATTAAGCATACATTTTCTTATAGGAAATGCTAGGGCAAGTTACCCTGGGCTTTTGAATTTGAATGTCTGCTCAACAGTTTAGTCATGTGAGCGAATTTGAGGTTTCTTGGCAGAAGCCAGATTTTCATCTGGTTCCTCCCTTTTTCAGAGTGGGTGATGTAGCTGAGTTCCTGCGGAGAGAAATGGACACTTTGAACATCCCAGAAGCCATCTCCTTTTCTGAAAAAGAGCAAGGCCTTGTTGGATAAACTGTCAATTTGGGGGGCTTCTCTGTTGATATATAGCTCTCTGTGTCTCCAATCATTTGTCTTGAATGCCTAACATCTGTGATGGAGTCTATGGGCCCCAACTCTTGGTGCCTCAATTCAACCTAACAGCCATAAATATCTACCCTGGGCAAGGTACCCTTCTAAAAGCAACAGAAAGATAAGACTCTGACCTCAGTTAGATTACTGTTGAGGGAGAATAGGGTGGGGAAAAACTCATTGCAAAAATCTATGATAATAGATCTCCATCTACTAAGTACCATCTGCTAAGTGGAATATGAGGAGAAATGTGAGGGAGGAATTTGACACTGGAGAAAGATTTTGACAAAGACAAGGAGAAAGACTTCTAGACACAGCAAACATTTGGTTTTAGTTCTCTATCAATTGACCCTAAGTTACATTTCCAGTTCTGCTGTTTACTATTTATGCAGTCATTTAGTTAGACAATGAGTCAAATGTGTGTGCATATGTGGATTAATTCTTACTGCGTGCTGGGGGAAATGAGCCCAACATTCATGAAGCTTGCAGCTTATCAGAGGAGAAAATCCCTGTCTTAAAGGGAAATGCTCAGAGAGTAAAATTTAAGTTGGAAGGTCACCGTTGTGAGGTGAGGTACTGTTTCAAGTATTGAAAGCAATGGACTTGAGATTTGTAGAAATGGACATGGCAAGAAAAGAGCTGTACACACAAGACTAGAAAACTCATGAGAGGGGTGGGCTGGGCTACTGACTTGCTTGCATTATTTGTTCGTTCATTGAACAATGAGGTGTTGATTGTGTATGATGGGTCAGAAATTATTTTGGGCATTGGAGGCAAAGGAACTAGACAAACAATGACTTTTTTTAAAAAGTATCCCCAAACTGAAATGGGAGCCTGAGCCTCCAAAATCAACTCTTAACATAGAGGAAAGAGGAGCATTAGACTTCAAATGGAGATATAGGAATATGTACATATTAAGAAAACTGAGCTGAGTCTTAAAGGACTAGCAGATGTTAAAGAGCTGCACAGGATGAGGGCAGTACTTGGAAAAAAAATCTGTGTGCTGTGAGAGAACATAAATTATTCAGCATATTTTTATGTGTGTTGAGAACTACATATAGGAAGAAGGTTGAGAGCAGCAGGCAAGTGAAAATGCTGTCAGGAAGAAAAAGTGGGGCTAGTGCATGAAGGGTTAATGAGGATGCAACACGTCAGTGTGGGGATGAGACACACAGTAGCAATATCTGATAAGGTATAGTTAAGGCTTGGAGAATGGCTGTATTCTAAGGCAGAAAACTATATGGAGAAAATATCTGAGGTTCAGACCTTAAGTAATATGCACAGATACTGCTGGAGAAGAAAACCAGGAAAAATAGCTGGGAATGGTCAGAAAGCAGAGAGAAGGCAAGAGAAAAGATTGTTAAGACTGTGTCATAGAAACCAAGGTAAAAGACCATTAAGAGAAAGTGTCAAATACATTGAAGGGATCCTGTAGAACAAAAACCAAGAGTTCACCCAATATGGCAGCAATAAAGTCATTGGTGACCTTTACAAGAGCAAACTTGGCATGTTGTTGGAAATAGAAAGCAAACCACAGGGTGTGAATGGGGAAGTAGGTGGAGAGGAAATAGGTGTAATGGGTGTAGAAAATTCATTTGAGAAATTTGGCAGAGCTCTTGCCTGGCAATGAATGGCCAAAGAGAGAGCAGAGTTGATAGCTAAGTGAGGAAACATGTTGTCATTTACTGTTATACATAAACCATGTGTTTCAGCCCAGATCGTCTAATCTCTGTCCCTGAATGTGTATTTGGCATTTCCTCTTCTGAACTACTGCTCAGCTCCCTAAATTATTTTTGCCCCTCCTCTCTTTTTATCCAAAGTGTATTACTCACTCAGTTTAAGATGAGGTCCAGCATGGAGTAAGTGTTCAAAGTACGTATTTAATTGATTGAACAGTTTCTTCTTTGCTTCATTGTGTTTGGATATTCTGCTAATATAAGTCAGTTCCAGGAGACAGAAGAATAAAAAGGATTAAGGACATATTGGAAAGAATAAGAATTTCAGATCTCTCACACAGGAGAGACATCAAACCTCATCATATTAAAGGCATAAATGATTTTTTTTCCTGCTAGTTTCTGTGGGAGACACTCAACTAAAAACTGTAATTTTAGGCCAAATCATCCACTGAACAAATAAACAAAGAGAAACAACTCACCCCTCACAACCTACTCAAAGGGAGTAAATTCACATTCTGAGTTATGAATGTCTTAGGATAACACTTTGAAGATTAAGACATGAAAAAAAAAAAGGTTAAGACATGAAAGATCCAAATTTTCCCTCTATTCCTTCTAAAGAAACATCTAGAACTAAAAAATTAATAAAGTTTCCAACAACAGAAACAAATATTAATTTTGTATTTCCTATATAACAGACATTATGTTAGGAGTTTCATGTATGCTATTTCATTTCCCCCTCACAGCAATCCTGGAAGAAGGGTAATATTAGTATGAATTCAAAGATTAGTAAATTGAAGCTCAGAGGTGTGTAGAAACAGGTCTCAAGTGATCTTTAACACATATTGCTTCCCCATTAGCATTACTATATTGCATAATCATTTTGTCCCAAGGTTTGTATAAAAACTTGATTTTTCCAAAATGACTGCTTACTGTAAGCATTTAAAAACTAAAAACAAAACAAAACAAAAAAACAGATAGCTATTTGTGAGATAATACATTATGAAAAATATTAGAAATACCAACAACAAATAACACAAATACTAATGAAGATGCCACTTATATTTCATTTTATCACATGGTACTACAACTATTTTACAGATCGATCTTTTTCCTACATGGGTTCTCATTCAGTTATATGGAGCTAAGTGCTGGAAAATCCAGAATCTTGCTGGACTGCTCTTAATAAAAAAATTCTGGTTTGGAAGCTAGAAAAGGTTGAACATCACAAAATCTTTTTCTTTTGATTACAACTGGCCAGCCCTGATCATGCAAAACTATCAGAAGAAGACTGAGAAAGGAAAATGGGAGCTACATCTTAGAGTGAAAGTTGGCTCTGAGGGTTTAGAATGTAACTCAAGGGTCCCTGGCTCTGGAACTCAGATGTCTAGCATAGCTGGCCAGCTCTGGAAATTTTCAGAGATTTCTGCCTGTATGTTGGGGCCTGGCTGGCTGGCTTTGGAGAGGCTGTGCTCTGGGTTCTCCTTGGTCCAGAGAACAGTGAGCATATCCAGCTGGCTCCTACATCTGGCCAAGTTGGCAGATGAACTGATTCTACCTTTGGAGGGCAAGGAGTCAGAGAGGCTCATGATCAGCAAATCCAGGAATGAGCAAAAAACTGATAAATTAACTGATGGATTCCACTCACCAGGGGAGAACTGAGTAATGTAAGAGGATTTTGTTTTCACCGCTATGATTCAGGTACTGTTAGATTTTATGTTAATGAGTTTGGTAATTGGGTCTCCTTAAAGAATGAATGGGTTTAAAATCTCATTATATGGATGTGACAAAGCTTCTCTCCTTGACCAAACTCTAGCCAGGTTCCTCTGAGCCCTCTTCTAGAGTAAGCCTCAATCTTGGTCTATAAAAACTACACCCCCTGAACATAAATGACTTCATCCATTTTCTATCCCCACATTGAAAGACTTAAACAAACACATAGTTTCTAAAAGCTCAAGGTTGAATCCCTAGGGGGAGCCTAACCCCCCTTAAAGTATCTATCTTAGGAAGCTCAAGGCTGCCAAAATAATCTACTATTTGCTCTAGCCAACACTTGATCATAGGCCTCTGACCACCCTTTCTTCGAGCATTTAATAAAAAGTTGTGAATCCTTCCTCTGTCCCCTTGAGATGTGTGTGTATCTCCTGTAACTCAGGAGTCCTCAAGGAACTGAAAGCCATTCATTTAAAATGCAGTCACCAGGAAGGGTGAGGCCTATGTTTCCCAGTCTCTGTAGGAAGAGAGAATGCTAACTTTGACAATTGCCATCTAGCAGAAACAGTTGGCCTAGTTGATATTTACACTGACCAACCACTTGTAGGTTTTCACTTCCCTTACTCTACTGAGCTCCCCACTCACCCCCTCCCTACTCCCTCATTCTCCGTTTAAAACACCCAGTTACCTGTGTACATCAAAGTTGACTTCAGTTCACTCTGAACCCTCTTCCCTATATCAATAGTATATTTTGAATTAAGATCCAACCTTATCATTTTAACAAGTAGCCTGACTATTTATCTTTGACAGACACAAACATTAATCTTTAAAAAAAATAGCTTTAAAACAACCAAATACCAAAGTCTGCATACTCAGGAAAGTGAATTTAGGAGGAGAGATTTTTGGGGTGATTGTATTATGTAGCCTCTAAGATGGTCCTCAGCATTCTCCACTGTTGTAGTATTCATACCCTTGTGTAATCCCTGCTCACTGAATATGGGCTGGGATATATTGTCTTGCTTCTAACAAATAGAAAATGGAATAAGTGATGGGAAGTCACTTCTGAGATTAGGTTATAAAGGACTGAGTCTTCCACCTCGGAAGCTCTCTTGTTGTCTATTGGATGGCTCACTATGGAGGAAGTCAGCGAGGCAGCCCTGTTGAGAAGCTCCAGAGAGAAAACTCAAAAACAAAATCTCCTGAGTCCTCCCAACTACTATGTGAGTGAATCTAAGAGTGGATTCTCCTTTACTTGAGCCTGGAGACCACTGTAGCTCCAGTCACCACCTTGATTGCAGACTTGAGAGACCACCTGGCTAAGTTGTTTCCAGATTTTTGACCGATAGAAACTGAAATAATAAATACATGTTGATTTAAGCCACTAAATTTCAAGAAAATTTGTTATGCAGCAGTAAGTAACTAATACAGTGACCCACATTTACCCAAGTGGTTTACCTAAATTTAGAGTAAACTACCCCTACCCATGCATGCAGATCTTACATTAATGCATTGTTTCTATAGACTATTGTCATATTTAAAGAAGAAATTATCAGGGCTTTGGTTTAGAGCAGAAGTTCCTTAACTCACTTCTGTGGTAATAGGGAAACACATATTTCTAGTTTTATTTCTTCTGGAGAGTTTCCATCAGTTTAAATATGTGCCATGAATATCCATCTTCAAACAAAATTCAAACTTCCTACATTGGGGTCAGAAATTACTTTGGGATTCTTCTTAACCACATTGCAAAATTATTTCCTAAAGTCATGTAACTTTTGACTGAATCCATTTTTAAAATGCCTTGGGTGGTTTATATTAATTCTTCTATTTCACCTGAGATGTCAAGCTCAGATGAGAACGACCACTTCTGTGGGGATTTTCATTCTTCAGTTAATCTATGTATTGAATGTCTTTTCATTGAGCCAGTAGGGCTTGTGGTGGCTGAGTCCATCTTTTTATGTACAGAATTCCCCTATATTTGTCTTATCTCACCCATTTTATCACATCTTAGCCCCAGGGTAGATAACACCTTTGACTAAATTTCATTCAGACCTGACAAAAATATTTAAAATAAAATACATTATTTGCATGAGTCCTTTACATGTAGTTAAAAGTTATTTTGCCTAGAGGTTGATTATTATTAATTTTAGTGGCAACTTCCTCAATAGCCTTCATATTGTGAGAGTATTTTAAAGCTAAGTTTCTTCCCGCCACCACCCAGGGACAAATGCCATTAAATAGTGATCAAAACTCCATTAAATTAGGTAGTCTTAATTAGGTAGTCAAGGGAATGTTAAAGAACCCATTGGTCATTCAATATTAGAACGTAAGAAAAATAACAACAAAAAATCCTTACGCTAATCTGATTATTTGACTTGTCAAAGACTTTACCTACAATACTGCAATAACTTTCTGGAATGGGTGCTATTATTGTTAGCATTTCACAGAAGAGGAAACTAAGGCACAGAGATGTTAAGTTACTCTCCCAAGGTCACATCACTAGTAAGTGGTAGAACTGGGGTTTAAACTGAAGTCAGGCTGGCTCCGAAATCTGTATTCTTACCCAGTGTATGATACTGCCTCTCAAAAAAAGGTGTGATTTTCTTTGTGCTCTATAAAAACAGGTGGAACGATAAAGTTGTTCAGAGTAAACAATGTTTGCTTTCTTCTTTTTAAAACCCTGTATTGACTGTAAACAAGACCCTCAGAAACAACCTATGGTCCCTGGCCGCAATTTTAGAACTACTTCCCTAAGCTACGCTTCCCTGAAAAGCATAATTTTCTCTACTATTAGGTCAAACCCTATATTGATGCTTGAAAGACGAAAAAGAATATTGTATTTGGTTGTATATATGTATATATATATAATGTGGATCGGGTTGTATATATGTATGCATACTTATGCATATATACATGTGTGTAGATACAGAATATTCACATATATATATATACATGTTTATAGTACAGAATGAAGTTCTAAATTTCTTTTTTGTAAGTTCTCAGTTTCTTTACCAAATCAAAAAGCTAATCCACAATTGTGGTAGGAAAATAATGTTCCTGCTCCCTAAAACGTTCACATCCTAATCTCAACACATGTAACTATGTTCTTTTTCATGGCCAAAGGGACTTTGCAGATGTAATTAGGTTAAGGATCCTGAGATGAGGAAATTACCTTGTATTATTCAGTTAGGCCAGTTATAATCACAAGGATCCTGATAAGGGGGAAGCAGGAGCAACCGAGTCAGAGACTGGAAGACGTTTCACTGCAGGTTTTGAAGATAGAGGAAGGGATCACGATCCAAGGAAAACAGGGAACTTCCAGAATCTGGAAAAAGAAAGTCAACAGATTCTCCCTTACAGCCTTCAGAAGAAACCAGCCTTACAGACATTTTGCTTTAATTCCAGTGAAACCTATTTTGCACCTCTGACCTCCAGAACTACAAGATAATGAATTTGTGTCACTGTAAACCATTGTTTGTGGTGATCTGTTATAGCAGCAGTAAAAATCTAATACAGCCATCTAAACAGGACATCTAAAATGTCCTCTAGAATTCATCTGGAATGAATTTTCCCATGTTGAAACACTGAAGAGACCCAAATCTGTCTTGGGTGTCATCCTTGGGGTTCCTTATCTCCTTTATCTTGAAATTAGGCCTCATTTTTCTCATGCTTATTTCTTTTTGTCTGAATTAAACTGTGATAGCTACTTGCAGGCAGTTGGTCTTTTAAAATATTCTGTATTTCTACCTTTTCAGTGCACCACGCCCATGTAGAGTATCCTACACAGCAGAATCTTGATGCATACTTGAGTTATTGATCACATCTGCTTATCACTATTTTCTGAATTAAGATCCTTGTTAGTAATTTTCTGGAAAAATAATAACCACAATATAAACCAGAATGAAGTTCAAAAAATGATTGCCCTGTTTTTCCTTCTCTATTCCTGTGTTTTGAAACATTTAATTTAAATTTATTTTAATTTTTGTACAGATGATTCTGATACCAGAGCCATTACAGAATGTATGAAATACATGTTGAGAGAAAAATAACATAAAACAGATACTCCTTTTCTCCTGATATTTAAGAAAGAAAAATGGATTTGTTTCTGTCCAAAATTTCTGTGTTCATAAAAAATATTTTTGAAGCCCTCAATGCCTGTTTTCACCTTCCCATTGGCTTGTGCTTTTCTACATATTTCTGAACCCTAACTTCATCCTTTTGCTATATATGCTGTTTATTTAGACAGCCTGAAAAACAGTGTTATCTAAGTTACATCAAAACAGGGTCTGTTATAAGGATATATCTTAAACAAGAACTTTAATGTTCCATTTAAATTTAAACACCTTCCAAAAGATGGCATTCTGATTTTCTAACATCTCTATTCTGCAAAAAGTATTTGTCTCTGAAAAATTAGCTTGTTTCTTTATAATTTATTCAGGGATAGTTCTAACCTGCACAAAACTCTGCTGATATTGAAAATGAGTTGGCATTTTCCTCCACAAAAGTTGAATTACTCATGATATTCTCTACCACACAAATCACACTTATATACACATTTTGCACTTTGAAAGGGAAGGTTTGTCTAAAAATGAGAACTTGTTTTTCACCTTAGCTATCAATGACTTGACAAAATCTCAATTGGATGTTTATAGTGTATTTTTTTGAATATTGATTTTGCAAATGGTGGTTGTGATCTTCATTTAGAAAAAAGACAGGCCACATAGGGCTTTTTTGGGGACAATCTGGTCACCTGACTTGCCCTCTCTGTACTATTCTCTTTTTCTCAGAGGCTGTGGGTATGCCAGGGTTGGTCTGCTCTGCAACGGGGCTATTCCTAATTGAGAAGAGGGTGGATCGAAAGCCCAGCACAGGGCCTTATGGTACAGATTACAATCCTTGATTGAAAATTTGCAAGGGAAGGCAAGTGAGTTTTAGGGACTGAACACCAAACCCCACCTCATATTCCCAACATCTATTCCAAGATACACAGTGGATGTTATGATGAAAAGTAATCACATGGAATTTGAGAAATCTAAAAATTTACAGTGTACATGCTGGTGAAACACTTGAACCAAGTAGAAATACATATTGTCTAGCATTTGTGGAAATTTTGTGCAAAGAATACATGGTGGCCTTTTTGTGGATGATGTTATAAACTGTGCATTGGATATTGCCAGTGTATCCTACTACATGAATAGCTAGGAGCCGGGGAGGAATGTTTCAGCCTGCCCAGAAATGCAAGGAATATTTTCTAGGCCATATGGAAGAAACATACAGTTTAAGCTGTTCGAGGAGAATAATTGGGGCTCCTCCCACTAAGACTGGGGATAAAGTTTCTGGTCCATTTAGACTCAAGAGGCAGAGTGAAGACTGAGAGGCTTCTTCCTTTAGGGCAACAACCTCCAGCCCTGACACCTCTTGCCTCCCAGTGAAATAAAGTGCAGTGATGTCCCGGCTCCTATAGTCTGATTAACAACTGCTCTGCCTACGGGACTGAGAAAGCAAAGGATCAAAGTTAGAGTGAGTGGGAGTTTCGTTGTCACTTCAGGCTAAGAGAGAAACAAGAGAAAGGGGCTCCTGTTCTAGTTTTTTACTTACGACAATTTGTGTGTGTGTTTAGAGGGCCAGAAGTTGGGGCAGGGAGAAGACCTCAAGGATCTTAGATTAGTTATCCTTGATTAAACAATAGAAATAAACTTACACTTTAGTTGAGCAGCCTCAAGAAGACAAGAAACATTGAGAGTGAGCCA
The DNA here is from genome assembly GCF_003676395.1 of Aethalodelphis obliquidens. Lineage (NCBI taxonomy): Eukaryota > Metazoa > Chordata > Mammalia > Artiodactyla > Delphinidae > Aethalodelphis > Aethalodelphis obliquidens. Next base: position 16,345,058 of record NW_020837945.1, read on the forward strand.
TTGAATTGAGGACTATGGAATGCTTACAAGTGGGTAAAATAAACCCAACTTTCTATTTTGAAGGCATATGTTATATAATTTATTGGTTTACAGAAACTGCATTTGTGATATTTTAAGTTTTATTTTAATATGTCCTATTATCTATCTATCAATCCATCCATCTACCATCTGTCTATCATCTGCCATTCTCACTAACCAGACAGCCGCACAATCAGACTTTTAATCTTAAACAAAATAGAGATGGTTAAGACTTTCTCTTATCATTTGGTTATACAAATAAGAACTATGAAGGCATTTAGAAAAGTTTATCACTCCCTGGGAAATAATGTCACTTTTGGCTTTCTTTCTCAATTTTCAATTACAGGCTAATTGAAATAGAAAATGTGACATCTACAATGTAATTTCAAACCATTTGAGATAATTCAGATAATATTTTTAATATTAGCTTCCTTTATTTTTTCCTGAATTTAAAAATATTATCCAGTCTTCTCTCATTTTTCATGCAAGCACACACTCAGATATGAATATTCGCTGTTTAATACATCAATTGAATTGAACTTATATCTTGCAAAAATTCATTTGTACATTCTATCAAATTTGTACTTTTGTATCATTCTATCATTTGCAAATTCTATCATTCTATAAATGAAGTCAAGAAATATTTATCTAACAATGGAGAAATGAATGATGTTATAGTCAACCTGCAACTCAACTTTTTCCTCTTTTATTTAGATGACTTAATTCTGCAGAAATAATTTTGGAGAATTTTATTAAAGTGTAGTATTAACCCCAAAGGTTTTAAGCAAAACATGTTCCTACCCAGACCACTGCATTGATGAAAGTTTTTTGGCTTAGTGGAGGACCCCACAGAAACCCGAATTGCTTCAGATGTTTTAATTTGCTGCCGTGCGTCAGTGTTTTTAATAATTTTCAGAGTGCTTACACTTTTACTGCAAAAGGATAAAGAACTCATCACACAGATAGTGTTTTGTAGTCCATCTCATCTGTATGTTTTAGAGCATTCTCAGGCAAATTTTTAAATTTATTGGGATTCTAAAACAACTTCTCATTATTATATATGAGATGACCTAGCACCTGCTTTGGGAAGTATGTGTGTTTATTTGGTGGTCGATTGAACCAAGTCATGAACAAAACACTGGAGTAAAACTTTAATTTCCTCTTTAGTATCTAGCAGCTGAACTCTCTTGTTGAGTAAAAATCAAAAGGGCTTCACACAGACAAGAACATTATTTAATTTTTTTTTTTTTTTTGCTCAACAAGGGAAAAAGATTTTGTTCTAACTTCCATAGTCAAATAGATACATTCTTACTGAAAGAAACAATAAAATATTCTTAAAGAGGATATAGAAATACTGTGAATAAAAAAGATTTTTAAATGATATTACTAACAAAACCAGATAATTTTCACAAAATTAATAATACAAATTCTGATCTCAGAATTAGTTATGCACAAATGCAGTAAGAAGAACTATACTTAAGTCAGATCTCATAAGACCCACTTATAAATTTTCTCAAAAAAATATGGTTCTAGTTTTGTAGACCTAAACGTGCCCCCATATGCACAAAATATAGTGCTCTATATTTTTGCAGTTCTATAATAAAATTTTTAAATAAGTTTTTTTTTAAAACTGGACAAAGTCCATGTTTAACATTTAAGGTACTATTTACCATGGGAAAGGAAATAATTAAATCTATTATGGTATAGTACTATTGCTATACATCTTTCAAATAAAATTTCAGATCTTGAATTTATATCTTAGATTTTATACTTTTGATGACCTGTATTTAGAGATAATATGTTAAATATTTCACTGTCTGTAATTTACAAAGTTTCCAGAAGTTGAGAAATAGTTTCTATTCATGCATGTAACTCATGGCCCAGTTTTTAAGGCAAAAACCCAGAGAGTGAGCTAGATAGATTATGTTTTATCTTTAGCAGATGACAGAAAGGACAATGAAATATCAACAGATACACCTTGCAGTGATGGGACTCAGTCCTGCTTTCTGTAGCAAGCAACTTAGAGTGAGCGAAGGCTTGTATAGTGAGCAAAGGTCTGGTAGGTCAGAGTGCAAGTTACCTGGGAGCCTTGGTAATGATGAGAAGCTGCATGCTGCATTATTTTCATAGCTGTCATAGTCTCATGGCTGCAATCCTCCCACAGCCCAGAGTTTAGTGGGCAAGTAGGAGAGCTTACAGTTGACTAAACTGATCTATTTCTTAAAGAAGATGGCTTCTTCCCTAAATGGCTAAACATTTCATTTACATTCTGATTTTAATGTATATCTGATATATTTATGCACTATCTGTCCTCAATTGTTTCAGAAAATCTAATTTTCAGTGGTTTATTCATTTCAGTGTTTTTCCTACTTTAAGATAATGGGATGAAGTCACCTGGGTCTCTTACAGGTGTTCCATAAACTCAGTCAGATGCCTATGCCCAGCCCTCACGTCTTTGAAGTTCTCACTTGCTGGTATCTGTGCACTATGCTCGTGTCTTTCTTTTCCTCACCCCAGTCAGGTCCTGCATTCTGAATCTCTTGACATCCCCCTCTCTTTATCTTCATTCCTGTTTTCCCATTTTAACCCATCATCCTTCTTGCACCTAGCTCTTCCTTTTTGGATAATGTCTTCTGTCTATACATCTTCTATTCTCTTCCCCACTGACTCTAATTTCCCAGAAATTCAGTACCAGCACATGCTGGTGCTATGTCAGAAATCCTTCACCAAGTTTGCAGAAATGAAGACTCCCTGAATTTTATTCTCACTCCCCTCAGCTCAGCCTTTGCTAGTCCTGCTTTTATCCAAATGACCTGTATACCTCAGCCAAATACATTGGCCTTTGTTTGCAAGTCTCAGAGACAGTTAACTTGCATCCATCTTAAATGAAAGAGGTTCTTTTTTTGTTTAGGTTTTTTTGTTTGTTTGTTTTTGTCTTCTCTCTCTGAAGTCTGTGTTTTTAGTGAGCAATTATTAAAGCTGGACAATCCAGCACCTTGGATTTTTGGCCTCCATGAAAAATTTCAGAAATAGAGGTAGCTACTTATTTTAACTAGTTAATAAAGCTTTCATATTTAGGGAAAATTTGATGTTACAGGAGTCTATAGTGTCTTTTACTTTTGCCTATTTATTTATCTATTTGAAATACAAAATTGGGAGGAAAACTCTGCTCTCACTTCAAGTCAGCAAATTTTGTTTGTCAACCAGTTGTATTGTTACTGGAATAGTGATTATTCTCATTCTTCTTGCTAAGAAACATCCCTCCAGATCAAAGCTTGGCTTGGCAACAGCACGTTTCTACAAATTGATTGAGGTCAAAGTGTAGACAGTACTTGTCATGGTTGTATGGATCAGGTTTGTGACAGGGTGGAGCTTGACAAATTTAGCAGGTTAGGAAGCAGAGTGGATATAGTAAGTGAGGTAAATCTGTGAGAAAACTGGCAATTATCCAGTAAATATCTTACATAGACACTCACTTGAGCCTAGCTGGTTGTTGTTGGGTTGTTCGTATTCAAGTCAAGAATCAGTAGTTAGAAATGGGCTTGTATCAGTTATTCATGCTATACCAATGTGTACAACAAACAACCACAGGACTGCAGTGATGTATAACAATGAGCACTTATTTTTGCACATACTTTTAGGATTGGCTGGGTGGTTTTGCTGAACTGGGCCAAGCTCAGCTGATCTTGGCTGGGCTCACTCATTTATCTGCAGTCAGTTGGTGGGTCAAATGGGGTTTTGTTGGTTGAAGATGTCAGTTGATACGGTTGGTCTCTGCTTCATGTGGTCTCTCATCCTCCAGCAGGCCTGGGCTTGTTCTCCTGGCAAAGACAGTGTTCCGAGAGAGTGACAGTATATAAAGCTTTTTGAGCCCTGGCTCAGAAGTGTCCCACTGTCACCTTTGCTATGTGCTGTTAATTGGCCAAAACAAGGCCAGTCCTGCTTTAAGTACTAAGGGGATAGACAGCATGATAATTGAGAGGAGCTGAAAAATCACGTTACAATGGGTACAGGTCAAGGGAGGCCATTAATCGGGGTTAATGACACAATATACCACAGTATATACCACAATATCCCATAATCAATTACAAAGTAAAAAGTTACTGGGTAAAAATGTTCCCCCCAAATCAAATTGGACTGAAATAAATTAGAAAACAGAACCAAGCACACATCTCTAGAAAATCAGGCAGTGGGACTGTGAGCTGAGTGAGTCCAGAGTCCTTCCACTAGAATAGAACCCTTTAACACATTGCTTGACTGTGACGTGTGACAAAGTGATTTCTGATGCCTTAAGTGTGGTTCATCAGTTACAGCTACGTTAGGTGCTGTGCTTCTCAGTACCAGTTGGAAATTGGTGTTAATACTGACTTTACATGGCTAGGTATTCCGGATCTGAGTCAAACTAAGCTGTTAATCTGAAGGATTTAGATACAAAAGAAAGGGGGGAGGAAAATAGTGACTCTAATTATAAGCAATGTGTTCTTTAAAGCTGAGAAATAGGCTTTTCATGTGTCTTTCTGTTATTCCATTTCAGAAAAAGGAAGCCAGGTGGTTATTACAATCTGTTTTTAAAAAAGGACATAAAAACATTAAGAAGAATTTGTGATGATAGGACAAGGAGAGAATGGTGGGCATGAAGAGTCAATGGGCTTATTCCAGAAAAGTGAACAAAGGACATGTGATACAAACATGTAAAGGAAGTTTTGAAAAAGACAAACACTCATTTCCTCCCTAGGTAAGAATTGAAAGAGATAGGCTCAACCTGCAATAAGGAAAATATAGAGTCAGGGCAAGCTATGTAATTAAAACCAATTGAACAGTATAACATGTAGATAAAGGTAAATTTGCAATCCCTGGCACTAGGGAATGAAAGACTAGATTCAAATGTCTACAGAGATTGTGTAGACAGAGCACAATTTGTGTGTCAGGAAGTTAGTTCATGGGATGACCTCATTTTAAGCAGTTTGATGATTTTTTGTATTTATACTGCATGAATCTTTTTTACCCTTTAGATGTATCTTAGTAGAGGAAGTTTGTCTTTCCCCAAATAGTCTTGTGGTCAGTTTTATGTTTCTTTAGACAGTTCCTTTCTTCCAAGTTCTCTAGAATATCCAGTGGGTAATATTCTAAAGTTTGCTTATCTAGATTTCCATAAGAGGCTTTTATAAAACAGAAATGAAAGATATCAGAGAGAATATTATTACATCAGAGACTTACTCTTTCTGGTCAGTCATGCAGGAGATAGTTGGATCTGAATTCCAGCTTTCATTTTACAAGCTGTGTGACTAAGGGCAAGTTTCTTTAAGCCTAGGTTTCTCCAATTGTAAAATGGCAATGAAAATAGCAGTATTTTCTTATGTCAAATAGATACCATAGCAGAAGGAGCTACCTGAAATGCTTAAAAATAAGAACAGTAACTATCTCCTGTAATAGGAAGTCCTCAGTCAGGGTTACAGGATCCTTCTGATCCCAGGTTCTCACCATTGTTCTGCCATCTATAGGGTTTTATTCCTTTGGACATTACAATATTTAAATAATGAAGTTGAGAAGATCATTTTCTGAGTTTCTCCTTTTAAGTGTGTTATAAGCTAAATTGTGTCTCCCTAAACTTCATAGGTTGAAGTCCTAACCCCTAGAACCTCAGAATATAACCTTATTTGGAGATAGGGTCTTTTTTTTTTTTTTTCTGATAGGGTCTTTAAAGAGGTAATTAAGGTTAAATGAGGTCATTGGTGTAGACATAATCCAATATGGCTGGTGTCCTTATAAGAAGAGGAAATTAGGACACAGACACACAGAAGAAAGACCACATGAAGACACAAGAAGACAGCCACCTACAAGCCAAGGAGAGAGGCCTCAGAAGAAATCAATGCTGTTGACACCTTGATCTTGGACTTCTAAGCTCTAGAAATGAAGGAAAATAAAATTCTGTTATTTAAGTCACCTGGTTTGTGGTACTTTGTTATGGTAGGCTTAACAAAGTAAAATAATGCATGAGAGAATATTCCAGAAACCACTTTATTAGACTCTCCCTCACAAATCATTAGCCACAATTGTGTTATGTGTCCATTTCTAATTCACTCACTAGCAAGTTTGGTGAGATTATCATAACTAAATGAATGAAGTCTCATATCTTTGGAAGATAGTGGACACTAGAATAAAAGGTAAGTTTTGTTAGAAAAGAGAAAAATTATAGCAAGAAAGAATCAGCACCCAGCAATGTCTCTATATTATGGGTGGTTGTGAGGATTAGACTAGAAAACCAGTGTGAAACACTTACTATGGTGTCTGACAAATTAAATTAATTATTTTTTTTTCTATTATTGTTATTAAGCTTCATTAGCTGGAATTCACAGGATCAAGGCCTTGCAATTCTTTAGAGGAGAATGTATTATTATTTCAATAACACTTGTTTTGGGTAGGAATATATATTATACAACATTCCTTTGTACTGCAAGCAACATTACAGTATGGTTGCAACAGAAGTCTAATAAGAAATTATAATTGTATCAGTAATTTTGTTCTCTCATTTGAAGGAAGAATTACATAATTGTTGTTAATTTATTTATATACAAATCTATAACCTTTATTAGAAAATGTTTTTTGCATTGAAATACAAACTTCATAGTGGGTTAAATGGTGATTCATTAAAGATATCTTCATATCTTTTCATATAAAAGACATATTCTAATTCTTTGAACCTGTGAATGTTACCTTATTTGGGGAAAGAGGTCTTTCCAAATGCAATTAAGGTAAGGATCTCGAGATGAGAAGATCATCTTGAATTCTCCAAGTGTTCACTAAATTCAGTGACAAGTGTTGTTGAAAGACACAAAGAGGAGTAGACAGACCCACAGAGGCGTAGACAGACACATGGGAGATGTGAAGACAGAAAGTTATGGCTACAAGCCAAGGAATGCTGACAGTAGCAAGAAGCTGGAAGAGGTAGGGAAGGATTCTTCAGAGCTTCCATAGAGAGTATAGCCCTGCCAACACCTTGATTTCAGACTTCTGGCCTCCAGAGCTGTGAGTGAATACATTTATGCTGTTTTAAGCCACCAGGTTTGTCCCAATTTGTGGCAGCTACCTCAGGAAATGAATGGCAATCCAATGCCTGTTGACTTCAATTATTTTGCCATGTGCAATTTCTGAGCTATTATGGATTTTTAGAAACACTTTTCTGTAAGAAATTTATCTAGGAGAATGCAAATGCTGAAGTCAAGTTGAGATACTATACAAGTATGAATCTGAATGTCTAATTTACCACATTTGTCTTCTTCTCCAGGGCTGCCCTTCAAGAGGATGAGATTTTCTTTTAGATGTCAAATGTTTCACAGATAATCACATGCTAAATATACACTTTTATTGTCTGTGAGTGGGAAAGTACATTTTCACCCCAAGATAGTATTTTGTAAACAGTAATATTAACAAAGTTATTTGGCTAACTGTGAGCCTCTGCAAGAGTCTAAAGGTCATTGAGCTACTGGCAATGACCCACCCCACCCTTTATTTCTGAGAGAATGAGAAAGAATGAATAAATATTGGGAGATGCTCTTTAAAAGACAATCGCAGCATTATGCTTAAAGAGGAGAATTTCTTCCATTACTGCCTTATTTTTTTTTAACTTCCAGATAAGTTTTGTCTTGTATCATATATAACAACCAAAACTGAAATTCATTAAATAATTGGACAATTCTTATATGCAGTTTCCTGTATCTATGTGCATAACAAGATAAAAGTAATTCTCACTTTGTCACAATAAAACTTACCATTTGGGAAAAACAATAACAACAACTAAACTTTTAAATCAGATTAGGCACATACTGAAAAGTGGCAGACTGAGTATAGTGATTCCTAGGTAGTGAAAGATACCCCAGTTTGGAGATTTACAAAGAAAGGGCAGAAAAAAAAAGAATGGAAATGTCTAGAATCACTCAGTATTAAATTATATCAAATACATTGTTTTTTGTTTTTTTTTTTTTGATTTTACATGGCTGGCTTTTGTCTTTGGTCAGTTTAAAACCATTCTAGTGGGGGAAATAGTAGTGTTTTATCATTTGAAATTTGATTTTGGCTGTTTCTTTGTATTCATGCCCACGTTCTACAGGCTATGAGCAAAATGTGTTCTTAATCAAGTGCGAAGTTCAACCTAAGAACAGCAATAATAAAGATCTCCTAAGGGCGTAGAGATAGTTTGTGATGATTAATTCTAGGGCCCCAAACACCCACATTGTAGAAACCTCTGGAAATTCCTACCATCAACATGGTCTTTTCACTTTTCTTCTAAAGAAAAAAAGAACAATAAAAAGATTTAATTTTTTCCAACTATTAAACTCTAGATAATTCACATATTAAAGCCTTTGTTTCATTGCTTTCACTTGATTTTGTTAAGAAATAGTGAATTCTGGCCCTCTCATAGTAGTATTGCCGTGTTTATTCAAGTTTCTAAAGAAAGAGATTGTTCTGAGAATGCAGATGTCTAAGCAGTTAACATCACAAACTTCTTCAGTTGTCAAGGAAATTGGAAAACTTGAACTCTTCGGCAAAACTAATTTGCTAAGCTGCGCCTCTGTATTTGGATTGTAACTACATGCTTTCAGCTATTGATTTTATCTTCACTATCCTCGCATCTCTTTTTGATTCTGCCTTTATGCCTTGGTCTTCAGTGAGGTTGTATTGAAAGAGATCTGGCAGGTACCATCTCTAGTAGTTTTACCTAATTTAATTGCTTATTTGCAACAATGAAACTTGGGAGAAAATCAGAGCAAAATTCGTTATGACTTTGATTTTAATATTAGTTTACAGTGAACAGATATTTTCCTAATACATCTGTATCTAGATGTTGAGTATTGTGTAAAACCCTATTGTAAAGTAGATGCAATTTTTCTTTGGCTCCTTTTAAATAGTCAACCTGCCTCCCCAACTCCTAGTGGGAGTAAGGTCTTCATGTAGCTTACTCTCCACCTTATTAATTTAGCAAACACTAAATGCTCATCCTTAATGTATACTTGTGCTAGGGAAACTGCTGTGGGAAGTTCAAAGAAGCACGTTGGTTGAAACAGTGATGTAAACTATAACTCAAGAGATGATAAATCATGTAGTAGGTACAACTAGAGAAATGAGGAGAAAGCCTTATTTCTAACTAAAGTAAACTTTAATTAAACCATGCCTTTGGAGTTTCCTTCAGTAAATATGAAGCAAGGGAACAGGAGGAGGATGCCTGACAATGGCGAAAGGCAGCTGAAAATGTACGTAGGTGGGAAAAATATTATCCAGGAAGAGGAACAAAAATAACATGGCTGGCTTAGAGAATTGGGCTTGAAAAGTATATCCAGGACATGTCACAAAGGGCCTGGAGTACTTATCAATTATTAATTAAACAAGTGACATGAGTTAGTTTTCCTTTTTATTTTATATTGGATTATAGCCGATTAACAATGTTGTGATAGTTTCAGGTGCACAGCAAAGCAACTCAGCCATATATATACATGTATCCATTCTTCCCCAGACCCCCTCCCATCCAGGCTGCCATATAACATTGAGCAGATTTCCCTGTGCTATACAGTAGGTCCCTGTTTGTTTTCATTTTTAAATATAGCAGTGTGTACATGTCAATCCCAAACTCCCTAACTATCCCTTCCCTCCACCCTTCCCCCACCCAGTAACCATAAATTCATTCTCTAAGTCTGTGAGTCTGTTTCTGCTTTGTAAATATGTTCATTTGTATCATTTCTTTTTAGATTCCACATATAAGTGATATCATATGATATTTCTCTTTCTCTGTCTGACTTACTTTACTCAGTATGACAGTCTCTAAATCCATCCATGTTGCTGCAAATGGCATTATTTAATTATTTTTTTATGGTTGCTTAGTACTCTTTTCTTAAAAAGATATATCTAGCACCACTCCCAGATAATGTCACCCACAGCTTTATAAAATTCCATTGCCTCCTACCCTTGTATCTCTAGTCCAGATGTCACCCCTAAAATCCAAGATTTATTTACTAGACTGCCCTGTCAGCATCTCCACTTGGATATGAAAGGATAAAAGTGTCCAAAACCAAATAATTAACTGTTAATCTTCTCAAAATTTATTCACACTCAGCCTTCCACCTCTCAAAAAATGGCACACACTTTTTCATGTGCTTAAATCATTTGTTTTATTCCATGGGAAATTCATTGAAATCTTTATTTAATGTATATCTACTTTTACCTAACTCACAATTGAAAGAATTATAATCATATTTTTCTCAATCAATAGCAGATAAGCAATGGAAAAGTAAAAATAGAAAAGGGTTTCCAGAGGAAGGCTCATGAAGAAGTCAAGAAGGAAGAGCTGGATTCCAAAGAGGAAGAGGGGTGATTTAAAATGAAGAAAAAGTATAAGAGTTAATGCTTGTTATTATGCTATTGCCATCAATAAAATGATAATTTATGTTTGGTAAACACTGTCTATGAGGGTTGAATTCGGTTGATAAAGCAAATTCATCTCATCAAAATGGCTATGGAAAAAAAAAAGGCTATGAGATAAAAAAAAATTGGGCACTTGAATGATGTTTAAAGTTTGAAAAGCATTAAATTTCAAATAACTGCATCTTATTCTTTGTCAAAGCCCTCAAAATACAAACATTAATTTATTTCTTCATTTTACATTTTATCATTTGTGACTATCTACAATATATACACCTGGTTATGTGTCTTAATAGAAAGTGGCTTAAAAGGAAATCAAACCAATATCATTCTTCATCTTCCATAGTTTTTGATAATTCTATCTTTGTGTATTTTCATGACATGGGATAACAGCTTCAGTGCAAGTGGGCTGAAACTTCCTGTTGTATTTTACATTTTCTTTCTAAAAATTTCTGCTTATACAACATCAAATTTCTCTTGTGCTCTGGATTTGTAAACCTGTGATAATTATCTGAGATGATCTAAGCTCTCAGTCAATGTAAAATTATTTTATACATATTTTGGACATGCTGACAAACTTCCTCTGTTTATTTTCAATTCTGTTCTTCATTACAAAAAGAACAATTTTTTGCATTGACCTTATGAGTTTTATAGTGGAAGTCAGTCTTAACTGTATGTGTTAATTGGATGATGGGGATCTTTTGCTTTTCTTTATATGCCATCTGGCATTTATCCAATACATTTAAAATTAACATTCCTATATAATCTCACTTACCATGTGTTTATTGAGCAACTAATGGTGTTGTGCCAGGAGCAATGGGAGGCGCAAAGGAAAATTGATCCATGGTGTTAGTATTTGGGTGCTTGAGTCTAGTGAATTAGAAAATGCACACAAAAAGCATAGAAAATTACCAAGTCCAGGTTGTAAGTGGTTAAACACTTGAATAAAGTGATGTAGCTAATAGAGATAATCCTATGATATGACAAGGTACAGTGAAATAATTTCAAGATTATCTCTTTTTAAATTATAGCCATAAAGTACTCTCACTTAGAACCACAAACATTTCCTGTAGTTTTAAAGATTGTGAAATAGCTTAATTTTATTCTAATACGGTTACATGTGAAAGTAATAAAAAAGATTCAGTAAAAGAAGCAGAAAATTTAAAAAGTGTTAAAAAATAATTCCTCACATCCTCTCAGTGTAATGAAATATAAATAATCAATGCATTGAAGTCCTTTGGATCTTTCAATGTCTTGTTTTTAAATGTCATCATCGATGATGTTATTGTTATGCTTATAATTTGGATAATAGATTTAATTTCTGAAACAGCCAAAAATATTTTATTCCAAATAGTGAATAAGGTGAGTTTGGTGACAGAAATATAGTGTGATTATAAAGCACTGAGACTCATTTTAGGGTGGTTTAATGCAAAAAGCCTCTCACTTTCATAATTTATGAAATCTACTGTTTATTTAATGCTGGTCATAAGCCAGGATCTATGTATTTTCTCATCCAAGTCTTAACAACAATTTTGTGAAGTTGTACTATTATCTTTATCTTTCAGGGGAAAAAAAACTACAGAGAATAAATAGCTGCTAAGAAAGAGCAGTAGATTCCAGCTCAATTCTGTCCTTGTTCTAAAGCCTATCCTTTTCATTTTGATGATATAATGTCTTCAAATTGCAGTTAAAAAATACCCCCAAAATCATTATTTGTACTCTTTTATAAGATTTGTGATCTTAGGCAAGTCACTTAAATTCTCCAATCCTTAATTTCTTAGTTTTTCAAAAAGGAAAATTATGTCTACCCTGAACTTATCTGAAAAAAATTATGGTCAGGACTAAATGAGATAATTGCTAAAGAAAAAAAAAAGGACTTTGCAAACATCAAGACAAATTACAAAATGTAAGATAAGATGAGAAAAACTAGAAATAAAACATTTATTAACAATATTTTGAATAATGGCATTACTCATGGCATGCAATGATATAGCCTTTGGTTGCAACTTCTTTGAAAGGAATTGCCATTTGGATGTAGATGTCCTAATCAAAAAAAAAGTCTTATTATGTAGCTTAGAGTTACCAGCTAGGTTACATATGTTCACCAAAAGAACTTGCAAATTTAATGCAAAATATGGTCAATCTGATTATTTGTTTTCAAGTAGACCAAACACACAAGTAGCAGAATTTTTCACTCTCCAAGCATAGTATTAGCATCGTACAGAATTGGATTCATAGATATGTATATACATGGCACACACACATAAACACATATGCATGCATATAAATGGACAAATCACTAATGAATTGGAAAGAACACTTGGAAAAGTTGTTTTAAGCTTGTGACTAAGTCAGATGGGCTGGCATCATAAAAAGAGACAGTCACTTGGAAGACTATAAGAACGAGATGGTGCAAAGCATACTGGACCTAGTTTCAGTACTCGGATATTGGTCCTAAGATCCCCACTTAGTATTCTGTGACTTGAACAATTCATTTAATCACAGTCAATCTCTTTTCAGCCCTTGTGAAAATAGCTTAATAATACTTGCTATTCTTGTATCACAGAGTTTAGAATTAATTTAGTTCCTAGAAAAGAGGTACTGTATCATCCATTTTGGCATCCTTAAAGTCTAGGTCATTACCTGTCAAAGATAGATGCTTGAGAAATGGAAATGAAAACAATTTATAAACTGTTGGTATATTAATAGTTTCCTTTATTCATTCAAATAAAATTGTCCAGGTATCTACTTATGCTGCCTGCCTGTTATAATAAGATTCTGGAATAGTGGATAATAATAAATTATTTCAACTCCTCTGAATACAACTCAAGTAGTCATTTTGATGTGATGTATTTAGATCATACATACGTCACCTATTTCTTGTGCTCAAACTGGCTAAAATGTCAGCACCATCAATTAATGGATGAGATTAAATTAGTACAATGCATATAATATAACAGGAATACACATGGTTTTCAGTAAGTTATTACTCTTTTTAAATGAGGCCTATCATTATGTCATCTATTGATGTAAAAGTCACCTTATGTCTGAGTAGTGTGCTTGTCTCGAACATGATTATATTTATTCCCTCATGATTTTACAACTGGTCTAGCTAAATGCAATATTCTAAGGTTTACCCCTGAGCTAAATGTTCTGAATTGCATTTTCTCAAAAACAGAAATTGTCTAAAATCAGATTGTGATTATTAAATAACTTTACTTCAACTAAGGAGTCATGTTACATATGCAAATATGCTCTCTGTTTTCTTTAAGCATAATATTATCTGCCACAGGAAAGAAAAGATTTCAGATTTCCTAATTTTGAAAGGACAGTCTGCAAAATGATCAGAAAGTTCAAAATGCCTAACTCAATGTCGTTTACCTTGCCTTCTGAATAACTGCCTGTTAATTCCACGCAACACTCTTTAAAACATAAACTTTCCTGCAGAGTTCATCTAGCGTGCTATCTTTTAAGATTTAACAGCTGAAAACTTATTCTGAGCCCAACATCCAGGGAAGACACATAACCATGCTTTCTTTACAGACTTTCACAGACATGGAGGAAAAACTCTATTTTGGTTAGGGTAGAGGGTATAAGGCTGGAAAACAAAATGAATGCCTTTTAAGCAAAAAACCCATAGGATAGTGGTGAGTAGGAATCAAAATTGTCTTTCTCCTGGATGCAAGAGGTTATAAATTAACACTCAAAAATTTTGTTTCCAACTGAAGTTCACATACATTATTTCAGTCTGTAAGTGCCTAGAAAGGAAATGTTTGTTGCAGATTGGAAATGTGCTGGGAAATGGAAAAGACTCTTAATTTGGACAAAATTAATTTATTCAACAAGAATTTGTTGCCATCCAATGAGCTATGGCACAAGTGTCTTGGTTACTCTTCTGGATATTTATTGATTAAAAGTAACCATGTCAACACAAAAATAGGTCAGAAGAATCCTAGCCAATATGTTCCTGATGGCTTTATTCAAATCAGCTCTGGCACTTCACAGCCAGGGCTCTGTTAAGGTTATGAGTCTTCTTCCCTTATTGGCTGCATAATTGCTTCAGATAATGCTCAAATGAGTACTTATGCTAATATGCAGTGACTTTGGCACTCTCATATACTCTGAAGAGATAAAAATTTCCACTTTTCTGGAAAGAAATGACTCACTACTTATCAAGATTTCTTAAAATGTTTCTGACTCCTAGCCAGGTAAATTCATATTTAAGAGTCTATCCTAATCAAAGAGTTAGAGATATATGAAAGATGTGATCACATGTAAATGTTCAGAGAAATATTTTTTAGAAATAAAAAGGTGGAAAAGACTTGAAAATTTAAATAAAGGGAGTTACAATAAAATGGTATTGGAGCATTTTTGCCACTATTAATCATCATTACCTGTCAAAGATAGATGCTTGAGAAATGAAAGTGAAAACAACTTATAAACTGTGGTTGTATTAATATTTTCCTTTATTCATTCAAATAACACTTTTTCAGGTATCTACTATGCTGCCTGCCTATCTTTATAATACTATTCTGGAAGAGTGAATACTAGTAAATTATCCATTTGTTTGAGTGAAAACAAAGTTAATGTCCATCAGTAAGGGAATGGTTAAATTAATTATGGCAAATCTACCTCTGGAATGTTATGCATTAAAAAATAACATATTTGAGCTATACCAGTTGACTCGGGGTGTCTGTGAGATGTTGGGAAAAGAGCAAGATTCAAAACATATTTATGGTAGGATTCTCTCTAGGTAAAACAGCTCAAAGAAAAAAGTCCTGTATATTTCTGTGTACATGGATACATCTATGTGCATAAATAGGATTATGTAGGCACAGAAAAGATAAAGAGAGATAACTACTGAGATACACTGTGAATTATTTTATGGCAGAGGAGAGCTGATAGTGAGAGGTACAAAGCAAAAAAAGAGGAAAAGAAAAAAAAAACACTTAAACAGTCACATTTTAAAACATTAAGCAAAATTATACATGTTTAGTTAATTGCATAAAGAAAATAATACAATATTTTCACTTACTGTTTTGATGGCATTTAATACAATGGCGAATGCTTAGTATGTGAATGTATGATGAAAGAATACAAAATTCTGTTTGGGCTTCAGTCCCTAACTTCCACAGAGACCATTCTTATCATCGTCACCCCTGACTTCCATGTTGCCACTTTCAATGGACCCACTTTAAAAAAAAATTATTTTCGGTACTTTACTTCTAACACTGGACAAGAGTGACCACTTTTTCCTTCTGGAAAAATCTTCCTCTCTTGATTTGCTTGACTCCACATTTTTATGAGCTTCCTTCTCCTTTTCTGTTCTCTTCCTCATCTCCTTCACAGACTCCTCCTTTCTGTGTGAACTTAAAATGTCGGCATGTCCCAGGGGGGATACTAGGATCTTGTTTCTCTTCTTTCTACACACCGTGCCCCAGAGATCTAATCTAATCCTCTGGTTTGAAATTCTATCTAAATTGCTGAACATTTCTAAATCTTCCCCCAAATTTTCAAGTTGTATCTCTCCAACTATTACTTAACAATCTTCTCTCTTCTCATCCACCCTCTCCTTTGCACCCCCAAACTTCGGCTTTCTGATTGCTTTAACTGGCACGTATGCATGCACTCACTTGTATCCAACAGTAATCCAAGTGTTACCTTTGACTTTCTTCTTTTTCTCACATCCATCAGGCAGCAGGTTCTATTAAGTTTACCCCAAAGACATATCTTCAGTTTATCTACTCCTCTTCATCCTTCCTTCTGCCATCTTTTGTTCAAGTAGCTTTCATTGCTCTGAATATGATCACAATGGCCTCCTGATTTGGCTCTTGCTTTTACTTTTGCCCATTAATAGTCCATTTTTCACCCAGTAGCCATAGTGATCTTTTGAAAACGCAAGTCAAATTATTATACCAGACTGCTTATAGTATTCCAGTGGTGTCTCATTTCACATAGACTAAAGCCTATACTTTTTTGTCTGGCTTACTAAGCTTACATGATCCAGACTTTCTTACTTCTCTCACCTGATACCATTTTTCTCCTCATCCACTGGGCACTCTTAGCTGAACTAGTCATTTTCTGGGTTCCTTGAACATGCCAATCTAATCACTTTTCTAGAGCCTTTAATCTGGCTGTTGACCCTGCTTGGAGTGAACTTCCTCTTAATCTTCATATGGCTGTTTGATTCCTTCTTCATGGCTGGTTGATTCCTTCTTCCTATACCTCTTTAAAGAAGCATTCCTGACAATCCAATCTAAACTAGCCACCAGGACACACTCTAGAAACCCACCCTATTCTATTTCTCCAAACTGTACTTATCTCTACATGATATTTGTCTTTACTTATTTATTATCTGCCTTTATACACCAGAAGCTGTGTAGGGTCATTGCCTTGTTTGTCTAATTGACTATACTTTGCCACATAATGAGTATGTTCTCAGTAAGTATCTGTTGGATGGATGAATGAACAAGCATTGGATGTTTTAATCAATTTCCTTATCTGTGATTAATCTGACAGTAGTACCTATATCTTCAAAGAGAAGAAACATTTATTGAATAATAACATGTGTCCTACAGCATGTTTTGGACTTTAAGTATTTTTATTCCATTAACCTTTCAAGACAAATGTGTGAAATGACTACAGTCCTCCCTATTTTATAATACATTAAAGAAACATGAGACTCAAAAAGATTAGGGGTCCAAGGCCACCCAGGTCAATATTTGAATATAAGTTTATTTGCTTGTTTTTTCTAAAATATCATGTAACTTCGTTGACATTTTACTGCTCCTCACTTACCAATATTTGGTCCTGCATAATCACTCAACCTGAAAAAAAAAATTTATCTGCTCCTTTTTTGTGGGTTTCAAGTTTGCCAGGAACTATCTTAAAGCTATCGTGATTTGGTCTCTACAAACTTGTGCTATATCTCTTACGTGTGTCCTCATTGTTTTTCCAAAATAGTTTTCTTCATTTTATGTTTACTTTTTTCAAAAGCTTCTCTTCTTTTCCAAACCAGCTGTATATTCTCTAAAATTATCTTTCCTCATTTCTGTCTCTAGAGCTCTCTGAAGCTTCCCCAGTCTTTGATCCATTCGTTTTCAAGAGTATGCCGAAGTTCAGGTCAGTCTGTCCTTGACCCTCTTCTCTTTTCCACACTTTTTCTCTTCATGTCCATTGCTTGAGTGATCAGGTCAGTGTGGCTAGCTTCCTGCCCTAATATCGCCTCTAAACTCTAACTTTAAGGTGCCTTTTAGATATTTCTTTATGGTCATTCTTAATCAATCCAAACCAAACCACATTCATCATTTTTTCTCTTGAAATGACCTCTGCCTTTGACACTTCTGTCTCTCTGTCTTTTAAAAGTACTATCATTATTAATTTTTGTAATTGTCACTACTGTTCTTCACGCAGCCAGAGGATTCAGTGTGGTTTTGATAGCACTCTCCTTTTCAAGCAGTCTCAAATTCTTATGCATTCTACCTTTGTTTCTTCGATTTTGAAAGCTGAACATTTTCACTAAATCTAAGTAGGAAACGTTAGTCAATTTTAAAACTCTTTACTCCAACATTACCTTTCCTACTTCTCTTTGGGAGGTGGTACCTGACTTTTCTTCCTCACCATCTTGGATGGAGAAACATGAGTTAAAGTGATCAGAAGATGACCTTTTCAGCTATAAGAACAAGGAACTCGTGGTTTAGCTCTGGAACTTCCTGTGTTCATTTCCTTTTAATGAGCCTTTCAATATTTATCTCTAAAACTATTTAACTTTGACCTTTTGCTTCTTTAGGCTAATAATTATGTAATTAACTTTGAAGTCATGTCTCACACCACAGTTTATCCGTTTGCCACAAAGACATTTGGATCAACATTCTTTCTACCTTTTCCTACCTTTTTGTGCATAGTTCAGATCTCAATCTGCCAATACAAACATCCTCCACATTTTTAGTTTAGCCTGAGGACAGAGGCCAAGGGAATGCCTCAAATCATAGACCTTTTGGCACTGTACTGAAATAATTTATTTCTGCTGACAAAATTAATAAGTGTTCATTATGGAACAATTGCAAAACACTAGAAAAATCACACGCACATACGCACCACGATGAAGCCTGAATTCTACAACACAAAAACCACTATTACTATGTCTTGCATTAGAATATGTGTGTTTGTGTAAATATACATATATTTGCATATATACATGTTTAAGTAAGAACACTCTATGCATGTTGTTGGAGTAGGTATGTTTTATTATTTTCCCATGTAAATAACTACACTTCCATAATGCTGTTTCAATGCTGCTTCATAGTTTGCTCTTATGTAATGATTTTGTAGGTGATTTGAAATCATTTCATTATTTTTGCGCTGTTAGATTGCGTCCAGTTTTTTACTCATACAAACACTAGATAAACACTCTGAATTAATTAGCAATTCCTGATTAAATTTTACTCTAGTCTGTAAAAGGGATTTTAAAAGTAGTGCTTAATTTCTATTTTACAGCGTTGCCTTCTAAATGCAGTCTATAAAGAATTCATATTCAATTCCTTTTGTTATTTCAGGGGTTATGGGAACACTTTATTGAACTTTCTGGAAGTCCTCTGCTTGAATGATCATCATAACCAGAAACTTTTATTTAGTTTTAAATTGCAAACTATTGTCTCCTAGATAATTAATTAGAAAGCACTCTTACCCTAAGTTTGAATGTATGGAGATTTGTCATTTTCATTCTTTCCATGAACATATGCTAAGTGCTTAACACATTCAAGCACCATGCTGAAAGATGGGAATAAAGCAGGAGCAGAGACTTGTCTTAGTGAAGGGTCAGAAGAGGAAACAGTTGAGTAAATGGACACAGAGTACCATTAATGGACATCTCTAATGGAAGGTGGTTGGTGAGAATGTAAGCAGGGCAGTCATAGGCTAGGTGGCAGATGGAGACTTCAGGGAAATCTTCCCAGTGGAAACATCACTTGGGCTGAGCTTTAAAAGATGAATAAGAGTTAAATAGGTACAAAACTGAACTTGGTTGACAGTTACGATTTTCTTCCATGGAACTAAGTGTGGAATGAGTCACACTTTGTGCTCTTGAAGCAGGAAGGGCCAAGAGATTTTAAATGCATAGTGTGGCTCAGTTTATAGAGTAGATGGTTCCTCCATTCCTTTGTTGTTTGATAATGTGTGTGTGTGTGTGTGTGTGTGTGTATAAGCAGTAGTGATTTAGAAATCACATGTGTATATTTCACACATGTATTTAGAAATCACACGTGTATATTTTGTGTATATTTCACATGTGTATAATGCACAAAAGATTTTAGATCTCACTTTTAGATCTTACTATTCTTTTTCCTTTCTTTTAATAATGTAGTCAATAAAGTAAGTAGTTTTTTAAAATATTTCACATTCAGCAAACTGCTGTTAACAGTAATCTCTAGTTTATAGACTCTTTTACTTATTTCTAGAGATGTGGTCCTTACGTTTTATGGTGAATATTACTTCGTTCCTCTTAATACCATATGAATTTAGGATAACATGAGAGAGAATGATAATACTTTGAAATTTTCAAATACTTGTTGAAACATTAGGGGTTTGTACTATTTTAAAAATCCCCATGAGGACAGAATACTTTCTATAATATTTCTCTAGAATGTTATGTTTATGTAGATCAGGCAGTATAAGGAATATAACATTAAATTTATTGTGCTTTCAAAAATTATTGAACTGCTATTCACAATAGCCACGACATGGAAACAACCTAAATGTCCATCGACAGATGAATAGATAAAGAAGATGTGATACATATATACAAAGGAGTAGTACTCAACCATAAAAAAGAATGAAATAATGCCATTTGTAGCTACATGGATGGACATAGAGATTATCATACTAAGCGAAGAAATCAGAAAGAGAAAGACATATACTGTATGATATCACTTATATGTGGAATCTAAAATATGACACAAATGAACTTATTTACAAAACAGAAAAAGACTCACAGACATAGAGAACAGACTTGTGGTCTCCAAGGGGGGGAGGGGTGTGGGTGAGGGAAAGATCGGGAGTTTGGGATTAGTAGATGCAAACTATTATATATAGAATGGATAAACAACAGGTTCTACTGTATAGCACAGGAAACTATATTCAATATCCTGTAATAAACCTATGGAAAAGAAAAAATATATTCACCTGGAAAGGGCTTTAAAACTATACCTAGTAGTGCAGCTACTTTTTTTTTGTTGTTTTTAACATCTTTATTGGAGTATAATTGCTTTACAATGGTGGGTTAGTTTCTGCTTTATAACAAAGTGAGTCAGCTATACATATACATATATCCCCATATCTCCTCCCTCTTGCATTTCCCTCACACCCTCCCTACCCCAACCCTCTAGGTGGTCACAAAGCACAGAGCTGATCTCCCTGTGCCATGCAGCTGCTTCCCACTAGCTATCTATTTTACATTTGGTAGCATATATAAGACCCTGTCACTCTCTCACTTCATCCCAGCTTACCCTTCCCCCTCTCTGTGTCCTCAAGTCCATTCTTTACGTCTGTGTCTTTATTCCTGTCCTGTCCCTAGGTTCTTTAGAAACATATTTTTTTTTCTTTTTTTTAGATTCCATATATATGTGTTAGCATACAGTATTTGTTTTTCTCTTTCTGACTTACTTCACTCTGTATGACAGACTCTAGGTCCATCCACCTCACTACAAATAACTCAATTTTGTTTCTTCTTATGGCTGAGTAATATTCCATTGTATATATGTGCCACATCTTCTTTATCCATTCATCTGTTGATGGACACTTAGGTTGCTTCCATGTCCTGGCTACTGTAAATAGAGCTGCAATGAACGTTGTGGTACATGACTCTTTTTGAATTATGGTTTTCTCAGGGTATATGCCCAGTAGTGGGAGCGCTGGGTCGTATGGTAGTTCTATTTTTAGTTCTTTAAGGAACATCCATACTGTTCTCCATAGTGGCTGTATCAATTTACATTCCCACCAACAGTGCAAGAGGGTTTCCTTTTCTCCACACCCTCTTCAGCATTTATTGTTTGTAGATTTTTTGATGACAGCCATTCTGACTGGTGTGAGGTGATACCTCACTGTAGTTTTGATTTGCATTTCTCTAATGATTAATGATATTGAGCATCCTTTCATGTGTTTGTTGGCAATCTGTATATCTTCTTTGGAGAAATATCTATTTAGGTCCATTTTTGGATTGGGTTTTTTGTCTTTTTGATATCGAGGTGCATGAGATGCTTGTAGATCCTGGAGATTAGTCCTTTGTCAGTTGCTTCATTTGCAAATATTTTCTCCCATTCTGAAGGTTGCCTTTCCATCTTTTTTATGGTTTCCTTTGCTGTGAAAAAGCTTTTAAGTTTCATTAGGTCCCATTTGTTTATTTTTGTTTTTATTTCCATTTCTCTAGGAGGTGGGTCAAAAAGGATCTTGCTGTAATTTATGTCATAGAGTATTCTGCTTATGTTTCCCTCTAAGAGTTTTATAGTGTCTGTACTCCTTTTAAGAAATGTAGAGATTCAGGTCCAGAGAGGACACATATCTAATCATAAGGCTGATTGTTGGGAAAGCATGAAACTAGACCCTGTTTTTTTAATTCTGGTACCCTTCACAGCAATTCATCAATTTTCTCATTTACTGCCATCATTCGGTGTTATTCAATTAAGACAAAAACAAGATTGGAACACATTCTAGTAATATTTCCTTCAATGAAATGAACCAATTCCAATAACAGTAAATACTTTATCAAAATTCTAATTTTTATTTCTAATTAATTATTTCCAGAAAGGAATATACTTTCCTCTTAGCTTCCAGGAAAATGTGGCCAGAGATGAGAAACCTCACCCTCCAAGGACTCTACAGGTTCTTTCCATTCTAAAATTCCTGACTGCTTTGATATCTAGACACCTTTACTAAATGGGACTTGTACACTTATCTAGTGGTACTACTGTCAGATGCTGGAAGAAAGTTTTTTACTTTTTAAGGAATTGACAGGTCATTTATTCAACACATTTATTCAATGCACTTTAATTCATTCAATAAATATTCAGTAACTTTTCTATGCCTGGTCTTCTAAGAACTTTTATTCTAATGTGGGGATCCAGACAGCAAACATTACATATAGTAAATAAGCAAATTTTACAGCATGTTAGATAAGGGCTAAGGAAGAATGAAACATAAGAGAGTAAAATGATACTGGAGTATGGATGTGGGCATAGTGGCTTCTATTGTTCACTGTGTCAAGCATTCCTATATAATGGTTTTCCACGCATTGTCTGATTTATTCCAGACAATTACCCTGCAAACATAGGAACAGAGGCACAGTGAGGTTAATGACTAGTTCACACTGCTATTAAGGAAATAACCAGAATTAAAATCCAGACCCATGGCCCCTGTAGAAGAGATTCAATTTAGGGAAAGCAGGTACTCAAATAGAGACCTGCAGAATATAGTGGGATAAGTGGTGTAAGGCATATTCAAAGAACAAGGGTTGGCACACTACTGCCTACTGGCCAAATCTGGCCTGCCTCTTGTTTATGTAAATAAAATTTTATTGGAATTCAGTTGTATTATTTTCTAAGTCACAACTTTGGTGACTTATAATAGCATACATTTATCGTCTTCCAGTATTGGAGGTCAGAAGTCTGAAATCAGTTTCACTGGGACAAAATTAAAGTGTTGGCAGGGCCATGCTCCCTCTGGAGGCTCTAGGGAAGAATCCTTTTCTTTGCCTTTTCCAGCTTCTAGAGTTACATCCCTGGATTCCTTGGCTTGTGGTCCCTTTCTCCATCTTCAAAGTCAGCACTGTAACATCTAGCTTCAGTTGTCACGCTGCCTTCTGCTTTCTCTGTGGTTAAATGTCCTTCTGTTTTCTTCTTATAAGGACACTTGTGATTACATTTAAAGCCCAACCATATAATCCAGGGCAATCCCCCTTTTCAAGATCCTTGATTTAATCATGCCTGCAAAGTCCCTTTTGCCATATTAAGTTACATTCACAGATTCCAGGGATTAGGACCTGGATATCTTTGGGGACCCACCACATCAGACATGTTCATTTGTTAATGTGTTGTCTATGGACACTTTTTTTGCTACAACAACAGAACTGACTACTTTCAATGGAGAACTCATGACCTAAAATATTTAAACCTGGCCCTTTACAGAAAAAGTTTGCAGTCCCTCACTCTAAAAATTAAGCACATTCCTTGAGGGAAGAGGAATTTCTGACATAAAAAAATACTGTTCCCTGGGAGGGAAAGTAATTAAGTCAAAATATAATTACATCAAAGTTAAAATAAATCAAAGTTCTCTTCACCTTCTGCTATACAGTACAAAGGCAGGGTCTTCAAGCAGAGGAAGATTTTCTTCTGATGCTTCATGTGACTGAAAACTTTATTCTGACCCACTGGAGAAAATATCCCTTTGGGATTAAAAGCAAAACACTAATTTAGAGTCAGTAGAGTATAAATGTCTAAGCTGAATTGATGGCATGCACCAACAGAGTTTCCCAATGATATTTTGCAAAGCAATGAAGTAAAGAGCTAAGTGAAGTTCGTGCTTACACAAAAGTCTTCTTAATTAAAAAAGTTTTTTTTTAAACTAGCATTTTGGACCTACATTATGTCAGTCTGTTATTGTATAAAGTGTAAATTTAAATTTTAGGTTTACATAATGTTTACCCTCTAAATATCACCATAACTGTCATAGAAGTACACAAGACATCTGGGAATACAGCACAGTTTTAAAAACTATAGTTTTTATAGTATTGCAACAATGCTGTTAGGAAACATACAATTATAACTGACCCAGAATTTGCAAATGCTAGCAAAAATACATGCAGGATTTTCGATGAAAGAAAATTGTTCATGTGGCTGAGTTCTGCGTAGAATCCCAAGATTTGTAAAGATCATTGAATGGTTAGGTCTACAGTGGAGAGAAAACAAAAGCCAACTCTTTATGTTTAGAATCCTGTTCCTGACTTCACTACTTTGGATTTGAATTTTTGTGCATCATTACTTTTCATCATTAAGCATAATGACAGCTTAGGGGTAGTAATAGCCAGTAAAATACCAATGTAAGTATTTTATTCACATTGAGACATTTAATCCTTCCAACTGGAACTATTATTACCACTTTACAGGAGGAAAAGTCTAGGGACAGGGACTAAGTTGCTTGGCCAAGATCACACCACTAAATTACATAAGACTAAAGATTCAAATCCAGTATAAAAGCTATCTTTTTACCCATTATACTGGGCTGCCTTTCACATGTACATTTATGCAAAGGAGCTCCTGATCTGAGATGCACAGGAGACAGTAAGTAGATTAGTGAGCGATTAGTCCTGTTAGGCCAGAACAATTTCTTTCCAGAAGTTTCTGAAAATCCTCTAACAAGGGGTTACACACTTCTGTAATATACCAATATACCTATAATTCATTTCAGATTCAGCTTGTTAATTTAGGCTACTGTTCATCAGCTTTTAACTTTGGCTACATATTAGAATTTTCTGGAGAGCTAAAAGAAAACCAGTGCCTGGCTCCACGCCAGGCCAACGAAGTCAAAATCTCTGGGGATGGGGCCTGGGTGTAGGGTTTTAGTGAGAGCTTTCTGAGCAATGTAGCCAGAGGTGAGAACATATTGTGCTTTGGGCCCTAACACACCTCATAGATGTAGTTCTGAGGTTGCAAATACTTTACCATCAATCACAGCATTACGTGTTAGAGATGAGAACACTTTCAACTACCTAATTATTAATGAAGACTGAGACACAGGGTGCACTTGGATAACGCTTATATATTTTGGATACGATAGGAAATCTCTGAGTGGTTTTTGATACCTTTAGCGTTTTCCAGAGCCAGAATTCTAAGACTTTTAACACAACTTTGCCATCATTGAGCTAGTTCCATGGAAAGAGATGGGAGGAATTCCTTTCTGGTGTACATTCCAAATCTTCCAATGTCTGCCAACCCAGAAGTAAAGGAAATATGTGTGTGGCTACCCCACTGGACTCCACGTTTTTTTTGCACCAGCCTGATGTTACTTAATAGGCTGCCTGATCTGTTTCATTTCTATTAAAGAAAGGAAAATCTTCTAATTCTTAAGAAGGGCACAAGGATTTGGCCAAACATTTCCAGAGTTCTGATTATGACACTGAACAGATCAACAGACTCTATTCACTTCAAGCAATCTTAACATCCAGCTCTGCCATAAACTTGAACTTTTTTTTTTCCATGATGGAATAAGCCTCAAGCAGGCCAGCCATGGAGGATATATGTTAAAACCGTTAAGGCTTATTAGGACAGAACAGCAGGCTTGTGAGATGTCGATGCTGCTGAGATTTTCCTCCAGTTCAGGCACACACACACACAGACACACACACACACACAGTGAGAAAGTTCAGCTGGATGAGTCTTCCAGTTTATTAATAGCAAGGGAAGGAATCATTGCATATGAATGCGTTAAAAAATGTATTTTTATCCCTTGAATTCAATGTCGTGTTTATTAATCCTAGAAGAAAGAAACACTGGGAGATGACATATGATGATCAAAGATATTATGTTTTTTCATCATTCTAATAATGAATCTTAGAGCCTTGTTGGGCTGACAGGCTGACTGGGCATCTACGTAAATTCCAGAGGTGTTCCTTGCCTTTGTCCTTGGAAACACGCTACAGTGGAGAGTTTCATTTGACAGCACCCTGGACTGTTGAGAGAACTAAGAGAAAGAGTTGACAAGATGATCTAATAGATCTTTTGTGTTTCTTACATTTTTACTGGGTGGAAATAGTAAGCAAGTATTCAGAAGTGGTTCTTGTCCTTCAGTGGGTGAATAGAAAATGCCCATATTTGTACACACTTACTCTAAATATCCTTTCATGTGTGAATTTCCATTGTTGTGGACCAGTAGAAAAATCAAAGAACAGCAGAAATGCAGGGACTCTGGCGAGAAGTTAAATGCGGCCATAATAGCTCCTGGGGATGAGACCACTGGCCACTGTAAAACTCTTTGAATGGGAAGCTGGGTTTGTGCCAAAATATTTCTCTTCCAGACTTTCTCCATCTCTCAGTACTTTTTACTTGGCCTCTTTTGTAATGAAACAGTGACCACCACCTCTTTCATGGTCATCAGAGATTCTGGTATTTTTCAGAATACAAAAGTCATTACTATACTTAGGCCAACATTAATTTTAAATCAGGTTGTGGACATACCAGAGCCATGTCTTGAAATTTTGATATGGGCATATTTAGATGCTGCTTAACTTTATTTTTCCTTCTGACTCTAAGTCTAGGAGGAGGACAAGATGGCTTCTCATAGAGTTTTCTACAACTGTGGGATACACATGAGATTATATGGGAAAAAATGTGATGCACAACAAAGTTGTAGCCCTACTGTGATTACAAAGGCTAGTCAATCCAATAAAGCTGCCTTGTGTGACGGTCCTCAGTGTGATGGGCAGCTGAAATGATTCTATTTTTCTTTTGCATTACACATTCTCAATGTCTAGTCCTCTTTTCACAAGCTTATAGCAGCTTTTGATTGCATTCTGACTCTGTCCAGGTGTCTTAATTCCTACTATACTACTTTGTTGAGATCATTCCCTTCCATCTAAAACATCTGCCCTTCCTCTGACAATTTGTGCTTCTTCATGACAATGAAAGTGCCTTCCAAGTCCACTGTTTCCAGTGTCATTCACATCTGATCAGTTCTTGACAGTGCAAGATTTTTATTTACCATTTTGGAAGTAATAGGTCATTTTGTGCATGTTTCCTCCCAGCCAGGTATCAGTGTCCTTAAAACAGGTCCTGAGACTTCCAATCCCCTCTCTCCTCCTCAGTGCACAGTGAATGCCACCTGATTCAGGATGACACACTAATTGCTTGGTGAATGAACCTGATATGCTTAGTATAATTTTTTGTATTTTATAGAGAACAATAGCAATAGAAGTGGGATCTGGGAATGCATATGAATTAATGCAAATTATTTATAGATCCATTGTTTAGAGTCTAAAAAAATAAGAAAACTTTCTGAAGAAAATGATGCTGTGAGCCCAAATAAGCCTTGTTAAGTTTCACAGTTGCTTATTTTGGAGGGCTCCTGAATACATGTACTCAATGATTATATATCCCTGACTGAGAATCTAAGAGAAGTCATTAGCTCAGAGATTGTTACTAGAAAATAATAAAGAAATATGTTAGACATTAATTGATTGATCTATTTCCAAGGACTTAAGAAAAATCATCATTTTGAGCCCTTAGAATTGATTCAATTACTTTAAAGACATTTTTAAATTTTAATTTTAAAGATCATTTTGGAAAGATACTACTAATGAGGAAAAGTTGTGATAGAAGAAAGATATTTTCCTAACATTTATTTTTTAGGTACATTTGAAAAAATTATCCCCCAATGAAGAACCAGTTTTGTCCTTCTGAATATTCAATTATAGTTAATGCCTAAAATGCCACATTTGAGAAAATGAGAAAAATTACTCAACAAAGTGTTAAAACATTAAGACTGGTAGAGACACAATACTGGGTGGGATTCCAGTGTGCATATTAATTCCATGGTCTGAGAGAATTAACATAGCTTCCCAAAAAATTCACATTTGTTTTCTGGGAGTAGTTATGATTAATTTAGTATCAAAATCAGTAGCTGCTTAATAGGTTTCTAAATTACTTTCTTGGAATTGAAAATCTTTCTTAAAACAACAGCAATTAATTTTATTTTCCATGTCCTGTAGCTAAAGTGAATATTTTGTGTGATATTTGCCATCCAAAAATATTTTTTCAAGTTTTGTTTCTTTCATTTGTGTTTAATTTCAATAGGTTGCTTGGAAGAACCAAGTATTTTAAAATAAAATACTTTGAGAGGGAAGAATTGGTTACCATGGAACTAATGACTCATTCATTCTTGATTTCTTGATATTTTATCTAGAAAAGAATCTGAGGACTATAATGTGTTGTATTAGTATATGTGTTTATGTCAGTTAATTTTATTGGCACTTGAAGCCCATATTTGTACATGCAAATAGAGCTCTGAACATGCAATGCATTTGACTTCAACATGAAAATATTTACTTGTGCATATAAACAAGTGAGATTTCCTACTCATAAGCTACAGTGTTATATACTTTCAATTTTAAGTTAATATACAAATTTCTTTCTAGATATAGAAGACATTAATTGCCCATATAACAAATTTTTAAAAATACTTTAAACCAGACTTCAAATTATGCTAAATGCAAATAAATAAATAAATAAATACAGCCTGGACATGTCTAAGAAGAATATATTCAACTCTACAATTTTCAAAATAATAACATAATGTAGCATATCACAAAATAGCTTAGACTAGGAAAATAAAATATTCACAATATCAAGAATTGTGACCTTGTGAAAGAAAACGTACTGGCTAGAGTAAAACAAAGACGTCAAAAGTGTAATTCTCATAATTCTTCCTATTTTCTATTTAAGGATGATGTCAAGTACTTCAAAATGTTCCTAAAGGTAGCCTTTTTAAATTGACAGGTGTAGGTGGATTTATTACCCTGAAAGCTAATCTAATATAATGATGTTAGATGATTATACTAGTGGTTAGTATTCCTTCTCAAGGAAAATTTCCACTTCTGAATAATCAACCTCCAATAGTGCAATGATCTGAGATGGACCTTGAATTTTTTCCATTGTCTCAGTAACATTTTTTAATGATTCCATTTGGTTTTGGGAAGAGTGAGTATTTTTGATGAGGCCATTACCTTCAAGAATCAATTGGCTGGAGGAGTTTCAAGATGGCAGAAGAGTAAGATGTGGAGATCACCTTCCCCCCAACAAATATATCAGAAATACATCTACATGTGGAACAACTCCTATAGAACACCTACCGAATGCTGGCAGAAGAACTCAGACCTCCCAAAAGGCAAGAAACTCCCCATGTACCTGGGTAGGGCAAAAGAAAAACGAAAGGACAGAGACAAAAGAATAGGGACGGTAGCTGCATCAGTGGGAGGGAGCTGTGAAGGAGGAAAGGTTTCCACACACTAGGAATCCCCTTCGCAGGCAGAGACTGTGGCTGGCGGAGGGGGAAAGCTTCGGTGCCGCAGCGGAGAGCACAGAAACAGGGTTGCGGAGGGCAAAGCGGAGAGATTCCTGCACAGAGGATTGGGGTCGACCAGCACTCACCAGACCGAGAGGCTTGTCTGCTCACACACCAGGGCGGGCGGGGCTGGGAGCTGAGGCTCGGGCTTTGGTTGGATCCCAGGGAGAGGACTGGGGTTGGCTGCGTGAACACAGCCTGAATGGGGTTAGTGTTCCACAGCTAGCAGGGAGGGAGTCCAGGAAAAAGTCGGGAGCTGCCGAAGAGACGAGACTTTTTCTTCCCTCTTTGTTTGCTGGTGCATGAGGAGAGGGGATTAAGAGCGCCACTTAAAGGAGCTCCAGAGATGGGCGTGAGCTGTGGCTATCAGTGTGGACCCCAGAGACAGGGATGAGACGCTAAGGCTGCTGCTGTGGCCACCAAGAAGCCTGTGTGCAAGCACAGGTCTCTGTACACACCTCCCCTCCTTCCGCAAGCCTGTGAAACCCACCACCGCCAGGGTCTAGTGATCCAGGGACAACTTCCCTGGGAGAACACATGACGCACTTCAGGCTGGTGTAACAACACACTGGACTCTGGCATCTCAGGCTGGCCCCACATCAGTACCCCTCCCTCCCCACAGCCTGAGTGAGCCAGATCCCCCAAATAAGCGGCTCCTTTAACCCCGTCCTGTCGGAGCGAAGAACAGATGCCCTCAGGTGACCTACATGCAGAGGCGGGTTCAAATCCAAAGCTGAACACCAGGAGCTGTGGGAACAAAGAAGAGAGAAGGAAAACACTCCCAGCAGCCTCAGGAACAGAGGATTAAATCTCCACAATCAACTTGATGTACCCTGCATCTGTGAAATACCAGAATAGACAACGAATCATCCCAAATTGAGGAAGTGGACTTTGGGAGCAACAATATATATATTTATTCCCCTTTTTCTCTTTTTGTGAGTGTGTATGTGTATACTTATGTGTGTGATTTTGTCTGTATAGTTTTATTTTTACCATTTGTCCTAGGGTTTGGTCTGTCTGATTTTTTTTCCATTACTTAAATTTTTTTTTCCTAATAATCATTTTTCATTTTAATAACTCTATTCTTTCTTTCTTTCTCCCTTTCTTTCTTTCTTTCTTTCTTTCTTTCTTTCTTTCTTTCTTTCTTTCTTTCTTTCTTTCCTTTCTACCTTTTATTCTGAGCTGTGTGGAGGACAGGCTCTTGGTGCTCCAGCCAGGTGTGAGGGCTGTGCCACTGAGGTGGGAGAGCCAAGTTCAGGACACTGGTCCACAAGAGACCTCTCAGCTCCACATAATATCAAACAGTGAAAATCTCCCAGAGATCTCCATCTCAACGCCAGCACCCGGCTCCACTCAAAGACCAGCAAGCTCCACTGCTGGACACTCTATGCCAAACAACTAACAAGACAGGAACACAACCCCATCCATTAGCACAGAGGCTGCCTAAAATCATAATAAGGCCACAGACACCCCAAAACACACCACAAGACGTGGAACTGCCCACCAGAAAGACAAGAACCAGCTTTATCCACCAGAACACAGGAACTAGTTCCCTCCACTAGGAAGCCTACAAAACCCATTGAACCAACCTTAGCCACTGGGAACAGACACCAAAAACAACAGAAACTATGAACCTGCAGCCTATGAAAAATAGACCCCAACACAGTAAGTTAAGCAAAATGAGAAGACAGAGAAACACACAGCAGATGAAGGAGCAAGATAAAAACCCACCAGACCTAACAAATGAAGAGGAAATACACAGTCTACCTGAGAAATAATTCAGAATAATGATAGTAAAGATGATCCAAAATCTTGGAAATAGAATAGACAAAATGCAAGAAACATTTAACAAGGATCTAGAAAAACTAAAGATGAAACAAGCAACAATGAACAACACAATAAATGAATTAAAAATACTCTAGGAGGGATCAATAGCAGAAAAACTGAGACAGAAGAACGGATAAGTGACCTGGAAGATAAAATAGTGGAAATAACTACTGCAGAGCAGAATAATGAAAAAAGGATGAAAAGAAGAGAGAACAGTTTCAGAGACCTCTGGGACAACATTAAACACACCCACATTTGAATTACAAGGATTCCAGAAGAAGAAGAGAAAAAGAAAAGGACTGAGAAAATATTGGAAGAGATTATAGTTGAAAACTTCCCTAATATGGGAAAGGAAATAGTTAATCAAGTCCAGGAAGCAAAGAGAGTCCCATATAGAATAAATCCAAGGAGAAACATGCTAAGACACATATTAATCAAGCTATCAAAAATTAAATACAAAGAATAAATATTAAGAGCAGCAAGGGAAAAAAAAAAAAAAAAAGTAACACGTAAGGAAATCCCCATAAGGTTAACAGCTGATTATTCAGCAGAAACTCTGCAAGCCAGACGGGAGTGGCAGAACATATTTAAAGTGATGAAAGAGAAGAACCTACAACAAAGATTACTCTATCCAGCAAGGATCACAGTGAGATTTGACGGATAAACTAAAAGCTTTACAGACAAGCAAAAGCTAAGAGAATTCAGCACCACCAAACCAGCTTTACAACAAATGCTAAAGAAACTTCTCTAGGCAGGAAACACAAGAGAAGGAAAAGACCTACAATAGCAAACACAAAACACTTAAGAAAATGGTAATAGGAACATACATATTGATAATAACTTTAAATGTAAATGGATTAAATGCTCCAACCAAAAGATATAGACTGGCTGAGTGGATACAAAAACAAGACCCTTAAATATGCTGTCTAAAAGAGACCCACTTCAGACCTAGGAACTCATACAGACTGAAAGTGAGAGGATGGAAAAAGATATTCCATGCAAATGGAAATCAAAAGAAAGCTGGAGTGGCAATTCTCATAAATACAAAATAGACTTTAAAACAAAGACTATTACAAGAGACAAAGAAGGACACTATGTAATAATCAAGAGAACAATCCAAGAATAAGATATAACAATTTTAATATTTATGCACCCAACATAGGAGCACCTCAATACATAAGGCAAATACTAACAGCCATAAAAGGGGAAATCAATAGTAACACAATCATAACAGGGGACTTTAACACTCCACTTTCACCAATGGACAGATCATCCAAAATGAAAATAAATAAGGAAACACAAACTTTAAATAATACATTAAACAAGATGGACTTAATTGATATTTATAGGTCATTCCATCCAAAAACAACAGAATACACATTCTTCTCAAGTGCTCATGGAACATTCTCCAGGATAAATCATATCTTGGGTCACAAATCAAGCCTTGGTAAATTTAAGAAAATGGAAATCACATCAAGTATCTTTTCCAAAAACATCATTATGAGACTAGATATCAATTACAGGAAAAACTCTGTAAGAAATACAAACACATGGAGGCTAAACAACACACTACTTAATAACCAAGAGATCATTGAAGTAATCAAAGAGGAAATCAAAAAATACATAGAGACAAATGACAATGAAAACACAATGACCCAAAACCTATGGGATGCAGCAAAAGCAGTTCTAAGAGGGAAGTTTATAGCTATACAAGCCTACCTCAAGAAAGAAGAAACATCTCAAATAAACAAACTAACCTTACACCTAAAGCAATTAGAGGAAGAAGAACAAAAAATCCCAAAGTTATCAGAAGGAAAGAAATCATAAAAATCAGAAATAAATGAAAAAGAAATGAAGGAAACAATAACAAGGATCAATAAAACTAAAAGCTGGTTCTTTGAGAAGATAAACAAGATAGATAAACCATTAGCCAGACTTATCAAGAAAAAAAGGGAGAAGACTCAAATCAATAGAATTAGAAATAAAAAAGGAGAAGTAATAACTGATCTGCAGAAATACAAAAGATCATGAGACATTACTACAAGCAACTATATGGCAATAAAAATAGACAACTTGGAAGAAATGGACAAATTCTTAGAAATGCACAACCTTCTGAGACTGAACCAGGAAGAAATAGAAAATATGAACAGACCAATCACAAGTACTGAAATTGAAACTGTTATTAAAAATCTTCCAACAAACAAAAGCCCAGGACCATATGGCTTCACAGGCGAATTCCATCAAACATTTAGAGAAGAGCTAAAATGTATCCTTCTCAAACTCTTACAAAATATAGCAGAGGGAAGAACACTCCCAAACTCATTCTATGAGGTCACCATCACCCTGATACCAAAACGAGACAAGGATGTCACAAAGAAAGAACACTACAGGCCAATATCACTGATGAACATAGATGCAAACATCCTCAACAAAATACTAGCAAACAGAATCCAAGAGGACATTATAAGGATCATATATTATGATCAAGCGGGGTTTATCCCAGGAATACAAGGATTCTTCAATATATGCAAATCAATCAACGTGATATACCATATTAACAAAATGAAGGAGAAAAGCCATATGATCATCTCAGTAGATGCAGAGCAAGCTTTCAACAAAATTCAACACCGACTTATAATAAAAACCCTCCAGAAAATAGGCATAGAGGGAACTTACCTCAACATAATAAAGGCCATATATGACAAACCCACAGCCAACATCGTCCTCAATGGTGAAAAACTCAAACCATTTCCAATAAGATCAGGAACAAGACAAGGTTGCCCCATCTCACCACTATTATTCAACATAGCTTTGGAAGTTTTAGCCACAGCAATCCGAGAAGAAAAAGAAATAAAAGGAATCCAAATCAAAAAAGAAGAAGTAAAGCTGTCACTGTTTGTAGATGACATGATGCTATACATAGAGAATCCTAAAGATGCTACCAGAAAACTACTAGAGCTAATCAATGAATTTGGTAAAGTAGCAGGATACAAAATTAATGCACAGAAAACTCTTGCATTCCTACACACTAATGATGAAAAATCTGAAAGTGAATTTAGGAAAACACTACCATTTACCACTGCAACAAAAATGATAAAATATCTAGGAATAAACCTACCTAAGAAGACAAAAGACCCGTATGCAGAAACTTATAAGACGCTGATGAAAGAAATTTAAGATGATACAAATAGATGGAGAGATATACCATGTTCTTGGATTGGAAGAATCAACACTGTGAAATGGGCTGTATTACCCAAAGCAATCTTCAGATTCAATGCAATCCCTATCAAACTACCAATGGCATTTTTCACAGAACTAGAACAAAAAATCTCACAATTTGTATGGAAACACAAAAGACCCCGAATAGCCAAAGCAATCTTGAGAACAAAAATGGAGCTGGAGGAATCAGGCTCCCTGACTTCAGACTATACTACAAAGTTACAGTAGTCAAGACAGTATTGTACTGGCACAAAAACAGAAATATAGATCAATGGAACAGGATAGAAAGTCCAGAGATAAACCCACGCACATATGGTTACCTTATCTTTGATAAAGGAAGCAAAAATATATAGTGGAGAAAAGACAGCCTATTCAATAAATGGTGCTGGGAAAACTGGACAACTACATGTAAAAGAATGAAATTATAACACTCCCTAACAGCACACCCAAAAATAAATTCAAAATGGATTAAAGACCTAAATGTAATACCAGACACCATCAAACTCTTAGAGGAAAACATAGGCAAAACACTCTATGACATAAATCACAGCAAGATCCTTTTTGACACACCTCCTACAGAAATGGAAATAAAAACAAAAAATAAACAAATGGGACCTAATTAAACTTAAAGGCTTTTGCACAGCAAAGGAAACCATAAACAAGACAAAAAGAAAACCCTCAGAATGGGAGAAAATATTTGCAAGTGAAGCAACTGATAAAGGATTAATCTCTAAAACATACAAGCAACTCATGCAGCTCAGTATCAGAAAATCAAACAACCCAATCCAAAAATGGGCAGAAGACCTAAATAGACATTTCTCCAAAGAAGATATACAGATTGCCAACAAACACATGAAAGAATGCTCAACATCATTAATCATTAGAGAAATGCAAATCAAAACTACAATGTGATATCACCTCATACCTGTCAGAATGGCCATTATTAAGAAATCCACAAACAATAAATGCTGGAGAGGGTGTGGTGTGGAGAAAAGTGAACTCTCTTCTACTGTTGGTGGGAATGAAAATTGATACAGCCACTCTGGAGAACAGTATGGATGTTCTTTAAAAAATTAAAAATAGAACTACCATACGACCCAGCAATCCCACTGCTGGGCATATACCCTGAGAAAACCATAATTCAAAATGAGTCATGTGCCAAAATGTTCATTGCAGCTCTATTTACAATAGCCAGGACATGGAAGCAACCTAAGTGTCCATTAACAGATGAATGGATAAAGAAGATGTGGCACATATATACAATGGAATATTATTTAGCCATAAAAAGGAACGAAACTGAGTTATTTGTAATGTGGTGTGTGGACCTAGAGACTGTCATACAGAGTGAAGTAAGTCAGAAAGAGAAAAACAAATACTGTATGCTAACACATATATATTGAATCTAAAAAAGCATAAAAAATAAAATGATCAGAAGAATCTAGGGGCAAGACGGGAATAAAATTCAGACCTAGTAGAGAATGGACTTGAGGATCCAGGGAGGGGGAAGTGTAAGCTGGGACAAAGTGAGAAAGTGGCATGGACATATATACACTACCAAATGTAAAATAGATCACTAGTGGGAAGTAGCTGCCTAGCACAGGGAGATCAGCTCGAGGCTTTGTGACCACCTAGAGGGGTGGGATAGGGAGGGTGGGAGGGAGGGAGATGCAAGAGGGAAGTGATATTGGGACATATGTATATGTATAACTGATTCACTTTGTTATAAAGCAGAAACTGACACACCATTGTAAAAAATTATACTCTAATAAAGATGTTTTTTAAAAAAATAATCAATTGGCTTTTACATCTTCAATTTGGCCTCCGTTTCCCATCTGAACTCATTCTTACATTGACTTCTCATTAATTAGGAAGAAAGGAGACAGATTGCTTGTGCGAAGGATGACATGGCAGGAACAGCTCTGAACTGGATGTCATGAAAGTTGGGTTTCTCTTCTTCTACAAGTAAGCAGATTATTGAACTCCTTATACCTCAATTTTGTAAGGGAAACATTCTCTTCTTTTAGATTGGCTAAATTATTTCTTTAAGAAAGAGAGCTGAGACCTAAAGATTTAAAAGACCTGAATAAAATGTATTCAATCAGATAGAAGTACAGTCAAAAGTACAGACTCCACATTGCTTTGTGCTTACCTCTGCTCTCTAGCATGACTC
Source organism: Aethalodelphis obliquidens (assembly GCF_003676395.1). Lineage (NCBI taxonomy): Eukaryota > Metazoa > Chordata > Mammalia > Artiodactyla > Delphinidae > Aethalodelphis > Aethalodelphis obliquidens. The sequence goes on from NW_020837945.1 coordinate 16,381,803, forward strand.
CTGAAAGCTTCATGGCTCTGTTTCCTAGATAACTTTACTCATTCTCATTTGAACCATGACACATTATATCTAAATACACTATCTTTTCTACTAGTATGATTTTCTACCATTATTTCTACTAGTAAAAACTTACACTGTCTTCCCATACAAAATGAAATCAGTATCAATAGATCTAAGAAAGAAAGAAACATGTCAAAACAGCAAAAGCATTTACAATTTATTGGCCCTGCTTCTTTAACATTTCCATCAATTAAAAAATTCTTATAGATGTGTATTTAGGGACATATATTAATGCAGAAAAATAAAATTTATTGGCATTTTGCTGTACATTAAGTGGAGAATGTTAACCTCCTCTTGGAATTACTCTAAGGTTGAGAATGTTAATCTGAAAGAAACCAGACTGAGAAGGAGGTCAGACTAGAGGACAGAACCAGAAAACAGTGTCATGAAGTTATGTAGTTATATTTGGCCGTTTGAATTAAAATTTGAGTTAGAAAACTATAAACCTATTTTAGAATTTAACTATTTTGAAGAAAAAGCAAAATAAAAAGCTTTCATTTTTTCTTTTTTCTCCTAGGGAAGTCCACTTAAATAAATAGTAAATATGTAAATGGTAAAACAACCACGATTGTCTTCAATAAAGTGCAATGGATCTCAAAGCACCTCTAACATTTTTAGGGGTTTAGGTCAGTGCCTTCTCCTTGATCCCCCCAAAAATTTTACTTTGATTTCTCTATTACCCTATGGTTTCCATAGTTGTTTATCTCTCTGTAATGATGAAATTGATCACCAGTTACTTAGTCTGATTACATATCATGTTTTTCAATGATTGACAGCTAAGAACAATTATAACAAAGTAATATCTTTGCATTTCTATTCTTTCCCTAAGTAATTTCATTTGGACTCATGGCTTTAATTAAATACTCCCTAGAAATGAATGACTCTAAACTCTATATTTAAGTTCTAACTATTCCCCTGGGGAGGTATCAGAATATCCAAGTGCCTGCATGTTGGTCATTTATCAGAATGTTAAAATCAATCTGTTCAAAACAGAACATTGCGGTAAATAGATAAGTGCTATTGTTTTATAATATATAGAAGTATTAATGCCAATGATCTGGCACAAAATGATATTCCTTTTTCCTTTCATAAAACAATCTAAATGTTAGTCTGATATTTTACTTTCACAATAATACAAAAAATGTGGCAATAATTATTATCCAAAACTGTTATGCATAGCAGAGTGAAGATTCTTTTCTTCCATTTCCTGTTTTCCTCTTATTATTTGAACCAGAGTTTATTATTAATTATAAGGGGAAACATCCGAAAACTAAATCCATCTCCCAAATGAACTGAATGGATTTACCTGACACAAAATAGACTAGAATCATTTGACCACAGATACCACAAATCTGTGGAGTTCCCACATTGAAAAAAAATATTTTTATCTATCAGCTTCTGCAACAGCAGCTTCATCTGCTTGCATGTTCTTTCTTCTGTTTTTCAAACTGGCTTCATTGAAAAAGCAGATTTAGAAATTTAATAGTAAAACCATTAGAATGGGAGAAGTCCCCTTACGAAAACTTGAAAAAAAAAATGAAACATAAAAGGCAGAGAAAAAATAAGCAAGAACATACTTGGAAAAAGACAAACATGGAAAAGAGGAGTGGTGGATCATGGCAAAGCCTTTCCCAGTGTCATCAATACTCTATTTAGGGACAAAGGCAGTCACTTCAAGACCACAGCAGCTGAAGTCACCACAGGGCCACCTGTGAACTCAATAATACACACAATATCATTGTTAAAAGTAATAACGATAATACCATAACTGTTAATAATAGTATATCAATAGCTACTTAACTGAGGCCATGGAGAATACCAGACATGTGGCATGATATCAAAATTCATCAGTTAACTCTAAGAGATGGATACTGTGTACACTTTACAGATGAGGAACTATATTCCTCTGCTCCCTTGGTCCTTCTCTGTCTTACCTTCAGAATGACTCCCACAACCTTCAGTTTTCTTCAGCTCAACAAATATTTATCAGATGCTTATAATATAACACAATTACAGATGACACAATTACTTTTCTCTTAAAAGACTCATAATTTAGAGGGGCAGAGTAGCAAATAAAGAAAGAAAGTGTAAAAAAGAAAAGAGAAAGCGAGAGAAAGAAAAGGAAAGGAAAAGAAAGACTTAAAAGACAAGTGATCAACACAAAAAGCTGTCTACAAAGTAAAAGTAGTTTGTGTAAAGAGTGATTAACATTTTGTTGGGCTGGGTTGGTTTGGTTCAGATGACATTTAAACAGTGATGACTGAGAATGTATTAACTGAATTGTAATTAACCCTCAACAAGTAACTGAGGATGGTAATTCTTCCATTGTTAACATTTCTAAGCACCCTACCTGAGAGGTCCAGTGAGGTTCATGAAAGTCATTGAATGAATCAAACACTTGGCCAGATGTTCCTAAGTCACCATAATGATTCTCAGCTCCCTTGTGAATTGAGTAGTGCTGGAAGGGAAAGACCACTGAAGGTGAAAGAGAAGCCTCAGTGATGGTCTTCCCCCAGACTGTGATCTCAGTGATTTTTCCCTAATGGCCTTCCGCATTGGTAGCTATGCTCTGGCTCCAAACTTTGCCTTTGACAGCTCTACTATGGAATTCTCCCCTGCCCCCCATCATGATGAACTTACCAGCCCTGGAGTCATTTCCTTACTGAACTATAATTGCCATTTAATGTAATTCTTTCATCCCCTTTTAAAGGATTTTAATATTGAAGTCATATTTTCTCTTTTTTTCCTAGCCAAGTTTCTTTCCATTGCTTTCAACTTTATTGCCATTAGAAATCCTTTAAATTCTATGACAGAGCACTAGAGGAAATGAAGCAAGGAGCTGAGTATATACCACCGGAAACCAGCCCAGAGTTAATACCTACACCATTTCTCTTGAGTGTATGTCTGATTTTATAACTTCATCCAGAGCACATGTGATGAAATGATTTGTGACTGATGGGAATGGAGAACTCCAGGATCCTTGCTCTCCCTCCACAAAAGGAGGTAGGAAGGGGCTCTCTGCACTGAGGCAATGGATGCATTTCCCAGACATTCAGGGGCTCTTGTAAAGTCTGCTGGAGGGCATCCCTGTTCCATTGCTGATGGGCTGACTGGCAGCGCAAGCACACAGCTGGCTGTCAATGAGAAAAGGTAGTGAGAAGAGAGGGAGTGGCCAAGGAAGGACAGAGAAGAGGGTAAAGCTCAGGAGAGTGCTTTGATACCAAATCTGGCAGAACGATTCTATATTTTACCATCATCTCAGAGGACATAGCTAGTCCATGATGGTTAGCACAACCTGTGAGTATGATTAGCACAACCTATGAGTTTTATTAGAGGTCATAACACACATTATTTAACAAATGTCAATGTATACTCTTTTGCTCTCTGACTCTGAAATAAATGTGGGGAATTCCAAGTTCTTTTCTATGCAAGCAACTGGAAGAAGTACCTATAGCTCTTAATGCAATAGAGGCAAATTGTAGCATCATAGGCTTGTGTCCTATGAAGCATGGTAGCTGCCAGTGTGGAAGATTCCAATCATCAGGTGTATTTTTCTTTCACTAAGGGAGACTGATCCTTAACCAAAGTGGTGTCTTCTTCCTAGGAGGCTGATCCCAATCGGTTTTAGAAATCAACATTTTTTTTTATAGCAACCACTAATTAGGAAATTCTGAATATCTTAATACATCTCTTCTACAGAGGGTGTAATCTGAGCCTCTCTATTCTCATTCTATCTTCAGAAGAGACAGAGAACAGCAGGTCACCGTCTTTAATAAAACAACTTTATGTAGTTGCTGGAGATTATTAAGCCACTCATCAGCTTGGGTCTTTACTTTAGTATGGAATAATCATTGTAACATTCATATGAAGTCACAGCTTTGAACACCAGTCAAGAGTGTTAATTTATTTCTTTGGACTCTCCTCTCTAGTTGTCAGTATTTTCATCTTAAAGTGACAAAGTCATAGTTAGGAGACCATGCAATATCAGAAAAAGCAGATATTCTTTGGCTCTCTCCCCTGCCCCCAACCACACAGACATTTTCCTGCAGAGATGAAACAAAAAGTTAAATTGATAAATGAAAAAAGGGCAACCATCCCAGGACTGAAGCAACTTTACTCTTAAAGATGCTAGCCTAGGTCTTGCCTCGTTTGTCATGCTTAAGAAATTTAGCCCTGAAAGGTTGGCAACAGGAATCTTTCCTGAATTGCTCCATGGGTAGGAAAACTCAAGTCAGTTCAGAACAAATTTGAAGAAGAAAAGTCCTGTTTTTCTCACATTTTCAATGAATTAATTCGGTGAAATGTGCTGGATTTGTAGTACTTAAAAGTAATTCTCGGGCTTCCCTGGTGGCGCAGTGGCTGAGAGTCCGCCTGCCGATGCAGGCGGCGCGGGTTCGTGCCCCGGTCTGGGAGGATCCCACGTGCCGCGGAGCGGCTGGGCCTGTGAGCCATGGGCGCTGAGCCTGCGCGTCCGGAGCCTGTGCTCCGCAACGGGAGAGGCCGCAGCAGTGAGAGGCCCGCGTACCGCAAAAAAAAAAAAAAAAAAAAAAAGTAAAAGTAATTCTCTCTCTCTCTAGGATATACATATTGATCTGAGGATGGTAAAAGTGGTGTTTCCTTGTAGCCTTAAATTGCTGTCCATTGGGTTGCAGTGGTCCTGTTACCAATCACTTTCTAGCTTTTGCTGAAACTACGAATTATAACCCAAAGTCAGCCTAGCAGATGGCTTTCAAAAGTCATGAGAATAAAACAATGACTGGAAAACTTGCATTGGGTGTCATCCTTCTTTTCACTCTTTCTCTGATGTGCTGTTCCCTGCCTCTGACCCATGCTCATCCCCATTGGATCAGCCCTTTCTCTTTCAGGAACTCCTCTAGCACCTAAACATGATAGATACAGGACCACCCAAGTATTGCATTGTAATCCTAAATTGTTCCCATATATGCAGTGGTCCATAAAGAGCAGGTAAAAACAGGATAGAAAGAAGTTTGCTTATTAAGTCACCTTTAGTTCTTATATTTCTTGGGCTCTAAATTGTCTTAACCCTTCTCATGTCTCTGCTTATTGATTTTTTGGTAATTTACTATAAATTCATCTCACAGTTTCTTGAGACAGGGCTTTGATAATCCTAATTCAATGATACTAAAGTATAGGGTTAGATTTGAAATGTGTTAATATCTGTGATGTTCTACCTCTGGTTGGGTGCTTCTACAATATGGTCCAGTGTATAATTTCATCAGGATGATAATTTTCAAATATCATGGTAGTACCAGTATTTTACCTTAATTACCATTTATTATCTTAATATGACACATTCATAGTTGGGAGACAATGATTTTAATGCCTAAAAAATCCAACAACAAGTGTCAATTTTCTAATTGACATTTTTTTATTCATAAAGTATGTTCCTGTGTTTTAAGAGTGTATTCCTTTTTCTTATCACAATATATAACTCATGAAAGAAAAAGCATGTGGCATATGGGTATATAAATATTTCCTGAGTTTTCTTTCTTAAAAAAAAGATTGCTTGTGATAGCTCAAAATGAAATTTTGAAGGCTTACTAAATTTTAGTCAAGTAGCGGTTGGACTTGGTGTATTTTACTATGTACTTTAAAAAAATCCCAGGTTCAGGATAGCGTAATACATAGTTGTCAAAATTTTTAAACAAATAAATAGAAGAAAAAAGTGAAATATTATTGCCTAATTCTAGGAATAATAGGCCAAAGAAGGAAAGCTTTAATTAGCCAATTTTCATACAGCGCTGATTATATCCCTTTTACACATAAGATTACTGACCAAACATTGATGTCTAATAAGAGCCTATCAGAATTGAAGCAAATAGGTCTCATGAGCCGTGACCTACAAGGCTGTTTAGTGATGAGGAGAAGAACTCTGAGGCTTTATTTTGATATTGGCCCCTTTTGAAAGATGCTCAACACCACAGGGATTCATTTGAAGCAGCTGTAGGCCCTCTGCTTTCCCATCTGTTTGCTTGGACTTCTTGTATTTTGATCAACATGTCAAATTCATGGCTTCTGCTGTCTTCCTAGACAAATCTTTCATGACAAAGGAAAAACATCCCTGTCGTATCTCAGATCTCTTTTACTGAGCTTCAAAGGGCAAATGGTTAGGAGCCATATGGCAAAGTCTGCTTTCTGTTAGATCTCTTGTTGGTCATTTCCCCTTCCAGCTCTAAACGAGCATAGTCCAAGATTCCACTCAACAGTGAGCCACACTGAATTCCTGAGGATGTGATCAAATCAAAACCCTATTTATGTGTGTCTGGAAAATAAAAAATAACAGAGTGCTACCAGGGCTAGATTATAATTCTATGTGCATAGTGAAATTGTAACTGAAAGGCTCTTTCTTCTAACTATACCTTAAAAACCTGTGTCTCAAGTTATTAGTGAATCAGGTATATTATATGATTCTAAGTTAGGCATTTTTTGATTTCTTAATGGAGTTGTTTATAGTTGATATGAAACTTCCCACTTAGATCAAAAATTAGAAAATGTTTGAAGAACAAGGCATAAGAAACTGTCTCAATTATTTAAAATACTTCTTGATAATATATGTTTAAGCTTTGAACATATTTAAAATAATTTATCAGAATATTTGTAGATGCTGAGCACAACTTAGAATAAAATTATATTATTTGAAAGACTTATATACTGATTTTAAGCAATTTCTTTCTTTTGCATTCCAAATGTTTAGTCGAAACAAGTCAGCTATTCCAAATGACATTTCAAATATATATAATACATAAGATGTACAATATGTAAGAAAGGGAAATAAATATTTGGCCAAATTTTCAGAAATCTGAATTTATTTCTTCAGTGTTACCTGATAGCCATCAAGTTTTCCACCATTATAGATTTCAGTAGCTTATTTGACATTTTCTTTCTTACTGTAGCCATAATATTACTATAGCCATAAATTTATTATTATTTTTTAATATGAGAACCTTTATATCTGGAAGGTCTAAAAGAGTTCCTGAACTTTTTAAACTCTATCCTTAGAATTTATTTTAGAATCTGTTAATTCAAATTTAAATAGGATTAAGCATGGTTATATTTTTACAGGGTTAAAAACAGTGGAATCCATTCTCTGCCTCTTAATGTTGAAGGAAATGCACTAAGACCTCATACAAGAGTGTGGAATCAATGATTTAGAGTGCTGGGATGGTCCAGAAGAAGAGCATCTTACTTTTGCTTCTTGGATGATGATCTGCAGCAAAGTTCCTTTTGAAATTATGTTGTATTTTGATACAGGCAATATTTGTCACCTGAAGTCCATCTCTCTCTTTTTTTTTTTCACTCCCCTCATCATTTCTAGTCCCCACCTTTGTTTCTAAACTTTTCATGCCAGTTTTATTGTTAGGAACCAGTGATCCAATAAGGCCCTTCTTTGAGGGCAGTTCTTCTTCCAGAAGTGGTTGTGTTATCTAGTATAGGTCCAAATCTATGATCTAAAAACCTTAGGACCAGATAAGTTTTGGAATTCAGAAATTTTACAACTTCAGATCCTGATAGGTGTCATGGTACATATACCCCTAACTTGTAATCAAATATACTCATATTTTTACAGCGAAATGTAACAACTAATTGGGATAAAGTTAATAAAGACTGCACATAATTTCAATTCAGGTTTTTCCACCAAATTAACTGGGGAAAAAAACCAAACTTTCAGTTTCTTAGATTTCAGAATGGCAAATAAATGATTACAGACCTATAAAAACATCACAAGGAAATAAAATCAATTGAATGAATTTGTGGGGTTAGAATATGAGACAGAGGTGGGTCTTCCCCTTCCAATGCATTCCAAAACATTGTTAGGTTTCTTCTTTTATCTACGGGGAATGAATACTAATGGGCACCTAACTTGTTCGTTTCAGGAAGATTAAGACCCTGTTTCCTAGGGCTTCTTTTCAAAAATTCTGAAAGCATGCTAACATCCCACTTCACCCCCAAATCCACACATATACACATCCATACAGAATCACACATTTCGAAGGTAAATGATAATAAACCTATTTTACAAGATACATTCTTGCAAATGACATTAAATGTTAATTTAAGTGTAGAATACAGATACCATGAAAAAAGCTCAATTTCTTTTAAATTGTAAAAGTATAATTGTATTTAAGAATGAAGATGTTTGATCTACTTTTTATTTAAATTTCCTTTAAGATAAATGCTAGGAGGGGAGCACTTTTTAAAAACTGTTTTTGTGGGAACAGAAAATGAATCTTTTTTTGACCCTTTTTGAAAGAAATTGATATTGGCTCTTTATATTACCACAGTCAGAAATGCATCGAGATCAATCAGAAAGAGCCAAATTCATGTCAACTTTAAAGGATAAAGAAGGTTTGAAGTCATAAAATGTGGTTTTTGGTAAATAAGTAACAACAAAAGAAATTTTCTTTAAAAACACAGGGTGAGGCTTCCCTGGTGGCACAGTGGTTGAGAGTCCGCCTGCTGATGCAGGGGACGCGGGTTTGTACCCCGGTCCGGGAGGATCCCACATGCCGCGGAGCGGCTGGGCCTGTGAGCCATGACCGCTGGGCCTGCGCGTCTGGAGCCTGTGCTCCGCAACGGGAGAGGCCACAGCAGTGAGAGGCCCGCGTACCGCCAAAAATAAAATAAAATAAAATAAAATAAAAACACAGGGTGGTTAGAAAATACCCATGTGCACTCAACTACTTTGGAATGAGCATGAGACCTATTTAAACAAAAATTATTCCTTATTCCAACAATTCAGAGAAAAGTACAATTTTACAGTTCATATTGATGTTCATACATTTTAGTGAGCAAAGGTCCCATGGGGACAACATTGTTTTGCATATTACTTTTACTGATTGCAGTTTAGGAATAAAAGCCACTAAGACTTCCATGAAAAATTAATCACTGTTCTGGGAGAAATACTTCAGAGAACATTGGAACTGACATTTTTATCTCTGTAACCCAGAGTGGGGCCAAAGGTTATTTTAACTCCTCCAAGGTGCTTTGGATACACCAAGGAGCTTATTCTGAGGCACAGAGAAATTGAGGTGAATTGATTTCATCTTGACCACTGGGTAGCACTGGAGGAAAAGGAATGGACTCTTGGTAGTTTGCTTAATGTAGCCTGTTCCGGCTGCTGGGAAAACAATGCAAAAGTCACCAAGAGTGAGGCTAAAAGAGGCCTTGAGAAGTCTATCTTTTTTGCAAGACTGGTGTGTAGGGCACTGATACAAAAGTGGTACTGAGGGTGGTACTCAAGGGAGTCTAGAGTAACAGCAACTGAAAGCTCATTAGGAGCCACATCAGCAAGAGGACTTACAGGTTAGCATCAAAGGTCACTGTGGGCATAAAGAGAGGTTTCAAGTGAAAATCCAGCCAGTGTCATTGGGAGAAAAAGGGATGCTGCAGCTATGGAATCAGGTCATAAGAAAGTGGAGTGGAGAGCCCAGTTACCCTGGAACGAAAGCACTGGAAAACTGCTAAAGAGAACATCTATGTGCTTAGTCTGGTGTGGCCAGGGAAGCTAGGGGCACATAAAACAGGCCCCTTGTGGCAGGGCATTGGACACGTGGTCTTTTGAGGGCTTTTCCAGTACTATTTCTTGATTTCGAAGCAAAATTCAGGGAGGATGTAACAAAATCTAGTTTCCACTGTCCAAAATGAAAGATTTTTATGTCAGAGGTCTTTTGTTATGTGATTACTGATTTTTCCGCTTCTGAACTTTGTTTTCATTGGTCAATAAGCATGAAGTGGAAGGAAGCCATCTATCAGTTCCTGCAGCTCTTCCTCCGGGACAGACATATCAGATGGGCAAGCCTAGAGCAATACAGTATCCCAACAATAGCACTGCCGATATGGAGAGCTAGCTTTCCCTCGGGCAAGAGATTCCCAAAACGGGTACATGGCACAGACTTCAGAGATGTTTGCTAGTGGAAGACCCTGAGTGGTTCAGAGACTTGAATCCCTTCATGTTTTATTTTAACTGAGGCTCCTGTTGGAGATAATTCTTAGATGCCTTGAGAAGTCCTATCATGTAGAGGAAGCCAATTAATTATAGGATCAAAGACTCAGATGAAGGGTGACTTGATCCAGAGGATATGAGTAATGCTTTTCAATAGGAAGTTTTGAATTACACTCATCTGTCTCCACCATCCCCCAGGTAAAAATATAATATGAAGTTAAATTTCTCCTGAAAAGATGACTTTATTTGTGCTTATTTTGATACTAAATATTTCTGCTTATTCTTTTGACTCTAGTGCTATATAGCATGAGGCTAAATGCTACCTCCCTAGAAGAACTCTTTGTAATCTAGTAGGAGGTACACTGAGTGATGCCCTTCACATAAGACCCCCCAATTACTGTTCTTGCTATCCCAAATCAGGTTCAAGTCTAGCTCCCAGGATCCCTTTTCAATCAAAGAGCTACTTCAAATTTCCTCTTAAATAGAAATTCTGTGCTGGCTGGAAATAACCTTACAATATCTGCCATTGCCTTTATAAATTTTCCTGAGATGATTTTGTAGTCATAATTGTGAGAAAGAAGTTTAATAGTTTATTCCTTCATTGAGTCCAGAATATACTTGTTACTCAGGGCAGTTGCCAGCTCTCTCTAATCATCCTCTCATGTAGCTGACAATTTGATAACATTAAAAAAATATATAAAGGGCCATACGTTTGTGGAATTGGCAGGTAAACATTGAATTGGTAGGTTACCAATGGGAACTTTTGTATTTTCCTTCCGACGTTCTATGATTAATCTTACATTTCTTAGATTACAGGGATATTTAAGAACTAAAATCACTTTTGGACACATATGCAGTAGTGAAATCAATGCATATCAATTTGGCCACATAACCAGAAATCACAGAGTCTAAAAACTCTTTTAATTTTGTGTAATAAAACTGAGCATTTTTTTCCTCTTTGTAGTTTTTAATTTTTTTTTTCAAGCGGAAATGCCTAAATTTTAAAAGTTTTGAAAACTGACTCATGTTGAGTGAATATCCGTCTGGATATTCACTGGATATTCATCTGGATATCCGTCTGGATATTCCTCCCAGATAGAGGAAACGTCAAGGCTCCAAGATTTGAAAATTCCTTGCAGCATCTCAATGAGATTGTGATGTCTTCTTGCCTTCACTTGTAACATGTTACCATCTAGATGTTCTATGGGAATACTGCCAGGACTAATTTCTGATCCAAGCATGAAAGAGTCACATAAGAGTAAAACTATTGAGGATAAATCTTTAATTCTGAGTAGCCTACACTTCATTAAAGTACTTATGTGTTAGAATTCTAGTGATGGTTTAAGGGACCCACAGCCTGAAGTTCACTCGTTTTCTGTGTTGCATTACCTTAAGACTCTGCAGAACCCTCCAGGATGGATTCAGAATGTTTCTGATTCATCCCTCCAACTAGCACTCTTGATGAAAACTGAGAGATACTAGGCAGACACAAGATGGCAGTAGCATACCATGTAAACCTTTGTGATTTGATCTCAGGGATTAGAGTTGTATTAGAAATCAGAAGTATTTTTTCACGGTTATTTTTATCCCCTTTGGGGGGGATCAGGGTGTGGGTCATGGACCTCTTTGAGAATCAGATGAAAATAAATGATGGTTTTTCGCCATCCCAACCACTGTATATGTATGTATATATAAATTACTGTTGAAGCTCTTCCATGGACTCCTAAGGATAAAAATACCCAATTATAAGTCTGGTTCTATGAATGCTAACATACTGTCAATTTGAAAATAAATACACAAAAGGAACAGAACGATACAAAATGTTCAGAAATTTAAGTATCAAGGGAAAACAGACTCAGAAGTCCAGGCCCACTTTTATAGCATTTCATCTTCTGTGCTGTCTTTCTACGGAAGACTGATAAACTGGAAACCTGTAAACATTTGTATTATTTCTTAGTACTTTCCACTATAAGAGTAGAGACACATCAATTAATTTGGTGATTATTTCTTTGTTATTGATGGGTTCTTTTTTGTTTGTTTGTTTTTTAATCCCATAAATGATCATTTTACAAAAGTTTGATTGTTTCCTTCTATGAATTATCTGAATTCAAAAAGCACACACAACTTTTCCTAGCTCCTAAAAGATGTAATTTTTAAAAATTATGAGCTTGTATTCTTTTATTGTTCTTATTATTGTTTTTAAAAATATAGCACAATATAATCTCTGTGGTCTAAGTTATCAACTAGTAATTCAGCAATTCAGATGTATAAATACAACCTAAATTTAAAAATATGTTTAAAATAAAATAAAATTTCAAGCAGAATAGCATATGGTTTCAATTAAAGTTTTGTTATTTGGCTCTACAAATCTTAGTAAAAATCCTGAGGAATGAGTTCTAAGTCTGGCACAGTTACAGATAAAGTAACCAGCTTCCATGATTGGTTTGTGCAAACTTGGGAAAAAAAAGAATGGGGGGGCGGGGCACAGCTGATTATTCTAGAATTCTGATTCAGAGTTACAACTTTCAAGTTGGCAAGGAAGTACTGGCGATTTCCCAGAAGCAAGCAGCTACCCTGGATTTTACAGAACACCAGGGGGTAGAATTGCTCTTTTCAAGTTCTGCCCCAAATCAAAATTTAGAAAATTTTGTAAAGAGCAACAATTGTTGAGACACTAAATATCCACAAACTTTAAGGTGATAATACATGTAACAAAAGAAAAAATGTAATATGAAAAGCACATTATACTAGCTTCTTGTAATTTACATAAAGTGAATATGTTATGATAAGTTTTTTTAAAAAAATGTGTTTGGTAAATTACTAGAGGGTCACAGTGAATCATTCTCATATTTAAACAACTACTTGTGTTTTCTTATGAGTTGCAATAATGGTTATAAAATTTAAAGTTAGAAAAGATATACTCAACAAGTATCATTTTAGTATATAATTTTAGGTGAAATTTCATACAAAGTCTAAAATGTATATTGACACCAGATTTTCTTACCTAAAAATACAAATTTTGTTTATTACACAAATATATCAAAACATCTTATAATTATGGAAAATATAGCAGCACAATATGATGCGAGACCATACACCTTCAAAACTTCAGTATTGGAGAATTATGTAATCTATAATAAATGTTAGGCATTCTAGTAGATATGACACAAGGACATTTTCCTAAATTTATCTGAAAGTTTATCAATCAATAAGTTTATTTATCAGATATCACCATGTAAAATATTTAAAAAGTTTTATACCTATTTTATTTTCACATGGAATGTTTATGAAAATGTAATTTATAACTGAATCACTTTGCTGTACACCCGAAACTAACACAAGATTGTAAATAACTATACTCCAATATATTATAAACATTTTTAAAATTTAAAAAAATGTTATTGGAAGTCAAACAATAAACTTAAAGACTGTAAAGAGGGTTAAATTTCTGAAACCTAAAAAATGCTCTCAAGTCCTCAATTTTGGAGTGTAAAGAGACAGTGTCCATCAGGCCTGGACAATCCTTTAGGTGATGTGAGCTCCAGGAAGCACCAAAACCCAGGGTTCTGGGACAGGAAGCAACTTCTGTCAAGGTGGTTGATGGCCACACAACATTCACCTAACTATTGGGGAAAGCCAACAGGGCATTTTTCTTTTCTGCAGGTCTACAGCTACTTCCTTGACTTTTTTTTTTACACTTAGTTCCCTGACCAGGGATCAAACCCTATCCCCTTGCAGGGTCTTTAACCACTGGTACGCCAAGGAAGTCCCACTACTTCCTTGACTTTTGACTTCTCCAGGGCACTGGAGGTGGTAATATGGGCAGTCTCCAACCTTTTACCTCAGCATCAGGTTACTTGCTTTACACAGCAGGGATCACAGAAAGATACGGTGTTTTCCTCCACCCTGCAGCCTGGTCAGTGAGTTTGGGACCTCTTTTGGCTATATTCTCACATGGGCAGGTGTTACTTCTGTCATCCTCTCCTCTTTCCACCATTTACTGCAGCTCTACCTCCATCACCAAGGGATGGAAGAAGAGTCTGAACTAAGAGAGGAAACAACCTCCTAGTGCCCACTTGTGCAAGCAAGTTTAGGATGCCTCTGTGGGCCCATATTGGCAAGGGGAGAGAGGAAAGCTTTTCCATTTGATGTTAGCATTTGCTCACAAATACACTTAAACACCTGAGAGGGGGCAATTCCACTTTCCTATCCCCGTCCCTCATCCCCAGTTACATGAGATAGAAATAATGTGTTTGCTTGGGTCTGTCAATAATCAGAGAGTATCTGAAAAAATCAAATATAATGTACTTAGAAAGATAGATTTAGTCTAATCAATGCATGATTTATGGTGAGGATAAAAGGTCAGAATATCTGAAAGATAGATTTAGAGTGATCAGTATAGGATACCTGTATATAGACTATCATATATAGAGAAGTGATAGCTTTGTTTTTTTTAATTTTTTTTTAACAAAGGAGAATTTATACTTATGCATAGCAATGTGCTGGTTTGCCATTTGGTCTGTGGAATGTGAAGGACTTAAGTGAGGAGAAAGAGAATTAGAATTTATTGAGGATATACCATGTTCTACACACTATGCTATTCATTTTATTCCCTTTATGTTGTGATAGCTTCACAATAACTCTCTGAGGTCCCATCATGAAGCTCACAAAGGTTTGGTCTCTATAAGTAAGACTTTAGCTTACTGATTTTTCTTTCTCTTTCCTGTGTTCACCTGCTGCTTAAAAAAAAAAAATTATAAAAAATCCTACTCTATGTTTTTTAATGTTGATGGTATAAAAGTCATGATCTCTCTCACGTGTGTTGGGTCTTACACAAATGAATATATCTCCATTAGCAGAATTTCTAGTCAGTGGCTGAGAGGGAAATGATTTTAGGTGAGAGGAAACAGTGTGGGCCAGGATAACACTAACAATACCTATATCTCTCTAGGCATAAATTATGTATGTCAAAAAGGAAGCCGTCAACAAAATGAGCAAGAACCTATGGAATGGGATAAAATATTTGCACATCATATATCTGTTAAGGGGTTAATATCCAAAATATATAAAGAAGTCATAAAAATCAATAGCAAAGAAATAAATAGGGACTTCCCTGGTGGCGCAGTGGCTAAGAATCTGCCTGCCAATGCCGGGGACATGGTTTCGAGCCCTTGTCCGGGAAGATCTCACATGCCACGGAGCAGCTAAGCCTGTGCACCACAACTACTTGAAGCCCGCGCACCTAGAGACCGTGCTTCACAACAAGAGAAGCCACTGTAATGAGAAGCCCGCACACCACAGCGAAGAGTAGCCCCCACTTGCCACAGCTAGAGAAAGCCCACGCACAGCAATGAAGACCCAATGCAGCCAAAAATAAATAAATAAATTTATTTTAAAATAAGCGTAATTTAAAAAAAAAAGAAAGAAATAATTCAATTGAAAAATGGACAAAAGAACTGAAAGACATTTTTTCCCAAAAAGGCATACAAATGGCCAACAGGTACAGGAAAAGATGCTCAATATCACTAATCATTAGAGAAATGCAAATCAAAACCACAAATAAATACTACTTCATACCAGTTAGAGTGACTGTTATCAAAAAGACAAGAGATAGCAAGAGTTGGTGAGTATGTGAAGAAAAGGGAACCCTCATGGACAGTTGATGGGAATGTAAATTGGTGCAGCCACTATGGAAAATAGTATGGAAGTTCCTCAAAAAATTAAAAATAAAGCTACTATATGATTCAGCAATCTTACGGCTAAAGGAATTAAAAACAGTGTCTCGAAGAGACATCTGCACCTCCATGTTAATTGCAGCATTATTCACAATAGCCAAAATATGGAAACAGCAGATGTTGTCAACAGATTAATGTGTCAACAGATGAATGGATAAAGAAGATGTACGTAGTATGCATATTACTCAGTCATGAGAAAGAAGGGTATTTTTTTATTTGGGAAAACATGGGTAGACATTGAGGACATTATGCTAAGTGAAATAACTCTGATAGAGAAAGACAAATACTGTATGATACCACTTATATGTGAAATCTAAAAAAGCTGAACCAATAGAAACATAGAGTAGAATGGTAGTTACCAGAGTGGGAGGTAGGGAAAATGGGAGATGTTGGTCAAAGAGTAGAAATTTCTAGTTATAAGATGCATAGATTCTGGGCATCTAATGTACAGCATAGTGATTATAGTTAATAATACTATCTTACATACTTGAAAGTTGCTTGGAGAGTAGATCTTGAATGTTCTCACCACACACACAAAAAGAAATAGTATTTAGGTGATATGATTTAGGTGTTACCTGATGCTGTGGTGGTAATTGTTTTAAAATATATAAGTCTATTAAATCAAGACACTGTACCTCTTAAACTTGCATATCATTATAGGTCAATTACATATATCTCAGTAAAGGTGGAAAACAATAAAGTAGGTGTGTCATGTGTCCACATTAACTGTTTGAACATGTTTTCTAACATCTCACAGATCAGTAACTAATATGATACAATTTTACCTATTCTAATAGTGAGGGCAACTTAATTAAAAAGAAAAATGGGGGCTTATCTTTTCTCTTTGAGCTTCTGTTCACTCTTCAGTCTCTGAATTCTGACTAAGTCTTTGAAGAATCCCCTTACATCCTAGTTGAGTAACTAAAAAATGTTCAGTTTCTCACTATATCCATGAGTTAACGTGAGTTAAGCTGATGTACAAAACACCCATAATGGTTTAACAGAGCCCAGAACCTTTTGAGATGAAAGTAATAGACTAGTGTTATATGGATGTTCTGTTTGGATTTATATTAACAAAAAGTCTCAAGTAAGAGCTACAAAGGTACTTTTCAATTTTAATCTAGTTCAAAACTGCAACATCTCTGTTTAAGACTGAAAATCTCCCTGAATTGTGTTTGCCAGATTTTATAGTTCTAAGAGAGAAAAACATTTACCAAAGATTCTTGGTAAACACTATTTAAATCATTTGGCTGTAAATTTTTCCTTGACATATTTCCAAAGTTTTCCTCCAAAACAAGCATTTCAAAATAAAAGAGAAGTATGTTTAAAATCATGAATAAAAATGAAAACATTTGAAAAAAATGTCTGGAGGTCTGAATTCAAATATGCTAATTAGTCTTATCAGTCCAATATCTTTTGCCAAAACAATCTTCTGCTTGATTTTAGTGTTGTTTTTCAGTGAAGATCAGTTTTTGGATATCTTTCATAAAGAATGAGAAAGAACAAGGAAAACAGAATAGAATGAAGAGCTATTTGCATATGATATTACAATGCATGGGATTATTATTTCATTTCAGAACCCTATATACAGATTTGGGTACAATTCTAAATGGAGAAGACTGTATATGGTTATTTCTACTTGAATTTTCATCAAACCTATTTTTATAATTCCACCATGGAATAGATTCTTTTATAAACACTACTTTCTTATTCTACCTGGATTCCCACACTCAGAATACTGGTATGTGTTTATGGATGTGAACAAAACTAACTAAATTCAATCTACAAAATTATGGGGAAGACATAGAGAAAGAGAAAAGAAAGCTCAAAGTAGTCATGAAGGTAAGTATGTAAGAGAATGTCCTTGTTCTTGGGAAGTACGTGCTAAAGTGGTCAGGGAATAAGGAAGTGTGATTCTGCAACTTAATCTTAAAGGTTTAGATTTATATGTATATATTATTATATTATTTATGTGTATATTTAAAGAGAGAAGAAGAGAGGAAGAGAGAGAGAATGAGTGAGCAAGTTGGCAAAGTGTTAATTGTTAAATATAGCTGGAGGAAGCAAGAAAGTTCTTTGTAAATTTTTAACAACTTTTCTGCAACCCATAAGTTATTTTAGGATAAAATATTAATGTATAAAATAGCAACATGAAAGAAAAATCATTAGGAGTTGAGAGTAAGAAACAGAAGTTCTATTGCATTTAAATGCTTTGACATTCAATTTCTTCAGAGATGTTCCCTTGGTGAATTAGAACTTTCTTATAGTTCTGAAGGCTAGAAGACCAAGATCAAGGTTCTGGTTAATCTGTTTCTGGTGAGAACTCTCTTCCTGGCCATCTCACTATGTTCTCATATGACCTTTACTCAGTGATTGCATGTGGAGAGAGAGAGAGAGAAAGAGAGCTCTCTGGTGTCTCTTCTTATAAGGACACTAATCCTGTCAGAACACAATCCTACCCTTAGGACTTCATTTCACCTTCATCACTTCCTTAGAGGCCCCATCTCCAAATATAATCCCATTGGGGTTAAGTCTTGAAGATATGAATTTTGGAGGGAAACAAACATTCAGTCTATAACAGTCACTTCAAAGAAAACCAGGTTCTCAGGAAACATAGAGAATCAATGCTTTATACTATATGCTAAATTGTTTTTATGGTGTAGAGTACAATTATATGGGATAATATTCCTGACTCCAGCCCATATTTCTCTCAGCAAAGCATCATCCTATATTTTATTGTGATGCTATTTTCTCAAAAGTCTGTAGCAAGTGAAGTACACCACATGGTTTCCTTATTCTTGCTTTCTACGACTTGGTTAATATTTTTGTTGTGCTAACATAATATGAAGTATCATCATGATATATTATGGCTTTTATTTCCTCAGTGTTGATTCCATTTATATTCTGTTTTGTGTTAAGAATTTAGTCATCTGGGCATTATATAGGCTGATTCTAAAAGTTGGAAAACATAAATTGCAATTAAATTGGCATGTCTATGTAAATAACATTTACAACAGTGTCAAGTGGTGTGATATAATTATGTCTCCTTTTCTACAATGACAACCCCATTGTTACTGCTAGGAGAATGTTCAAATCAATTCTCATTTCTTACTGAGTTTCAAATACTCAAAATCATGACCCATTTTTGTTTTCTTCATATTTTTACCATGCTGTTTTTACTACCTGGGATTTCTAAATGCTTTTATTTTGTTTTGTTTTTCTTGTTGGAATAAAGAAACATATGTTTTCTTTGTCATGTCATCTAGCTTTTTGCTCATTATATCTATTGCTTAAAATCCATTCAATTTTTCCTATAGAAGGTCACTGGCTTCCTGTTTTAATTTGGACCAGTAATTTGATATGTGGACCATAATTGCTTATGCAGATGTTTGTTTTACTTGGAGTTTTGGATTGATTTATTTTATTTCAAGTTTTGATCATAGTCTTGATTTTATCTCTTCTCTCAGTCGTGCTATCTATTCTTCAGAGTTTGTTTGTTTTGCCTGGAGACTTTTCTGCTGAAGTCCATGTTCTTATGATCTGTCTGAACTTGTTACTTTCTATTTACACAACTATCATCCTGGGTCAACAATTCATAAGTTTCTGGGTTGTTGAATTCACCCCTTTATTGATCTAATGTTGTCTTTATTTTTGACACTCCCCTTCTCATTTTGCTGCAGTATATTGTATAAGTTAAGGTTCAATCAGAGAAGCAGAGCCAACATAGAAAAAATAATAAATTATTGGGATCAGACCACATATAATAGTGGGAGCTGGCAAAGAAGTCTATGGAAGACTGTTGCCGTTGTGTCTGGTGGTGGACCTGAAGTTGTCATAGGTCTACAAGGTTGGTAGTTAGGGAAAAAAGTTGGATATGGAGTAGAAGAGAGAGCAAAAACAAACTGGAACCTATGAGAAAAAATTGGAATCCACGAGGAAAAACTGGAACAAACGTCTGAGTCTTACCTCCTCCAACCTTGATGATATGAGTGTCCTACACTAGGAACAGATACTCTCCACCTGGGAACAGCATCTATACCTGAAGCTAAGGAAGAGATCTGGAAGGATCTGAAAGAGCTGTAGGTCTGGCTGCTTCTGCATTCCACAAGGTGATTCAGCAGATCAGCGACAATGTATGTGAGCTGCAAGGTTCCTGACATCTGCTAATGACCTACAGAGATTAACAGTCACTACTTGGCTTCCGCTGTCCAAATCTTGTGCAATTTCTCTATAGGCCTACCCTAATCCAGAAATAAATAGGAAACAGAATTCTAGAAGACCTAATTCTAGCTTAACTAAGTTGACACCATAGAAAGATACCATAGTCTTCCCCTTATCAACTTGACATTCTACTTGTGTTTTTTTTTATTTAACATCTTTATTGGAGTATAATTGCATAACAGTGGTGTGTTAGTTTCTGCTGTATAACAAAGTAAATAAGCTATACATAAACATATATCCCCATATCTTCTCCCTCTTTTGTCTCCCTCCCACCTTCCCTATCCTACCCATCTAGGTGGACACAAAGAACTTGAATTTTTTAACTTCCAAATAAAGACATAGAAAAATCATATTTCTTGCTAACAACAGAACACATGATAACCATCTCACGAGAAGAGAAAACAGTATCCCTCTGGCCATCTTTGGATAAAGCTCTTTTCTTTTCTAGATTTCACATTCCCTCTTAGAAGCTCTGAGCTTAAATGTTGAAATATAAGGTTAATTATTATTAATTATTTATATTTTATGTTAGTAAGGGAATGAGAGAATAATATTTAAATTTTTAAAAAAATTTTAAAAATCAGTTAATATATACACTAATATACTCATATTAACATAATGAAGAATAGTCATAACAGCATAGTTCTAATTTCTTCAACTTATGCTCTCATTGTGCATTTTTGAAGGTTAGAATGGAATTACTTGTCTTCCTTGTCATAATGTATGCTCTGTAGAAGGAAAGACTATATTGGAATTGTTTATTACTTTATCCCCGAGGACAACAGCTGACACAGAGCAGACATTTAGATAGCATTTGATTAGTATTGGACTGTTTGTGTATGTGTGTGTTTGTGCTTATGTGTAAATGTGCACACACCTTGATTTTCCTGGGTGTTTTAAGAAGAACAGCTTTCAAGTTGAATGCTGCCTGAAGAAATTTATCTACTGTACAGATATGATTTCACATGCAATTTCCCAACAGCTACACTAACAAATGTCCCCTCTTGCTCCTTTGTGCCATTTTGGTCTCCAGCTAAAGCCACTTGAAGTTCTGGTGTATGAAGATTTCAAGACTGCTTTAATGTGAATTCCCCTTCATAAATATTTTCTTCTTTTTTTTTTGTTCCTTGGAGCTACCCAGTGAGGTACCCAGAGTAGCTACTATTATTTTTCTAATTTACAAATAAGGAAAGACTCAGAAAAGAAGTTGTGTCATCGGTGGTCATAAGAACTCAAATTCAGGTCTTCTATTAGTCCAGTGCTCCTAGCACTATAGCACATTGATATTTCACAATTTTAAATGTTTACTAATGGACTGAACTTTAATAACACACTAATGGAAACATCAAATGGATTTCCTCTTCCTACAGCTGTGGTTTTGAAACCACATAATATTGCTCAAGGGGCAAACTAAATGTAAGTTTCTCTGCTATAGTTCAGTCATATGACACATGATTAGAAACATATAAAAATTACTAATAAAGTTAGTGACTGAAAGCATTTCTAGACATTTGGCATGATCCATTTTAGTGTTGCAAAGTGTTTTTGATTTTTGGTCTTTATTGTACAGGATTTGGCTATTTTTCTGGCCCCTTTGTCACCAATACTGACCCTCTGGGTATATGCTTCAGAGTCCCTCCCTCACATCTCTGTGGTTTAGAAAACCAAAAGTGGTATCTCATTTTCTCTACTAAAGGACCTTTTTCAACATTTTGAAATGTTGATGACATTTACGGAACACAATCGTGGAAAAATAGCCATATGCTTTGGGTTTGTCAAATTCTTACCCAAAGCAAGTGTTCAATATGCAAAGAGAGATTTTAAAAATTCCAGCACAGTCATTTTTAATTAGTGGACATTCTTTGTCAGGAAGATAGGGCTTCACATTTCTTCAGGTATGAAGAAATGAATATCTTCATTCATTCATATTCAGGTATGAATATCTTCTGTGTCTTTCTACTTAAAAAACAAACAAATAAATAAAATCTCTTCATTTTATAATTAGACTAGAGTGAACTTAGCTTCAAATTCTGATACTCAGATAGAACAAGCCATCATTCTATTAAATCTGTTCCTCATTACAAGGGGTATCTATTACCTGAATAAATGCTTTCAAGATATTTTTCCATGGCATGCCTTTGCCATGAGCCAGGCACCGTGGCATTGTACACCATTACCAGATTATCCAAAGGAGCTCAGAGGGTTCATAACACAGTGATGATTTTCTTTATTCTGAAATTTCATTCACCATCTCTACAAGGTAGTACCTAGATTGACTTTTGCTTCATGGGTTTCTATATTTTCAAAATTAAAGGATTGGATCTTTCTTATTGGCTGAACATCCAGAAGCAAAAAGAAAAGTTCATTAAACAGGCTCCAAAACACAAGTTTGGACCAAAACACTTAGTACTAAATCCTATTGTGGTTATAAAACCAGTATTAAGTGGGTGGCCACTGGGAATCTGATTGTTCCTGCTCATGATAGAATTCTGGAATATATACTAATTGTGTGGTTTTGCCCTCCCTGGGCTCCAGAATCTTGATTGTAACAGTCAGGTAAACTATTTTCTGTAATCAACATCTCATGTTGAGTTAGTAAGCCTTCATCTTCTCTGTGGTTTGATCCCTATTGCCTCAGCAAAATCATTGCATTCTATTTGCCCTAACATGAGTCATTTCCTTGTCTCAAGGCCCTTATTTTAAGTCATGTATGCATAACTATGTATGCATTTGATCAAAGTTTCCTCCCAGTATGATTTTAAAAATCAATCTCTCTGAAGAGAATTTCTGCTTCAGGAAAGATAGAGTATATGTACTCCTACTAAGTACAACTGAAAACCCCAGACATTATATATAAAACAAACGTAAAAAGACTTTGAAAGATGAAGAGAAGGCAGACTAGCTAAGAATCTTGAAACCCAAAGAATGACATGGTGATGAGTTCGTGTGTTTTCTTTTTGCCTCGTATATCTCAAACTTGGAGCTGAAGAAGCTGGAAACCCAGAAATGCCAACAGCTGTGGAAATAAAAATCCCAACAAAAGCCTGCTTTTTGTAGCCAAAGGACCAGGAAAAGGGCAGACTTGCAAGAAAGAAAACTTTTAGATAATAACTTCTCTGCTCTGGCCAAACATCATAGAGAAAACTGTGGACTTACCCCAAGCCCAGGCAGCAAAGGCCAAGTGAGGGGCCTAGATTTCCACTCTTGTTTGATTGTGGAAAGGTACCCCAAACTCTCTCTGCGGTGGTGTCAGATAAGGCTGAGTAGGAGGTTGTAACTTTAATCCCTACTCAGGGAAATGAGTCACCCTTGTTGGGCTTTCATCCTCACCTGGAAATAAAGAGAATCTCTCCACTTCCTTTCTAGAGGAGAGACAGGACTTTCACCATTGTCCACATTACCTTCTCTGTGGTGTCAATGGAGGCCACATGAGAAGCAATAATAAAGCACACTACTCTTCTCAGCCAGGATGATATCAGGGGATGTCTAGTAGGGGAGGTGGAACTCCCACACTCATCCAATAGTAACAAGGATTGCCTCTCCCCCTTGGGTGATAATGGAAGGTAGATGGGGAACCTGGACTTCTATCCCCACCTGGCAGTAACAAGTAGACATTATCTCCTGTCCGTGCAGAGACAGCCAGCTAAAACAGGCTTCAATAAGACCAGAGTCTCATAACATAATACTGAAAATGTCCATGATTTAATAGAATACCACTCATCATGCCAAGAAACAGGAACATAATAGCCAACCCCACCTCAAAAAAAAAAAAAAAAACCCAAAAACCTCAATGAATGGGCTTTATAGCAGAATGATGAGTTCAGGGAAAAGAATCAGTAAACTGGAAGACAGAGCAATAGAAATTACCCAATCTGGTATTATAAAAAAGATTAAATATTCATGTCATCAGAGTTCCACAAGGTGAGGAGAAAGAAGGTGGAGATAAAAAAAAAATCCAAAGAAACAATAACTAAAAACTTCCCAAATTTTGCAAAAACCATAAATGTACAGATTCAAGAAACTAAGAAACAGGTTATCCAAACATGATAAACTCAGAAACATTAACACCAAGTTATTTCATAGTTAAATTTCTGAAAACTGAAAGTAAATACAAATCTTAAAAGCAGCCAGTGAGAATTGAAATCTTACCTATATGAGAAAAACAATTTGAACAACTTTAGATTTCTTAGCAGAAATCAGTGGCACAGCATTTTTTTTTACATGCTGAAAGAAAAGAATTGTCTACCCAGAACTCTATATGCAGTGATCATTCCCATTAGAAATGCAGAAAAAATTATGACATTTTCCAAGGAAGGAAAATTAAGATACATACTTTATCAGCAGCAGACCTATCCTAAAAGAATGGCTCGATAAAGCTCTCTGTATTAGTTTGGGATACCATAACAAAATACTACAGACTGACTGACTTAAACAACATTTATTTTCTCATAGTTCTGGGGCTTGAAGTGTGAGATCAGAGAGCCAGCATCGTCAATTTCTGGTGAGGTCTCTCTTCCTGCCTAAAGAAGGTGGCTGCCATCTCACCATGCATGCTCACATGACCTTTTTTCGGTGGAGAGAGACAGAGAGCAAGCTAGAAAGTGATTGGTAGTTCTTTGGTGTCACTTCTTATAAGGTCACTAATCCTGTCATATCAGCACCCCACCCTTAGGATCTCACTTAACCTTAATTACCTACTTAGAGACCCTATCTCCAGATACAGCCACACTATGTGTTAGGTCCTCAATGTATGAATTTTAGAAAGACACATTTCAGTCCATAGCATTTTCTAAACAAAAAGAAATGGATAAAAGAAGCAAACTTGGAATATCAGGAAGGAAGATAGAGCACGTTACAAGCAAATATATAGGTAAATAAAATACATTTTACGTCTCCTCTTGAGCTTTCTAAGTCATGATTGATGGTTGAGGCAAAAATTATAACACCGACTGATTCAGTTGTTCTAAATGCATAGGAAATATTTAAAACAATTATATTATAAACAGGGAAGGGAAAAGTGATGTAAAGGGAGGTAAGCTTCAACACTTCACTTGAACTGGTAAACATTAAACATTAGTAGAAATGATGTTATACAGATATATACTGTAATACCTAGAGGAACCACTAAAAAGTTATCTCAAGATATACACTAAAAGTCTTGATAGATAAATCAAAAGGAAATTCTTAAAAATTGTCACATTACCTATGGGAAGACAGGTAAAAGAAAACAGACAGAAAATAAAACAAGACCTAGATGACAGACTTAAGACCCAAAATATTAATAATTACATTAAATATACCAATTAAAATACAAAGATTCATAAGGTAGATGAGAAAACATGACCAAGGTACATTCTGTCCATAAAGTACTCACTTTAAATATAATAATATAGGTAGGTTAAAAGTACAAACATGGAAAATATATGTCATGAAACATTAATTAAAAAAAAACAACACAAGACTGGCTATATTATTATCACATAAAGTAGATTTCAGAACAAAGAAAATTGCCAGGAGCAGAGAAGGGTATTATATAATGACAAAAGAGTGAATACACCAAAAAAGTTATAGCAATCCTAAATGTGTATGCTTCAAACCATAGAAGTGCAAACTATGTGAAACAAAAGATGATAGAACAGAAAAGATAAGTAGACAAATTCACAGTTTTGCTGGAGACGTCAGCACCCTTCTCTCAACAATTGATAGACCAACTAGACAGAACATCAACAAGGGTCTAGAAGAATTCAACAACATCAACTTTTAAGATCTGACTGATATTTATAGAACATTTCTACACAACAGGAGAAGAAAACATTTTATAAATGCCCCTGGAACATGTATCAAGACAGATCATATGCTGATCTAAGCAAACCTAGACAAATTTAAAAGAATTAAAATACAAAGTGTGTTCTCTGATCACAATGGGATCAAACTAGAAACCAATATGATAAATATAAAAAGGAGAATCTCCAAATACTTGGAAACTAAACAGTACATTTCTATGTAATCATTGGGCTAAAGGGGAAGTCTCAAGAAAAATTTTAAAAAACACAAAATGAAATGAAAATAAAAATATATCACGTTTCTGGGACATAGCTAAATTAATACTGGAAAGAAAATTTATAATACTAAATACACACATTGTAAAAGAGGAAAATCTCAACTCTTGTTCTCACCTCACAAATCTAGAAAAAGGAGAGCAAAATAAACCTGAAATAAGCATAAGGAAGAAAATAATCAAGGTAAAAGTATAAACTGATAGAATTAAACACAGAAAATTAATAGAGAAAATTAATGAAACAAAAGCTGGTTCTCTGAAAAATCAAAAAATTGACAAACCTCTAGCAAGATGAACAAAGGAAAAGAAAGAGAGAAGACATAAGTTGCCAATTATCAGGAATGAAATGAGGATATCAGTACAAAGCCTACAGAAATCAAAAAGAACACTACCAAGAATTCTATTTACAAAAATTTGTCAACTGAGGTGAAATGGACAAATTTCTCAAAGAGCACAAACTGTCACAACACTCCAATCAGTAGTAAATAATTTGTGTGGCCCTGTAACTATAAAGGAAAGTTAATTGTGACTAGATCAAATTTGTAACTAAACTCCTAAAAAAAAAGAAATTTCCAGAGAATTCTACTAAATTTTTAAGGAATTAACATCAATTCTACAGTCTCTTCCAGGAGAGAGAAGTGAACATTTCTTATTTTTCTAATGACATTTGTATTCCTTGATACCAAAAACAAAGAGAATAACACTAATAAAACTACAGCAGACCAATATCTCTCATGAATAGAGATGTAAAACTCTTTATGAAAATATTATTAAATAGAATTAAGCAATATAGGAAAATAATTCTGCACCATGACTAAGTGGGATTTATTCCTGTAATGGGAGGCTCATTTAATATTTGAAAACTAATCGATCTAATTCAGTATATTAACAGGCTAAAGAAGAAAAATCACAAGATTATATCATTAATGCAGTAAAAGCACTTGGCAAAATTCAACACCCAATCATGATAATAATTTTCAGAAAAAATAGGAATGAAGGAAACTCTATAAACATGCTAAAGAACACCTATAAATCACTTCCATCTACCAGCACATTTAATGGTAAATGCTGAATGCTTTGCTCCTAAGATCAGAAATGAAGCAAGGACATTCACTTTCACCACCACTATTCAATGTAGTGCAAGAAGATCTAGACAGAACAATATAAGGCAAACAAAGGAAATAAAAAACATGTGTTTCAATAGAAAGGAAAGGAAGAAGTAAAACAGTCCCTATTTGTAAACAACATGACGGTCTACATAAAAAAATGCCAAAGAATCTACAATCAACTCTCCCCAACCCCAAATAAAACTCCTAGAAGTAATAAATGAGTTCAGAAAGGTCACAGAATACAAAATAAACATAAAAATATCAATTCTATTTCAGTACACTAGCAATGAGCACATGAATTAAAAATGTAGTGCTGTTTACAATTGCTCAAAAAAATGAAATGAAATACTAAGTTGAAAATTGAACAGAACACCTATAGGACTTGTATGATGAGAGCTATAAAACACTGATGAGAGCAAGCAATGAAGATCTAAATAAATGGAGAGACATACTACACTTAATGGATTCATAGATTCATGTGTTCATGGATTGGAAGACACAATATGATAAACATGTCGATTTTCCCCAAATTGATATATGGGTTTAATGCAATTTCTATCAAAATCCCAGTGAGGCTTCTATGTAGGTATAGATAAGACTATTCTAAAATTTTCATAGAAAGCAAAAGAACTGAAATAGCTAAAATAATTTTAAAACAGAATAAAGTGAGAAGAATCAGTCTACATAATTTCAAAACTTTGAAATGTAGTCATCAAGATCATTTGGTATTGGTTAGACACAAAGACCAATCCATAGTGACTGTTGGAGTCCTGATTTTCACATCTACCATGGTTTTGAGGCTGCTGGTTCTCAAGGCTACTGCAGAGTTACAGGAGTACGGGTGGATGGAAATAAGACAAATTAGGAAGATCACACATTTCAACTGTTCTCATTGGGATCCACCTTTTTTACATGAACAGGCTATAGATGATTGAAAACCTTTGGTTAATTTCAAAAAGTTGTGAAAATGTTGATTCAGAAGATTTCTGCCAGTATTCTCATAGCTTTTATAGAGAAATTGATTTTCAGAGGTCTTTATGCTGCTGAAAGTGTTTCCGCCTTTGAAATTTTAATTACTCATGGAAATCAATTCCTGTTTCCCTACATGGACATAAAAATACATATCAGTTTTACATTATATAAGTGAATTCACCTTATATAAGGGTTTTGTTTGCAAGTATTAGAATAGTAATGGAATATGTGGGAAGACCTTATGCCATAATTGCAAGTTGGTATCAGTAATAATTCATTAGCAATTGGTCTTAAGCTTTATTTCTTCTACGAGTTTTGGAGTTAACAGTGTCTGTATTGCTTAAAGATGACAAGATGTCTAGAGAAGTGGGGTGAGAAAGTGCAGGAATAACAAACATACCCATCAGAAGTAGGTATATTAAGAAAGGAGAAATAGGTCACACACAAAATCATAAAGATGATAGGAACCCCTCCTTTAAAAAAATTATATGTTCCATTTTTTGGTCTATTCTTTCCTTTGAAGGTCATTTGCCAAGCTCATCCTCAAGGATATAAAAGTTACACAGAGTAAAAACTCAGTTAGTATGCCAGAAATGTTAATTGCCCTCTAAACCCACATTAAGTGTCTCCCTTCCTATGGAAATACCAGTAATACTTGATTGTTCCCTTTAGAAAAGTGAAAAATAGTTATTGATTGCTGATATAAACTATTTGGTTCACTCTCCTTAACTTCTCATTTTCTCTCTTCTTTCAAATGCTTGACATCAAATTCAAAAAATAATTTTGGACTATTTTAAACATTCTGGAAGATATAGAGATATTCTAACAAGCAAAATGTATTCAAACAGATATTTGCAGAACGTATGTTAAATACCAGTTTTATCTGAAACTACTCAGTCTTTTCCTTCCTGTCTTGTCAACTGCTAGCCTAGTGCCACAGAAATTCAATTAGAGAGACCTCCAACATCTGTGTAGTGCTCAGATTCTGGGCTCTGCTTATCTCTACCTGTTTAATTTGGCTGCTCATTTCTTTATACTCTCTGACTTCTAGTCAATTGACATCTCTTACTTTTAATTTTTTTAGATTCCATATATATGTGTTAGCATACGGTATTTGTTTTACTCTTTCTGACTTACTTCACTCTGTATGACAGATTCTAGGCCCATCACCTCACTACAAAAAAGCTCAATTTTGTATCTTTTTATGGCTGAGTAATATTCCATTGTATATATGTGCCACATCTTCTTTATCCATTCATCTGTCAAAGGACACTTAGGTTTCTTCCATTACCTGGCTATTGTAAATAGAGCTTCAATGAACATCATGGTACATGACTCTTTTTGAATTATGGTTTTCTCAGAATATAGGCCCAGTAGTGGGATTGCTGGGTCATATGGTAGTTTTATTTTTAGTTTTTTAAGGAACCTGCATACTGTTTTCCATAGTGGCTGTATCAATTTACATTCCCACTAACAGTGCAAGAGGGTTCCCTTTTCTCCACATCCTCTCCAGCATTTATTTTTGTAGATTTTTTGAGGATGGCCATTCTACCTGGTGTGAGGTGATACCTCATTGTGGTTTTGATTTGCATTTCTCTAATGATTAGTGATGTTGAGCATTCTTTCATGTGTTTGTTGGCAATCTGTACACCTTCTTTGGAGAAATGCCTATTTAGGTCTTCTGCCCATTTTTGGATTGGGTTGCTTGTCGTTTTGATATTGAGCTTCACAAACTGCTTGCATATTTTGGAGATTAATCCTTTGTCAGTTGCTTCATTTGAAAATGTCTTGTTTTTGATCTTAGTGGAAACGGTTTCAGTTTTTCACCCTTGAGAATCACGGTGGCTGTGAGTTTGTCTTATGCAGCCTTTATTATGTTGAGGTAGGTTCTCTATGCCTACTTTCTGGAGCATTTTTATCATAAATGGGTGTTAAACTTTGTCAAAAGTTTTTCTGCATCTATTGAGTTGATCATATGGGTCTTATCTTTCAATTTGTTAACATGGTGTATCACATGGATTAATTTGGATATTTTGAAGAATCCTTGCATTCCTGGGATAAACCCACTTGATCATTGTGTATGATCCTTTTAATGTGCTGTTGGATTCCTTTTGCTAGTATTTTGTTGAGGATTTTTGCATCTGTGTTCATCAGTGATATTGGCCTGTAATTTTCTTTTTTGTGACATCTTTGGTTTTGGTATCAGGGTGATGGTGGCCTCGTAGAATGAGTTTGGGAGTGTTCCTCCCTCTGCTATATTTTGGAAGAGTTTGTGAAGGATAGGTGTTAGCTCTTCTCTAAATGTTTGATAGAATTTGCCTGTGAAGCTATCTGGTCCTGGGCTTTTGTTTGTTGGAAGATTTTTAATCACTGTCTCAATTTCAGTGCTTGTGATTGGTCTGTTTATATTTTCTATTTCTTCCTTGTTCAGTCTCAGAATATTGTGCTTTCCTAAGAATTTGTCCATTTCTTCCAGGTTGTCCATTTAACTGGCATATATTTGCTTGTAGTAATTTCTCATGATCCTTTCTATTTCTGCAGTGTCAGTTGTCACTTCACCTTTTTCATTTCTCATTCTATTGATTTCAGTCTTCTCCCTTTTTTCCTTCATGAGTCTGACTAATGGTTTATCAACTTTGTTTATCTTCTCAAGGAATCAGCTTTTAGTTTTATTGGTCTTTGTGATTGTTTCCTTCCTTTCTTTTTCACTTATTTATTACCTGATCATTATGATTTCTTTCCTTCTGCTAACTTTGGGGTTTTCTTGTTCTTCTTTCTCTAATTTCTTTAGGTGCAAGGTGAGGTTGTTTATTTAAGATGTTTCTTGTTTCTTGAGGTAGGATTGTATTGCTATAAACTTCTCTATTGCAAGTGTTTTTGCTGCATCACATAGGCTTTGTGTCATCGTGTTTTCATTGTCATTTTTTTCTAGGTAGTTTTTGCTTTCCTGTTTGATTTCTTCAGTGATCTCTTGGTTATTTAGCAGTGTATTGTTTAGCGTCCATGTATATGTATTTTTTACAGATTTTTTCCTGTAATTGATATCTAGTCTCATAGCGTTGTGGTCAGAAAACATACTTCATATGATTTCAATTTTCTTAAATTTACCAAGGCTTGATTTGTGACCCAAGAAATGATCTATCTTGGAGAATGTTCCATGAGCACTTGAGAAGAAAGTGTATTCTGTTGTGTTTTGTTGGAATGTCCTATAAATATCAATTAAGTACATCTTGTTTAATGTGTGATTTAAAGCTTGTGTTTCCTTATTTATTTTCATTTTTGATGATCTGTCCATGACCTGTCCATTTTGATGATCTGTCCATTGGTGAAATGGGGTGTTAAAGACCACTACTATGATTGTGTTATTGTTGATTTCCCCTTTTATGGCTGTTAGCTTTTGCCTTATGTGTTGAGGTGATCCTATGTTGGGTGCATAAATATTTACAATTGTTATATCTTCTTCTTGGATTGATCACTTTATCATTATGTAGTGTCCTTCTTTGTCTCTTCTAATAGTCTTTATTTTAAAGTCTATTTTTTCTGATATGATAATTGCTATTCCAGCTTTCTTTTGATTTCTATTTGCACGGAATATATTTTTCCATCCCCTCACTCAGTCTGTAGGTGTTCCTAGGTCTGATGTGGGTCTATTGTAAACAGCATATATGCGGTTCTTGTGTTTCATCCATTTAGCCAATCTATGTCTTTTGGTTGGAAAATTTAATACATTTACATTTACGGTAATTATAGATATGTATGTTCCTATTCCTATTTTCTTAATTGTTTCGGGCTTGTTATCATAGGTCTTTTCCTTCTGTTGTGTTTCCTGCCTAGAGAACTTCCATTAGCATTTGTTGTAAAGCTGGTTTAC
The DNA here is from genome assembly GCF_003676395.1 of Aethalodelphis obliquidens. Lineage (NCBI taxonomy): Eukaryota > Metazoa > Chordata > Mammalia > Artiodactyla > Delphinidae > Aethalodelphis > Aethalodelphis obliquidens. Next base: position 16,413,793 of record NW_020837945.1, read on the forward strand.
TTGTGCCGAATTCTCTTAGCTTTTGCTTGTCTGTAAAGATTTTAATTTCTCCCTCGAATCTGAATGAGATCCTTGCTGGGTCGAGTAATCTTGGTTGTAGCTTTTTCCCTTTCCTCAGTTTAAATATGTTCTGCCACTCCCTTCTGGTTTGCAGTGATTTTGCTGAAAGATCAGCTGTTAACCTTATGGGGAATCCCTTGTATGTTATTTGTTGTTTTTTCCTTGCTGTTTTTAATATTTCCCTTTTTATTTAATTTTTGATAGTCTGATTAATATGTGTCTTGGCCTGTTTCTCCTTGTATTTATCCTGGATGGGAGTCTCTGTGTTGCCTGGACTTGACTGACTATTTCCTATACCATATTAGGGAAGTTTTTAACTATAATCTCTTCAAATATTTTCTCTTGCTTTCTTTTACTCTTTTTCTGGGACCCCTATAATTCACATTTTGGTGCATTAAATGTCCCAGAAGTCTCTGAGATTGTCCTCAATTCTTTTCATTTTTTTTTTTTTTTTTATTCTGCTCTTTGGTAGTTATTTCCACTCTTTTATCTTTCAGGTCACTTATCTGTTCTTCTGCCTCAGTTGTTCTGCTATTGATTCCTTCTAGAGAATCCTTAATTTCATTTATTGTGTTGTTCATCATTGTTTGCTTGTTCTTTAGTTCTTCTAGGTCCTTGTTATATGTTTCTTGTATTTTCTCCATTCTATTTCCAAGATTTGGATCATCTTTACTATCATTCCTCTGAATTATTTTTCAGGTAGACTGCCTATTTCCTCTTCAGTTTTTTGGTCTCGTGTGTTTTTACCTGGCTCCTTCATCTGCTGTGTGTTTCTATGTATTCTCATTTTACTTAACTTACTGTGTTTGGGGTCTCATTTTCACAGGCTGCTGGTTTGTAGTTCCTGTTGTTTTCTTTGTCTGCCTCCAGTGGCTAAGGTTGGTTCAGTGGGTCATGTAGGCTTTTTGGTGGAGGGGACTATTGCCTGTGTTCTGGTGGATGAGCCTGGATCTTTTCTTTCTTGTGGGCAGGACCACATCCCGTTGTATGTTTTGTGGTGTTTGTGACCTTATTATGATTTTAAGCAGTTTCTCTGCTAATAGGTTGGGTTGTGTTCTTGTCTTGCTAGTTGTTTGGCATAGGGTGTCCAGCACTGTAGCTTGCTGGTCGTTGAGTGGAGGTGGGTCTTAGCATTGAGATGGAGATATCTGTGAGAACTTTCACTGTTTGATATTACATGGAGCTGGGAGGCCTCTGGTGAACCAATGTCCTGAACTCAGCTCTCCCACCTCAGAGGCACAGGCCTGACACCTGGTTGGAGCTCCAAGATCCTGTCAGCCACATGGCTCAGAAGAAAAGGGAGAAAAAAAGAAAGAAAGAAAAAAATTAAAAAATAAAATAAAGTTATTAAAATGAAAAATAATTATTAAAAATAAAAAAGAAGAAAAAAAGGAAAAGAGAGCCACCAAACCAAAAAACAATTCCATCCATGATAAAAAACGCTAAAACGCTATAAAAAAAAAATACAACAACAAGAAAAAACAGGCAGACAGAACCCTAGGACAAATGGTAAAACAAACCTACATAGACAAGATCTCACAAAGGAGCATATACCTACACACTCACAAAAAGAACAAAATGAAAAAAAAAAACCATATATCATTGCTCCCAAAATCCACTGTTTCAATGTTGGGATGATTTATTGTCTATTCTGGTATTCCACTGATGTAGGGTACATCAAGTTAACTGTGCAGATTTAATCTGATGTTCCTGAGGCTGCTGGGTGAAATTTCCCTTTGTCTTCTTTGTTTGCACAGCTCTTGGGGTTCAGCTTTGGCTTTGGCCCTGCCTCTGCATGTTGGTCTCCTAAGGGCATCTGTTCTTTGTTCAGAGAGGACAGGGTTAAAGGAACAACTGATTAGGCAGCTCTGGCTCACTCAGGCTGGGTGGAGGGAGTGGTATGGAATTCGGGTTGAGCCTGCTGCAGCATAGGCCAGCATAACAATGCAACAGCCTGACATGTGCCGTGTGTTCTCCCTGGGAAGTTGTCCCTGGATCATGGGACCCCGGCAGTGGAGGGCTGTACAGGCTCCCAGGAGGGGAGGTGTGGATGGTGACCTGTGCTTACACACAGGCTTCTTGGTGGCTGCAGCAGCAGCATTAGTATTTCATGCCCGTCTCTCTTGTCTGTGCTGATAGCTGTGGCTTGCACCCATATCTGGAGCTCATTTAGGCAGTGCTCTGAATCTCCTCTCCTCACACACCCAGAAACAATGTTCTGCTGCCTCTTAGGCAGTTCCAGACATTTTCCCGGACTCCCTCCCAGCTAGCTGTGGCTGAGTAGCCCCCTTCAGACTGTGTTCATGAGCTAACCCCAGTCCTTTCCCTGGGATCTGCCCTCCGACTCAGCTCCCAGCCCCCACTAGTCCTGGCTGGTGAGCAGATGAGCTTCTCAAGCTGGTGAGTGCTGGTCAGCACCGATCCTCTGTGCGGGAATCTCTCCATTTTGCCCCTGCACCCCTGTTGCTGTGCTCTCCTCCATGGCTCTGGAGGTTCTCCCCTTGTGTAATAAATCACCTGTTTTCATGTTAATCTGCTTTGAGGACCATGAATTTGTAAACACTCTTTGCAAGTGTATTTAAGGACATGCAGGTTTTACATCAAATCACAGTTTTGAAAGAATGAAATATAAGAAGGAAATGAAACTTAATTTTAGATGAGATATAATTACCAGAGTACTACAATTTTACTTTTGTCTGGAAATTGATCAAGAAACCAAAATGCCTGAAAAAACTTTTAAAACATTAGAAAGTTCTTAGGAAGGCAGAGGTGAGATGTTTCTCACAGAGTGTGTGAGGACATTTACAGTAGGTCCCAGCGAATAACATAATTAGTACTATTAATTTTATTATGTTTTGATTTGTTCTATTGTTGGTTCTGGCTTTTTGTGTTCGTTTTTTTTTTTTTTCTTTCTTTTTTAAATTTGTTTGGTGTTGTTTTAGTATTTATTATTATTATTTTATTTATTCTTTTGGGATCTCTGTATTATAACATACTTTTTATTTTTAGTTATTTTTATATACTTCTATTTTTACTTTGCTTTTCTGTTTTTCTGAATTCTTATCCCTTATTTTTTCATCTTCGTTTTCTTTAATTTATTTTTTATTTTTGTATTTCCATTTCTACTTTGTTTTATGGTTGTCCTTTTTCTCCCCTTTTTATTTTATTATTTTTAAAATTATTTTTATTGGTTTGTTCTGTTTCCTTGCCTTATTCTTCAGTTCACACACTGCTTTGGTTTTGTTTATAGGTTAGATGTTTTTGTTAGTTTTCATCATAATTGTTTGGTTTCATTTTTGAGTTTTTCTCTTCCTCTGGTTGTTCTCTTGCCTTTTGTTTTATTGGGTTCTGTTTTTGTTTCTTTTATGTGTATGTGTGTTTCCTTGTGTCTGTTTTTGTTTGTTTGATTTTGTTTCTACCATTTCTCTGGGGTTTTGTTTGTCTTTCTTTAATATATTTTCTTTTTTTATATATTTGTATTTCTACATAGCTTTTCTGTTGTTCTATCTTCTTTTCCCTTTTTCTTTTTTTTAAATATCATTTTTCTTGTGCTATTTTGTTTCTTTGCTTCATTCTTCACTTGGCACTCTGCTTTGTTTTGTTTTTTGTTTTTGTGTTTTTTTCAGTTTTGTTTTTAATTGTTCAATTTCATTCTTGGGTTCTTTTGTTTGTCTGGTTGTTCTCCTTCTTTTTGATTTATTTGGTTCTGTTTCTATTTCTTTTGTGTGTGTGTATGCTTCTTTGTTTCTGTTTTTGTTTGTTTGACTTTACCTTTCACCATTTGTCTAAGGTTGTGTTAGTCATTTTTTTTTTAATCCCCTTTTTTGCTGGTATGATCGACTTGTGGGTTCTTGGTTCTTCATCTGGAAGTCGGGCCGGAAGCTCTGTGGTGGAAGCACCAAGTCCAGGACACTAGATGACTAGAGAATTCCAAGCCTCAGGAAACATTAATTGCTGAGAGCTCTCACAGAAACCTCTATCTGAATACAAGACCCAGCTCCATCCAACTGTCAGCAGCTCCCAGTGATGGACACTTCACACCAAACAATACAGGAACACAAACCCACCCATCAGTACACAGACTACCTAAAGTCACACTACTAAGCTCACAGACACCCCAAAACACACCACCTGACATGGCCTTACTCATCAGAGGGAAAAGACTCAGCTTCACCCACCAGAAAGCAGGCACCAGTCCCTCTAATCAGGAAGCCTATGCAAGACACAGGACCAGCCTCACCACTGAGGGCAAAGAATAGAAGCAAGAGGAACTGTGACTCTGCAGCCTGGGGAAGGTGACCTCAAATACAATAAATTAGACAAAATTAGGAGACAGAGAAATATCTTGCAGGCAAAGGAGCAAGATAAAAACCCACAAGACCAAATAAATAAAGAGGAAACAGGCAAACTACCTGAAAAGAATTCAGAGTAATGATAGTAAAGATGATCCAAAATCTTGGAAATAGAATAGAGAAAATACAAGAAACTTTTAACAAGGACTTAGAAGACCTAAAGAGAAAACAAACAGTAATGAACAACACAATAACTGAAATTAAAAATACTCTAGAAGGAATCAATAGCAGAATAATTGAAGCAGAAGAACAGAGGAGTGTAGTGGAAGATAGAATGGTGGGAATAACTGCTGCAGACAGCAAAAAAAAAAAAAAAAAAAAAAAAAAA